>NW_023494804.1:15648861-16221361 GCF_904425465.1 Colossoma macropomum | reverse complement strand
AAGAAACAAAGAAATGGTTCGATTTGTAATGAAGGGCCGTGTTTTGATCAGTCTGTGTGGTGATCAGTCTGTAAACTCTGCACAGTTTCTCTTTAAGGATTATGTAAACAAAGACTTTTTCAGCGTTGCTGTGCGGCGGATTTCTGGCGTACGTACTGCTATTCCAGAAGGCTGTAGAACGCTCACTCCCGTTGACCAGAGCATACGCTAACTGCGTAAGCGCGGCGCTGCGTGTGGACATAGGCACGCATGCTCTTTGTCGAGGGGGAGTGAGAGGAGAGCATGAATGGAGCAAAATGGCGGATCATGTGCAGGTAAGCGAAGCTTTTTATTTGTGTCCAGTCAAGGCAGAGCACTCTGACTCGGTTCGGTCCGGGTCGGATCGCCGCCTGCCCGGCTGGGCCCGGTTCGGCGGTACGGTCTGTGAGGAGGAGCCCGGTGCGAAGCGGCGCCGATGATGATGATGATGATGATGGTGGTGATCAACGGAGAGCTGAGTGTTGACTTGGCCCTGTCATCATGTTGATATGCCTGTGATTATACTGATTATACTTCTCAAAGCACAAATCTACGCACGTGTACGTTTTCGGGAGGACTGGCAGCGGCCGTTATTTCGAAAATAAACACAAATATTAGGGATATAGTTCATGTTGCATGCAATTCAGTTCAGTTGAATGCAATGCAATCGCTCCCAGTGAGCGTTTCAGCATTACACTGTAAACAAGGCGCATCTTCCTTCAGTCGGCATCCTATTCGCCAGTTTCTCGTTTGAATGTTCCCGTTCCACCTTAAATGGTGCAGCAGTTATATTCTGATACCCGGGGTGCCAGAATGTAACTGCTGCACTATTTAAGGTGGAACGGGAAATTCGAGCGAGAAGCTGGCGAATACCTCCTGCGGTCACTCGGCCTCGCAAAGCTAACCTATTCTGAATTTCTCAGCGTATTTTTGAGGGGAAAACGCCCTGAACTCACACAACAAACACGTGTTTATGAAAACAAAAAGAATGCATCATTACTTTTATCATTCTTTATAATTTTTTTCACCCATTGCCAACACCATCTAACCGCTTACCTCCCCACCTGCACTGCTGATCATAACGTCCTTAGCAAACTTCACCACTGTATGCTAGTGGCTTAGCTTAGCAAGTTAGCTAGCAGTTAGCACCTGGTTAACAGAGTCTGTTTGGGCTAACGTTAGTGTTTTCTTAGTGTCTGGGTAAGGTTAGATGGTTGGGGTAGACTAACGTTACCCAGCAGCATTTAGCGCTACATCTGGTTAGGATTTAGTAGCGTACTCATCTGTTAGGATCATGTGTTTGGTTAGTTAGCATTTAGCTTGTAGGCAGCCAGTTTGCTAACGCTAACTGATCTCATTTCTCCCGCGCTGCTGCTTCGTGAAACCAGAAGTGCAGCCAAAATACTTTCAAAATCGATTCCACGTTTAACTTTCCACCTTTTTAACACACATGAAACGTGTATTAATTTATAACCCCATCACTCTTTACGATAAAGACTTAAAAGCATTTTAATATTATGAAATGAAAAAGCGCCGGCTAATATTCGAGGCAGATTATCCACTAGCCGGTTAGCTACAGGTTAGCAACTTTGCACAGATGATGCTGACTTGTTTTAGGTGGTGTATTTTAATTTAAGTTGGCTTATTTTAGTGTTTTAGGTTGATGGTGCGGCACTTAAGTTTAGTTCGCTTACTTAGTGCGGCTTACTGCCGGTTACTTTCCATCTTCAGATGGTGTTAGTCTGATTAGCACTACTTTGGCTAACGTTAAAGGGGAATTCCACCGATGTCTCAGAATTTCTTCCAGAATTTAATGGTTCAGCTCTAAACAGAGTGATTTCAGAGTAGTTTGGTGTAAAACGGTTAATTGTAGAGGATCAGATTTCTTTACAGTGGTGGTGATAGGAACCCGGGGACCTGATGTCTACAACACAAATATAAGTTAGCTATTGTATTTAGTATCCAAAACCACCAGTGAACCTACACGTGTCTTTTGAGCGTTTATATGTGATGTTGATGATGGTAAAATAGTGGAAAAATATGTTTTATTTGGCCTCAGGCAGCCCTGCATGTATCCTTCTACTATGACTGGATTTAAAAAATATGTTTAAGGCCAGAACTCCTCAGAACTATTACAAAACAATGTCTAAGACATCAGATTGCCATTTCATGTAATAGCTTTCTGTGAGGGAGCTTTTGAGGGTGGTTGTCTGGTTCCTGTCAGCACCACTGTGAACAATTCTGACTTGGTTTCTCTTAAAGTGAGTGATTCGCACCAAACATCTCTGAATGACTTTGTTCACATCTTCACCATTTAATTTTGCAGAAATTTTGAAAAGTAGGTGGAGTACCCCTTTAGCAAGTGGATTGTTAAGGAGCTCACTTCACACAACTTTAATTTTAATAAATCAAGAGTTTATTCAAAGGGAAGGTGGCTGCTTTCTGTACTTTTTTATTATTAGTTAGTTGCAACTTGATTAGCCAGATGTTGAAATTATTTAAAAACGTACGCTAATGTTCTGTGTACTTAGTCCTACGTTTGTGTACTAGATATGTCTCTGAAGTATTTGGAAGTGTTTGAAGTCTCTTTGCACCCTCCCTTTTCATCAGTTAGTCATCTAGAAGCCATCAGAAAGCTTGGTCTGTAGCAAGCATTTGTATTTTGAGAGGCATAAGCCTTAATTCTTTTACAGTAAATTAACTATACAAAAAGTTCCACCACTTCTAAACCCAGGCACAGTTTTAACAGTAATTGCCATGTCTTTCACATAACCGGTTCTAAGTTACAGCAGTCAGATAGTTGGCCTGCTGAAGATGGGACATGCTCCATCACTGCTGGGTTAAACCTGACTCTTAGATGTACAGTAAACATGAGCTTTCCTAATGTCGCTGTCCCGTTTCTTATTACCTCACGGGCGATAAGCACGCCATCCCATTTGCAGTAATAGATTATTCATTACCATCCCTGCAAGAGACATGACCACCAGGCCTACAGGCTGGTTTGACTTTTAAAGGGGAATCCCACCAATTCTTAAAAATACTTACCGACTATTTACAGTGGTGGTGATAGGAACCGGGGGTCACAGCACAAATATAGCCATATTATTTACTGTCCAAAACCACCAGTGAACCTACACCTGTCTTCTAAGTTTTCTATGGGATGTTGATGATAGTAAAACAGTTAAAAATCGGAATACTAAGATTTTGTTGGGGACTGTTTTGCCTCACAGCACCCTGCATGTATCCCTCCACCATGAAGAGTGTCTCAGACATCAGGCAGTGTATTCATAACCATTTCATTTCATGTAATAACTTTCTGTGAGGGAGCTTTTAGATGTGGACCTCTGGTTCCTATCACCACCACTGTGAACAATTTTGACGCAGTAAGTTTCTCTAGAATGGAGCGTTTCACACCAAACCACTCTGAACGACTCTGTTCAAGCCTTAATTGTGCAGAAATTTTTGAAAAGTGGGTGGATTTCCCCTTTAAGCCTGCCTTTTGCTTGTTATTTTGTGTTGAAACTTTCTCCTTATGTTGCAGCAGGTTTACCAGGGAAGTATTTCTGCCTACACAAGTTCTAAAGGGTCTGTTTGGAAGTCAAGTTACATAAGTCACCGGTATATAACACGATTTATTATGATGATTACTTGACTACAAAACTTATTTTAAGAAGTCATTGTTTACTTTGTGGTCATTCCATAGTTACATAGATGTGACTTTATTACAGTTGTATTATTTTATATACAGTTTTAAGCAACCAAAAGGCCTATTATGGCTACTTATGACAATAAAACATTAAAATAGTCATCTGTATTTCAGTGTAACCTTAGAGTTGTCTTCATTTTAGTGTGTTTTCAGTCTAATAAGTTGTGAGCTTATTAAAGCGTTTTTCTTGCTAATATTGGTGGGGTAAAAATGTGCTCTTATCTCATTCGTGCAGTTCCCTTCGAATGCAGCTTGAAGTTTTATCTTGTAGGGTACGAGGTGCATCTGGATCTGTGGGGTTCCTCCCTGTTCCTCACACGTGCTTCTTTGATTCCTCCATATCAGGCACTCTCATCAACCACATATGAAGGCTGGTGGGTTCGCAGTCATGGTGTTCAACGCATGTTGCGGTTTTGTGTGCTAGAAAGTGCTTCTTGCTACTTTTACATGAGCTGAATGTCATTATAAAAAAAAAATCAACACGAATTACAGCAGTGGGTGCCAGTTACTACTAATAGTGAAGTCGTTGTAAATGGGGAAGTCCACCATTTTTTCAAAATTTGTGCGTGATTGTGCGTGATTTGTTGTAAACAAAACATTTTATCATAAAAACAGGAGAAAATGGTAATTAGTTAACAATGGATGTGGTATTAGGCTATAAAAGTCATGTCATTTTCCAGGTAATGTGAACGCAGCCACACCTTCCCTCCTCAACTGAGCGGCTGAAGCAAGATAAGTCAGTGAAAGAGATTAAAATGATCATGTTTAAACAACAGGAAATGTTCAGGGTCCAGCTGCCCCAGCCATACGTAAGTTGAAACATAGGCTAGTTGTAACGTAAGTGTTTGCTAAGTTCAGGTTTACACATTAGTCAATTAAAACAAGTTGCACCACACAAACTAGTTTTAGCATTGAGCTTAGTAGTTACTCAGTATTTACACTTCCACCCGAGCAGGCGTAGGTGTTGGGGAAACCAACGGAAGCTGTGTAGAAAGCAGGTTTTAGTTAACCAAGCTACAAATTCTAGATGCTATATATTGTATTTTTACTTACAGCTCTTATTATTGCCCTTGTTTTATCTCCAAACATGAAGCTGGGAATCCACAGCTTCTTTTCAGTATGACTTAGGCCCAATTCTGTTTCTTATTTTAGCCCTACCCCTTGTTTTTGAGTATCCCCTTGCCCCTTGCAAGTGAGTTACAGGGTAGTGGTTGAAATCTTCTTTTATGAAATGGAACAACCCTCAAATAAAAAAGAACATTACTTCATTAACTGGCTACTAGTGGTGCTCTGTAGGCAACCCTGCCAGTCTGCAGTGATGGCAGAGGAGGGTAAAGTTCAGCAACCTCACTGCTGGGCTTTAGTTTTATTTAGGGAATCATATGCCTTCAAGGCAGGGGCAATTGTTTATCACCCACCTCTAATTCTTCAGTGATATGAAGCTGAAGTCGGCTATTCGCCAGATTCTTGTTCGAATTTTCCTGTTCCACCTTAAATGGTTAATTTAAGGTGGAATGGGAAATTCAGCTAGCTAGCTACCGAGACATCATCGTAGTACTATCAATTTTTTTTTGTTCAATCAATGCTTGTTATGAAGAAAAGGACCATAATACACTGAAACAACATTAAAGTAATTCAATGGTTATCGTAATTTTTTTTTAATGGAGAAAACTCTTTACATTTGTGTGTTTCTTTGGTTGCTTGGGTAGCCATCTTGCTGGTTTTGCCAACACTCTGTTTGGACTGAGCCTCTAAAAACCTCAGTTTTGAGGGCCATGTAGCCCTGACTCAACAAGATTCGGGACACCCTACCTCTAGACGAGATCGCGCAAAACAGAAGGGTATGGCTGAGTGGTAGGGGCGAGGGGTGAAATGGGATTGGGCCTTAATGTGTAAACTGATGCTGTTGTTGGGTTGAATAGCCAGAAACAGTCGTTTAAAAAGCTGCGTATTTCATCTTCGCAAAGAAAACAGTAAAGAGTAAACAGACAAAAGCAACAAGTTTTAATCAGATCAACTTACACATCGTTCTCTTCTATACTGGGTATCTGTTCCATGGCAGCGGGTTTATAGATCGGGTCTGATCATGTTTTTGTCATGTTAAAGTGACGTACACATTAGTTAGTCTTTACTAGATAAGACACAACTTAATGATTTGTGGTGCAACCTAATTTAGTAAGAGAATACTTTGAAACTAATGATAGTGAAAGATTTTACACGCAAACTTAAGGACAAACTTGGGCAAAACCAGAGCAGCCCAGTCAAGTTGAAGACACTGAGTGTTAGGCGCTTGTCTAGCCGCCACAGAGCTGAGAGACGGCGACAAAAAGCGCTAGCAGACTAGCTAATTGCTTTAGCTGACTCTTAGTAGACATAAACAGCCAAACGTGTACAAATTTAGTATAAAACATTGAAAGAAACGCCAAATCTTTGATCCTGATAGAGATTTGTGTGTGTGTGTGTGTGTGTATATATATATATATATGTATATGTATATAGTCACTCATGATGGAACTGAACTACTTGGAGCAGTGCAATATGAACTTGGCTTCATTCAGTAAAGCAGCTAATCTGACCATCAAAAACACAATGCTAAACAAAGATTTTAAAAGATTTATGTCTTCTATCATCACTGCTATCTGTCTAAAACAAATACAGTTGTGGTTAAATATAAAATGCAAACATTATTGTATTATTGTTTTTAAGGGTGACATTGAGAAGGAAGAAGACAGGACACTCTGGAGAAGCACAGTCCATGTACTATCCTGCCTGGATACATTTTTAAAAAGCTGTGGAGTTCCACTTTAGTTAAAGTCACAGTTGAAAATCAAACTTTGTTTTCCACCGCTTAACTCAAATGTAGTCAGTCAGCCAAGACATGTTTGTTGTCTGAAGTTTGCATCTTTAGTTGTCGTGCTGGAGCTACGAGGCTAATGTAGCCAACAAGTACTGGAAGCTTATAATTAGCCAATTAGCAGGACTGAATCTTCAGATTCGTAGGAATCTCTAAAAGAGTTAGTCAGGCCGCTCACAGAGAAACATACTCTTTCTGAATGAGCTGTAAATATATTTCAGCCAGAACTGTTTGTTTGTTTCTGCTACAGATGTAAACAAACAGTATACAGAAGCTGCTGCAGTGTCTGGACTCTGAGCGGTAATAAAGGTGTTTAATTGCAGTGAGGCGCTCTGAATAAAGCATTAATCAGTCTGGTCACAGAATCGCGCTCTTTGTGAATGAACTGTAAACGTATTTAGGTCTAGAACTGTACATTTGTTGTGGCCGTTATTCTTTTCTTTCTGCTGATCCTGGTTTTCTTTAGTTTTGGTCCGCGAGTGCACAAAGAGAGCTGTTGGTGTCGGGAGGCGCGTTGCTGTTCAGCATGAGTCAGCTGTTTGTTCTTTGGGCCTCTCCGTGTACAATCAGCAGTGCTCTCGTTTTTCTTTCACTGCAGACATATGAATTAGGGGTGGGCGATGTAGCGCAGATGTAGTATCGCGATAATTAAGACATTTTTGTGATGCGTATGATAATATTTAGTTTAGTTGAGGTTTGCTAACAACTTTGCAGCATATATATATGTGTGTGTGTGTGTACATATATGTGTATATGTATGTATTAATTTGTGTGATATACGTATACACTCAGAGCTTTTGTTAGACGTTTACATTCAACCTTAAATAGAGCAGACTTGTTTAAAATATTACACTTTTGTGTTAAATTGTCGAATTCATAGTATTCTGATGAAGCAGTGATGGGTAGCACAGCCACAACCGATCCAGCAAAGGCAGTAAAACACTTTTTTGGGGGGAAATACTCAGTTTAACGCTAATTTTTAAAGCGTGTTAAATAATACATTTGAGTTGCCTTGATTTTATTTGATTTGTTACTGCAGTAAATATTTATTGTTGTATTACTTCTGATGCGTCTCATACAGCATGCTAGCACACTAAGTATTATGTGAAAATAGTGCAGTACCGTTAGAAGTAGGGCTGAAAGATTCATCGTTTTTATATCGAAATAGCAATTTAAGGGAGTGCAGTTTTCAAATCGCAAGACTGCAAATGCAATTTTTAAAAAAATGATAGCCTACATCATCAAAAACATTGCCTTAAGTTTTAAGAGGGGAAATTTAACCTAATAGCACAGAGTTGTGAACTGCCTGTAGATAAGTTAGACCAATCAGAGGCAACCAAACCTCCATGTGTTGTGACTTTACAAGCACAACTTACTGGCTTTCTGACGCACTACATTCAGGGGTCAAGCCGGAAAAAAATTGGATATTCTGATGTTAAAAAAAAAAATGGTCTGAACCTCAATTTATAGAAAGTAATCACAATTTAAATCGCAGTTGCAATATTAGCCAGAAAAATCGCAATTTGATATTTTCCCCAAATCGTTCAGTCCTGATTAGAAGTACCCTTATTAGTGCAGTAGGTGAGGTATAGAAGTGTGTGGTCTGAAACCAAGCATTAGATCAGATCCAGCAGCTCCTGTGGCTGATTATAGCTCTGCTGTGCTGCTCACTAGCTGCTCCGAGCCAAAGTTTAAGGGATTTCTTGATTTAAGGATGCATTTATTGATGTAAACTGTTGTTGGCGTCTTACTCTGCAGCTTCTTTTTCCAGATTCGTTCTGCATATAAGGGGCCTGAGTGTTACTGCTGCACCATTCCATGGAACGGAAAACTCGATTGAGAAGCTAACTCCAGCTTAATTGTGTTTACTATTTAAGAGCTTCGGCAGTTTTGGCAGCCATGTTTTAGTTCTAAAGTCTTGCACACTGGAATGTTCTGAACTCTGAAGATTAGGGATGTTCTGAATACCATTGGGCTCACAGCGCGGCTTCGCTCCGTCTACCAGGCCCGCTAGCCTCTCTTAGCGGCGGGCTGGGGGGCAACAGAACAGTGCATGCACGGGTTAACCAGTAACTAGCATTTCACAGACGTGGTCTAACTTAAAGCACGAATTAGAAATAAAGCTGCGTTATGGATCGTAACCTCAAGTCACACAAGTTTCTCTTTTTACAGTATTTTGAAGTTTGCCTTCATTGATGGCCTACATTTAGCCTAAAAACCCAAAAACCAAATACCTACCCAGCGTACCAATATCTGAATAGTTGAATAATTGGGTCCAGCCCTAATAGAGATATGCAGGTTATATGGATCTAGTCCACCAGTCAACTTAATGTTCTCGGAGACTGTTTCTAAAGCGTGTGTCTTCATCTTTCTCGTAGTCATTCTGGTTTGTTTTTCTTGCTCTTCAGGGATGGAGCTGCTGCAGTGGCGGCGAGACGAGCTCTATAACATTAAAATAGGCGTCTTTGACTCCTTAATTTTTCGAAAAATGCATTCAATTGACGCCCCACTGTATTGTATCAAATCTAATTATAAATTTAAACCCTCTAACTACTGCAAATTACATCTATTACTGCTAACACTGCCCTGAAGTGACATTGAGACTGGAGTGGAAATGACATTTTGCCTTCCGCTGGAGGATATTCCATAATATGCTGTTTATTGCTGTCGTATTAGTGCCTGATATTAAAATCACTCAAATCGTTACTGATTTCTGAAGCGCTAATTGAGACGTACATAGAAGAAATGGCTTTTAAAGGCATTAGCGATGACGTTACGACATGATACCACTGCAAAGTCTTTCAGATTGAGAAAGCGAAGCTCCAGTAGGCTAATGGCTCTGTGTGAGCTGATGGAGTGCACATGCTGAGTCATCCATTACAGCATCCATTAATGTGTCTTTCATCAGAACTCAGTCAGATAGTGGAGCCAGACGGCTGATTTCTCCAGATCGCGGGTTACGGTGGGCTGTGCTGCGATGGAGAAGGCTCAGTGGAGTTTCGTGTTGACGGCATCATGAGGGCAAATACAAATGAGGGAAGAGCAAGAACTGAATGAATTGGAGACAAAACTTCAGGATTTAATGGCGTGAATGCTTTTCTTAGAGAATTAAAGTGCTAATTAGAAGAGAAAATGTAAATTTACTTTGTTCTTCATTGTTGTGTGACAGCTTCTTGTTTAAGTGAGCAGCGGAGGCAAATATAGGAAGGAACGACTAACTAAAAGTCCTCAACTGGATAAACAAATTCCATTTTAAAGGCCCCATATCCTGCATTTTTATTCGGTCTCATCATTTTTTCCTCCGAAATCAACTTAACAGCACCAAAAACAGTCATAATTCAATAAGCCTCTCTCCATCCCTCACAATTAAACAGGCTGCTTTTGTTATTGTGCATTTAAGACTGATTTATGTAAATGAGCTCTGTTCTGATTGGTCCTGTATTGTGCCTCATTCAGAAAGCAGTCCAGGCTGAAACACTCCTTTTACAGTGTTTTCACATATAGTTCGTTTTAAAAGAACCGAACCGAGTTCTGTTAAAGTGAACCTGGAAGGGAACCAACTGCAAGTGACCTCAGTTCTTTTTGTGTTCACAATGTAAGTGAACTCTAAACAGGACTCAGTTTTCTTTCTGGTCCATTGAGATCTCAGACCACTTCTTGTTCAGACCACAGCTCACAGATCACAGCACTCACGGTGTGCACAACGCTCGCCAAGTGGGCCGCGTTCTCTGATAAATCCGAGCTATCAGGTGACGAGAAGAACCGCCAGACCCGCCCGCGGCTCTCCTATTGGCCGCGCTGGAACGATTGGCCAAAGTCCATTGCGCAAAATTGGAAACACGGCCCTGCGGGTCTGCGGTGGGCTCCGTGTTCGGCTGAATTTTCATTCATTCAGCGTTCAGAGTGAAAGCAGCTGAAAACTGCGCTGCGTGCCCAGCTCGAGCCTTTAACACGGTATAATCACGCGAGCTCTCGCATCTGATCGCTTTAATAAGTCAGCGCTGCTGTCTGTCTCAGATCACGGACAGACTTTATCCTGAGTAGAACCTTATAAATGATCCTTGGTCTCCTTGCTCTTCACCATAAAGCAAAGCTGAAGCGGACTGGGGCTGTTTTGTTTTCACAATGCACAAATTAATCGAACCACAAAACGAACTACAAACGGGGCCGTTTAGGGGGGTCTGAGTTCACTTCAGACGCTGAAACGGCCCAAGTGTGAAAACACCCTTAGAGCTGCCCAGTTTTTCAGCTGCTCTGGTTCCAGAAGTAAATTATTTTCTTCATAGAGATTTTGAAAAATCCTTTAATGCTTATGCTTTCAATCAAACCAGTCAGGTTCCAGATAAATTATGACACTATAAAAGTTAAATCGGAGCAAAAAAAGATTTGGATAAACAAAGAAGTGAAGGTACATGACTGTGTGCTTAATGTGTTTAATGTCGGGATGAACTACATATTACTGTTTTTCTTTTTATTATGATTGTTGTTGTTGTTGTTATTATTGTTGTTGTTATTATTATTATTATTATTATTATTATTATATATGGTACAATTCTATGTATATAGACTGTTTGAATTGTATCTTTTATAGTTTTAACAGGCAGTTTATCTTTGCTATCACGTTTCTTAGCTGGTGTGGCACAGTGAACCTTACAAAAGAATTATTTTTTTTAACCTTATAAGAATTATATTAATCCTAATATGGCCTGACTTCCTATTTAACTTATTGAAGTGGCTCCAAAGGACAAATATAATTACTGAAAGGGAACCTGAGGAGTGGAGAAAGTTAAATTCTGCATTAATGTGTGAAGTGAAGTCTTTAGTGTGTAACATATATACGCTTGTTATCTGTGCTTAGACTACATGTTGTTCTGCCACCAAACCACAGAGTTTGAATCTCCGTGTTAACAGCAGCACATCAGGAGCTGAATCATAGAAACATCTTCACTCTGAAATCTGATCTGTTTAGTCTCCATGACGACTTCATTATGGACTGAATTTAGGACTGTAGCTTTTACAGAATAACAGTTCCTAACTACATAATCTCATCATTAACTCTAGGTAAGAAAACAGTATCACACAAACAGCCTAACTAGACTAACTAGACTAAATCTCCTAAATACCGTCCTAACTTTAGGATAAACCCCAACAGTGTCCTAACTTCTGTTTAAGCATCCGTTTCTATCGTGTTAGCTGTGTCAGCAGCATAGTTCACTACTAGCATAATGATGCTACATTTATTTATACTGTAAAGCGCTGCTTTCACTGTGAGGTGTTTTTCTTTTTTGACTCTGTCAAATGTAGATTATAAAATATTAGAATGATGGTTGTGAATAATGAGGAGACAGAGCTGAACAGCTGTCTGTTTATTAGGAGGAATAACGTTAGCATGCTCTGCTAAAGCATTTGGGAAATGGAGACTGAAACTGGGGAGCGGCGACGCTCTGATAAACAGCAGGGGGCGCTCTCACAGTATTCACAGCTTACAGTTTATCACACTAGTTTTGACCTTTTTGTACATCAGTAACAGTCGCTGTCTGGCTAACTAGATTATTTTGAATGTGTTTACATTTAAACTGTGTCTGTACGGTCTGTTGCTAGGTGACAGACATGACAGTCGATTGTCGACTTTGAGCGAGTAAGTTAAGATTTCCTAACTTGAGATAAGATGCTATAAGATAAGATTCTTAAATGAAGATCAGATTTGCTTCTATAATATGAAGTTGTGAAAAGTCTTATCTTGACCCGTCAGATCTTGAGACAAAAAGAGAGTCAGATTCTCACAATCTTGTAGCTCCAGGTAAGTCTGTGTTGGCTGGATAAAGTATGATTGGTAAAAACCAAATTTCCTGTGGCAATTTTGAGTGGGATTTTTACCTCCTGAGTCAGACTGTTCAGCCCTGTAACTCCTGTGTTAATGGCCGGGGCTAAACTGCTGTAAAACAGTGACACTTGTGAGGTGAAAGTGCTTTGATATTTTTTATTACCTTCTCCTGCTTTGTAGGCATCTAGTACTTTCATTTTCAGATCCTCAGCCAACTGCTTAAAGCAGCTCATGGTTGTTGGGTGCAGAGTTTTAAAGAGTCAGAGAATTTATTTTGCTCTGGAATTGTCATCCGCTCTCAATTCCCAATGACCGTTCTTGACCTGCCTAACCAGCCCTAACAGTCAGTTAAAGTGAATTAAGTCCATATTGCAGAAACTTCTGAAGAAGATCTGACGGGTCAATATACGATTTTTCTCATTCATATTACAGAAGCAAATCTGATCTTCATTTAATAACTTTATCTTATCGTACAGCATCTTCTCTCCATTTAGGAAATCTAGCAACCGAGCATACACACACACAGCTGAAACATAAACACAATCAAAACAATGTTAAAAATGTAAGTTTCAGCTGCTGTTACTGATGTAAAAAAGGTCAAAACAAAACTGTGAAACTGTAAGTTGTGAATACTGTAAGAGCACCCCTGTTTATCAGTGTCGCCACTCCCCAGTTTCAGTCTCCATTTCCCGAACGCTATAGCCAAGCGCGCTAATGTTAATCCTCCTAATAAAGACACACATTCAGCTCTGTCTCCTCATTATTCACCACCATCACTGTAATATTTTATCATCAGCATTAACACATGAAGAGGGGATGGTGAGGCTTGCCCCTGAATGACTGAAGTTGTGGTTAATGTCACAACACATGGAGGTTTGGTTGCCTCTGTTTGGTCTAACTCATCTACAGGCAGTTCACAGGCTCTGTGTTATTAGGTTAAATTTCCCCTGTTTGATAAAGTAATGAAAAAAAAAAAATTACATATTTGAGAATTGCACTCTGTGAAATTGCGATTTCGATATTAAAACAATTAATCTTTCAGCCCTGCTTGTTACTGTAGTTTTTAAAACTAATTGTAAGGTAAACCTTAATGAAATGTCTGTGTGTGTGGTGTGTTTTGTCATTGTATCATATCATACCGTATCATGACACTTTGTATTGTTCCACAAATCGTTCTGTAAAGTTTCTAACAATAAGAAGCCCTTTGTGTCTGTGTGTGTCTGTGTGTGTGTCTGTGTGTGTGTCTGTGTGTGTGTCTGTCTGTGTGTGTCTGTCTGTGTGTGTCTGTGTGTGTGTCTGTGTGTGTGTCTGTGTGTGTGTCTGTGTGTGTGTCTGTGTGTGTGTCTGTGTGTGTGTCTGTGTTTCCCCCCAAATAAATCCATTTTAGATGCTATTTTTTTAGGTCAACAGTTGATTAGAATTTTGGGATTTTCCTTCATTTTTTTAGGAAAAACCATTTTTAACAACCAAAATAAATCTGAAATATTTGTATTGTCCAAAATACTAAGCAAAACTGAACAACATATAGATCAACCTGTCATAGTTGTTTCTAACACTAGCCCAGCATAGTTGGGTAAAAAAGAGCGCCTTTAATGACGTACAAACTGCTCTGCATCTGATTCATATACCTTTCATATAACATGAAAACAAGTGGAGATTTGAGGTCAGTCAGCTTCAGTGCATGAAATTAAGCGCCTACCAGCACCTCATTTACATATCATTTACACAAAGCATGCTATAAATCATGCAGATGTTTCAACAATAAAACGACAGCATTTAGCGGCTCGTGAGCCAGTGGCTGTGCCAGTGAGTGCACTGCTCCCCCTACTGTCCAAACTTTATAGTGTTAAAATTACGACTGGAAAGAATAAAAGGTGAAAATATCAAAAGATCTTCGTGTTTTTGAGATGGTAGAACAGCATATATAAACACTGTATTCTTGCAGTGTATGAGATGTCGTAGGTGGAGCTAGTAGTATAAAACAAAAGCACAGTGTAATGTCTTAAGATGGATCATGTAATAGTTGCAGTGTTTGTTTATATTAATGTGCATGTAAAATAAGTACATCCACTTTTGTACCGGATTGCCATGAGCACAAATTATAAGTATTGTGGTTATTTTCTGTTTGTGTTCTTGTTGTTGGTATTATAGGCAATATTTATAATAGTTTTGGTTAGTTATCTGCAAATCAAGTATTTTTTGAGTCAATTATTCCTCTCAAATGCTCACGCAGATATGACAAAGATGAACCTGATGAGAAACAAAACTGTCTTACGATCAGACTTGACTGTTTGCAGCTTTGGTTAATAAGGTCTCTTATGATGCTTTGATACATTTTTGCGCCTCTGTGGTGATGTGTTTTTTGTGTGTGTTCTGCAGAGCCTAGCCCAGCTAGAGATCCTGTGCAAGCAGTTGTATGAGACGACAGACACCAGCACACGTCTACAGGCTGAGAAAGCTCTGGTGGAGTTCACCAACAGCCCGGACTGCCTCAGCAAGTGCCAGCTGCTGCTGGAGAGAGGAAGTGTGAGTACTATAGTAAATATAGTCTTATCCAGTATCCTATGTAGAACCCAAAGCTTCTTTGCTTTTACATTAGATTAGGCCTAATTCATTCACTCAGTCACAAAGTCACAGTGTATACTAGGATAATAAGTGTATAATTTGCATTTTTTATAACAGGACATTCATGCTTTCAGTAAACATGCGTAATGTAATATAATGATTCAGAACTGCAGTTTACTTCTTTGTAAAGGCTTCTTTGGCCCTGAAAATGTTTAAGAAAAACAGATTTCGTATAGCAAAAAACCTCTTACCATGACTGCAAACAAATTATTTAGGAGTGTAGATATTTTTGTTCGTATTTATAAACGGTCAATCAAAAAAAAAAACATGTCCTTTTTAATACATTTTATTTTTAAATAGTCCCCAAACTGGTGGAAATTCACTGCTTATCTGAGCCTACTATATAAAATAGTGCTGCACCAGTACAGTATGCTGCCACTAAAAGGGCCCATATCATTGAAAGTTAAATGTGCTTTTAAGAAATATCAGAGTAGTTTGATGTAGGATGTAAAGTTTTAAAATGTACCGTTAAATCTCAAATCCATATGGTCAGTGCTTAAAACTATTTAGAATCCATATTTTTGTGATGTCTCAAAAACCAGCACATTTAAATATATTCACATAGTCAAGTCAGTTTAGCCCTGCCCACTCACACTGAAGTTATATGGAGTGTTTCAGTCCAGACTGCTTTTTAAATGAGGCACACTTCAGGACAGCCAATCTGAACAGAGCTCATTTACATATATCAGTATCAAAGGTACAGTAACAAAAATAGCCTGTTTTATTCTAAGAATAAAATGAATTATGACTTAATTGTTTTTGGTACATGTGTCATCTGCGTTTGATCAGAGAGTTAGAATCAGTATCAGAGCCCGTGTTGGTAGATACTTCAGGATCAGGTGTCAATATCAGAAGGGAAAAAATGGCATTAGTGCATCCTTATCACTGTATAAAGTATTATCTGCTTTGTCGTAACCATAGTCAGGTGCTTTTTGTGTCAAATTGGAGCAGAAATCTAGAAACATTAGGTGTTTACTCTAACTCTGGTGCAGTGGGGTGTCTCTGTAACAACCCTCTCATGTGTGTTTGTTTACAGTCCTCTTATTCCCAGCTGCTGGCAGCCACGTGTCTCTCTAAGCTCGTTTCTCGCACAAGCAACCCTCTGCCCCTGGAGCAGCGCATTGACATCCGTAAGAGACGCTGTGTTTTGATGTTTAACACATGAAGCTCTAATAGGAAACGCAGCGAGTTGCAGGTCCAATTTTTTAGCAACTGCAGCAACAAAGAGCTACGAAAGTAACTACCACATTTAAATCATGCAGGCTGACACTGATTTAACCTTTTACAAATGCTGCTTTTAAGGACCTGTTTGTTGAAAGATCTAATTTAGACAGAATTATTAATAATTATACTGAATAATTCATAGTAGATAATTGTCTATAGTAGATACTGAATAATACACAGTAGGTGCTTAATTTATAGTAGATACTGAATAATCTATAGTAGATAGATACTGGATAATTAATATTAGGTACTGAATCATTTATAGTTGGTACTGAATCATTTATAGTAGATACTAAATAATGAATAGTAGGTACTGAATAATTTATATTAGATACTGAATAATTCATAGTAGATACTGAATAATTCATAGTAGATACTTAATAATTCATAGTAGATACTTAATAATTCATGGTATGTACTGATCACCATTTGAGGCTAATTGTGTAAATCGTGTAATTTAGGTATGCAATTAGCATCATGCTAATTAGCACACTATAAGCTCTCATTACTTGCTTTGACTAAGATTTGTTTTTGATTCATTAGGAAATTACGTTCTGAACTATTTGGCAACCCGGCCGAAGCTCGCTGCCTTCGTGACTCAAGCCTTGATCCAGCTGTACGCCAGAATCACCAAACTCGGCTGGTTCGACTGCCAGAAAGAGGATTACGTCTTCAGGAATGTCATCGTCGACGTCACCAGATTCCTGCAGGTACGATTGGTTTGGGATGGAGGATGAAACTGCAGGGTATCTGGATCGTTGTATACTAACAGTGTGTGTTTCAGTTTGTGATTAAATGTTGGGTTTAGTTGCTTCATTGTGCAGTTTGAGGCTCATATTAAGCCAAGAACCAGCCGTTCCTTAATTAGGCCTTTGTTTTTCATTCGTAGACAGAACAGTCATTTTCAGTTTCACTTTTCTCTCAGCTCATTAAATTGGTACCCGGCTGACTGGCTGCTGTGGTTCCTGGTTGGATCAGTTCAGGTCATTTTACACTCCAGTTAAAGTCCATCTACTTGTTTTCTTCTACTATGTGTTTTTACTCTGAACTGGCAGAGACGGAATGATGTTGGTCTTTGCTGTTGGGAGATTTTTGAAAATGCTTTTCTCTGCTATTTTCTTCAGTTTGATTAGAGTTGGTTGGGACTAAATTTGACAGCAGATCTGCCAAAGTAGTGGTCAGAGTTCTTTTCTCTCCCTCGCATAAAGTGACTGATCTCCTGCTGCTCAGAGTCCCAGACAAAACTTCCAGCAAGCAGCTTATTTAAGCTTTTCTAAACTGAACAGTGCTTGTTATGAAGGTTTATTACTCTGGAGTTTATAGCGTAGCTAGACGCTGGTTCCTACTTGTGTTAGCCCCCTCCTGCAGGATCCTACTATAACCTAGAACTTTATTCACGAATTGTACAGTCATGGTGAGTGATAAGCACACATGAAATTTCTCCACGGTGTCTGTAAATATGACCATGCTGACTCATAACGGGAGCTCAGTGTGACCAGTGTGATTTCTGGAGCACAGTCCAGCAGTTAGCTAGCTAGCTACAGATTACAGATATACCGTTAGTGCTGAGCGCTCAAATATTTTTTATATATATATATATATATACACACACACACACACACACACACACACACACACACACACACACACACACGTAAATATATAAAATTAATATATATATTTTTTAACATTTATAGTGTTTCCAAAGTCATCATGTAGTAGTAATAGTTAACGTGTTAAATAATCGTTATCTCAATAATGACCAAAAGAACCATGTTTGTCATAATTAAGCAGCCCTGACTGCTGTTTATGCGGGTTTTCTCACTGTTCAGAAAGCGGCCGATGCTTGACATCTGATACAGTCACTACTGTTAATTATTTTGGGATCTGATGCGGTTTTGATCGTGAGTTTTTGGAGCATTTATCAACTATTAATGTGTATTAATTTATATCTAATTTTTGAATATAACACTGGTAAACACATTTCCGCGCCATACTTTATGTCCCTTTACGTTAATATGAATGATAATTATAAACTCAGTTGCTGATGATTTTAGAACTTCTTGGCGTAATAATTTTTTTTCATTTGGTAAGTAACTTATTCCTGTCATAAACTAGACACAAAGGTATTTTTAGATGCTTTACTGCATATTTAAAAATTTTAGGACCGAGACGTTTCTGGTCAAATTATCTGTTTTTATCTTGTATGTTTTATTAGAATGTTTTAATGGTAATTTTAATAGAATTTTATTCTGGAAATTAATTTTAATTTTAATTTAATTTTTCTTAAACAAGCCTATAAAGCTGCTTAATGTGTGATTTTAGAATAGTTTGTACTTTTATCTGCAGCTAATTTGATTTTTAAATTGAAAACATTGTTTCCAGAGTTTTGAATGTGATCGTATCTGTGTTGGTGATAAAGGATCTTATTTGATATGTGTTCAGTTTTTCACTGCTGTGCTTTAACTGTGTCTGTTGCTGTTGCAGGACAGTGTTGAGCACTGCATCATAGGAGTCACCATTCTGTCCCAGTTAACCAATGAGATTAACCAAGTAAGTTCCTCCGCGCTCTTCCACGATGTAAGTGTCTATTTTTCTCTTTTCTCTACTGAGTGTGAGCACTGCGGGGGGTTTTGCTGTGCGCTGCTTGGCGGGTAAGGCTCTCTTAAAACCACCCAGAGTCTCTCTTTCAGCAGTTAAATAAAAATAAATGAATGAATATTAAAGGGTAAACAGGTCTGTGGTGTTCTTTTTAATCTCTACCTGCTTAGAAAAGAATTGAAAGCCTGATGACGCTAAGCTCACTTACAATAGAAGCAGATGCTTCGGCTTCAGACTTATGACTTATCCAATAACTGCTATAAATTATGGATCTAAAGTAATATAAATTCTCATTTTGCTTTTTATTCACACAGAATAATACAATTATTTTGGCATGAGAGTAATGAAGTGTTGACCCATGTATAGATGCTTATTTTAAGGGGTTAATACCACGCAACCACTTGAATATACTGTTATATATGCTGTGTGCAAGTGTTTGGGCCCCCCTTGTCGATTTCCATGCTTGTGTTGAGTGTAAATAAGTGAACACATCCTCTATAGAGACACACTTCTGCACATTTTAATGCACAGTTACTGTTTATTTACTGAATGTAACACATTATGGTAAAAATAGTGGCCTGTGCAAAAGTTATGGAAACTTTGTTTGGCATTATTTTTTTGTTTTATTTTTCCCCGATATGTTAAACTCAGCAAATTGTGCACTAAAATTTGTAGAAAAATGTCATAAATAATTGTTCTCTGTAGAGGGTGTGTTAACTTGTTTTCACTTCATTTGATAGGGGTGCTCAGACTTTTGTGAATGACTATACAAAATGGAAATAAAAGAAATGGACAAGTTCTGCTTATCGATTCACTGGCTGTTATTCATACTTATTGATAAGTGTGTCTGTCATTTTTATTATGATTTCAGGGTTTTTGTAAAGTAATAAATGTGAAATCTCTTTGTGTGTAAATTTGCTGAGCAAAAACATTTGAGCTTTGCCTTTAATGTGGCAGCTTTGCAGACTCACCCAGATAACTGACTCCTGTGTGTCACATGATCTTTAAATATACTTCATCATGAGAAGGAGTGAAAATCTGTGCTGTTCTGATCATCCTCTTTTTTTTTTGCTCTACTCAGGCAGATACGACACATCCGCTTACAAAACACAGGAAGATTGCATCATCCTTCAGAGATTCCTCTCTGTTTGACATCTTCACGCTTTCCTGCAATCTCCTCAAACAGGTGAGCATCATCCACAACCACAAATCGATCAGCCAATCAAATCAATCAGCTAATCCCCTACAGCCAATTACACACTGGCGTGATTACAGAGTCCTCTCAGTGAAAGATAATGAGGATTTGATGGAGCTCAGTGTTCTTTAGATGCTAAAGGTCTATTTGGGCACAGAAAAGGTTTTAGATACACATTATTGATGTAGTGATTAAAGCGATAGTTCAGAACTGTACCAAATGTGGTCCATCAGCCAAGTCTGTCTGGCTGCTTAGCTAGGTAGTTTGTTAATTTGTTAGATGGTAAGCTAGCTCGTTTCTTAGCTACTTAGCTAGCTAGTTTCTAGGTAATTAGCTTCTTAGCTAGCTACTTAGCTAGTTAGTTTGTTAGTTAGCTAATTACTTAACTATTTAACCGTCTGGAAAGTCAGTTAGCTACTTAGCTAAGTAGTTTGTTAATTTGTTAGTAAGCTAGCTTTTTAGCTTCTTAGCTAGCTAGTTAGTTTATTAGTTTTAGTTTGTTTGTTAGTTGGTTAGTTAGCTACCTATCTGGTTAGTTAACTACTAAGTAAGTTGGTTTGTTTGTTTATTTGTTAGTTAGTTTGTTTGTCTGTCTCTGAGAAGGAAGTTAGCATGCCCAAACTAAGAGTATGGCAAAATTCCGCCCTCAGAATGTCTGCTAGTGTGTCATGCGATGAATGGGTAGGAATGGACAATGAAGTTATTTATTTGAGCTGTAAGTGTTTATTTTCTTAAAAAAACAAACAGTAATATCAGAAATAACATTAATATAGTAAATAGTGTTTTTCTGTTTGTCAGTTATTTTCTATAAATAGAATTAGAATCATTCATGTACCAAGTGTACAAGTGATTTCTTCAGAAATGAAGCTTCAGGCTTTTTTTTTTTTCGTGAAAACGAGCATGTCCAATTTTTTTCCAGCTATTGGTGTAAATTTCCCAATTTGAGACTTGCTAAGATGTTGTTGATATTTTAAAGTTATAATAAAACAGTGTGTAATGTTATAGGCTAAAACAAAAAATTGCAGCCCATGAGATTTGAATTACTTGCTTTTAAATTGTAATTTTGATACAAAAACAATTACTCTTTGTGTATAAAAACGAAACTGTCTGTCTGTTTGTCTGTCTGTAGGCGTCAGGCAAGAACCTGAACCTGAATGATGAAGGTCAGCACGGTTTGCTGATGCAGCTGCTGAAGCTCGCCCACAACTGCCTCAACTTCGACTTCATCGGCACGTCCACAGATGAGTCCTCAGACGACCTGTGCACCGTCCAGATCCCCACGAGCTGGAGATCAGGTGACCTACCGCTGTGATCTGGTTGGCTCGTGTAATGCGCTTCTTTGGGTAGTGAAGTGAGGCGCAGCATCATTTCATTAATACTGACGAGATCTTTAATCAGTGAATGGGAAATACTGATTTGTATTACTGTACTTCATTTATTTATTTATTTTCTGTATTTATATTCTTTTACGAATAAAAATGGAATCAAGGGTCTATTTTGCATTTGTGCTTGTTTAGAAACAGTGAAGTAGAAGGTGTTGGTTAGCTGGTGGTTGATGAGTAATGATGCCTGTGTTCATCTTATTTTCTCCTTCTCTTTTCCTCTTCAGCCTTTCTGGACTCCTCGACACTGCAGCTGTTTTTTGATTTGTATCATTCCATCCCTCCCTCCCTCTCTCCTTTGGTGAGTGAGAGATAAACAGTGTGACGTACACACAGAGATAAGTACAGTTTCAGACGGCAGACACACTGTACACAACAAACACAGCCCACTCTCAGCACTTCTGTACTGATATAACAGCGTAGAAAACATCACTACTTTCATATTCATTTATCCGGTTTATTTACATGCTCACATATTTTCACCGTGCCGTTCTGTTTATACAGCCTTTCACTGAGATGTTTCTTGTTTCTTTTTAACGTGACACTTATTGCTGTTTAATAACACAATTCTCCTCTGTGATTAATAAAGCACTCCATCTCTCTTTTCCTTTCTTTTTTCCTGTCTTTATTTCTTCCTGTCTCCTCTCCTTATCCTACACTTCTTTCTCTTTCCATCTGTCATCTTACTGTCTCTTTCCTCTTCCTTTTTCCTATCTCTCTCTGCTCTTTTTCTTTCTCTTTTTCCTCTCCCTCCAACACTTTCTTTCTTTCTCTTTTTTCCTTTTCATTCACTTTCTATCTGTCATCTGTCATTTCCTCTATTTCTTTCTCTCTTTCTTTCTCTCTCTCTCTGTCTGTCTGTCTGTCTCTCTGTCTCTCTCAGGTTCTGTCGTGTTTAGTTCAGATAGCGTCTGTTCGGAGGTCTCTCTTCAATAACGCTGAGAGGGCGAAGTTCCTCTCCCACTTAGTGGATGGAGTTAAGAGAATATTGGAGAACCCACAAGTACGTACTTCTAATTTCTTTGTTCAGCTCAGAAATGTCGGCACTTAATTTACAGTCCTTTTACAGTAAACAAAGCAGTGAGAACACATCACAGTGGTTCTGTTTATCATATGACAATAATCTGAGTATATCCATAAATCGTAATTATCCTTTACAGCATAATACAGCATACTTTTTTGTGATGTCAGCAGTTTAGCTCTGCCCAGAAGTTATAAGCAGTGTTTCAGCATCCATTGCTTTTTAAATGAGTCACAATACAGGGCAGCCAATCAGAACAGAGCTTTTACATTTTATATATATATTTAGTTTACAATTTAAATAAAATGGGTAAAGCGTTCTTTGTGTACAGTATAACTACTTTTAGTTCCCAAAATAAGCTTTCAATGGATGGTTCTTTCCCCCCCCCCCAAAGTGTACATGTTCAGTGTTTTGATATAATATCGAAATAAATTTGTGTTTTGTAGAGTTTATCAGATCCGAACAACTACCATGAGTTCTGCCGCCTGCTGGCCAGACTAAAGAGTAACTATCAGCTCGGGGAGTTGGTGAAGGTGGAGAATTATCCGGAGGTTATCCGGCTCATCGCCAACTTCACCGTCACCAGCTTACAGGTAAGGAACCAGCGTTTTAATATTAAATTATAAGGCATTGATGAATAAACATATTGTGATGATGTACAGTGGTTATGCTCATTCTGACAGACTGTAATACACTACAGGAAGTGTAGGGGTGATATGGCTTCTGCTGTTACAGTTAAATTGCTCTATAATGTTCATATGATCCACACAGTGATAGACATTTGATTAACTGAAAAGTCAAAAATTCACAGTTTTATGGATTATAGAAATAATTGCGGCTGTATTTAGCAGTCTACTGATGTTTGGTGTTTGTTTTCTTGTTTGTTTGGCAGCACTGGGAGTTCGCCCCTAACAGTGTGCATTACCTGCTGAGTCTGTGGCAGCGGCTGGCCGCCTCCGTGCCGTACGTTAAAGCGACCGAGCCGCACATGCTAGAGACCTTCACCCCCGAGGTGACCAAAGCCTACATCACATCACGCCTGGAGTCAGTCCATATCATCCTCAGGTACACACACAGAGATGCATCCTCAGAGCCGACTCGCTAATTTCACAGTAGGACTGAGTGATCATAATCACAATTTGAATGAGTGCAATTTTTAAGTCACAAGAGCTGGAATTTCAATTTAGCCTACATTACCGGTAATGTTATCTTAGCAAGTTTTACATATATCCTAAACCAGAGGCAGTCAAACACTCAGGTGCTGTGCAGGGAAATGGACAGGTGCATGGGCAGGTAAATAGGCAGATGTGCAGGGAAATGGACAGGTGGGTGGGCTAATAGATGGGCAGATAAATGGAAAGGTGGGTGGGCCGATAGATGGGTAGGTAAATGGACAGGGAAGATAAAAGATAAGTCATATTTAATTCTGCTGCAGCAGTAGACGAACACTGTGACATAATAAATAGACACAGTTACACTGAAATCCACTGCAATATTTAAATATTTAATTGCAAAATTTAAAACGTCGTCTGATCACTTGGAATAATTGGATTGGTATAGTGTAGCGGCTAACACCTCTGCCTTCTATGCTGTACACTGGGGTTCAATCCCTGCATGGGTAAGCACGCTACACTATACCAATAAGAGTCCTTGGGCAAGACTCCTAACACTGTCTTCGCCTACCTGTGTAAAATGATCAAATTGTAAGTCGCTCTGGATAAGAGCATCTGCCAAATGCCTTAAAAGTAATAATTGTTATTGGGATTTTAAGAACAAGACAGATGTTTTAGAAAGCACTGATTGTGTCCGTGTCATCTTTGTCTCCTCTGCTCAGGGATGGTCTGGAAGACCCTTTGGATGATGCTGGTTTGGTGCAGCAGCAGCTGGACCAGCTCTCCACCATCGGCCGCTGCGAGTACGAGAAGACCTGTGCTCTCCTGGTGCAGCTCTTTGACCAGTCAGCTCAGTCCTACCAGGAGCTGCTGCAGTCCACCAACTCCAGCAGCATGGACATTGCCGTGCAGGAGGGTCTGTCCCACAAGGCCACATACATACATACATACATACATACATACATACATACATACATACATACATGTCTACACTCATATCTGTGTTCATCACTGGTAAAAATTACTGATGTATAGTGCTGTGCAAAGATTTAAGGCACCTGAAAAAAATTTGATGTAAAAAGCTGTTTATTTGTGCAATAAGTGTTTATTTGCTGAGAAAAACACTAATATTAAAATAAATACGAAAAATAAATACAAACTTTTCCTTGAGGAAGTCCAGTTTTATTTGTAGTTATCATCTAGTACCTGCTAAATCTAATCAGTGCTTCATTATGTTAAAGCAGGTGTGCTTTGATGTGATGGCTGGAGGTGTCCAGGAGAAATCTGGAATCAGAAGTTGTTCTTCAAACTAACTCACTACTTTTTTAGCAAATAGAATTTGTATTACTTTTTACTCTATTTTTGTTCATTTATATTAATTCTAATAATATCTGGTGATTTTACAAGTAAAAACACACCTGTTTCCAAGATAAATGGTTTTAAACTTAGGTGCTTGTGACTTTTGCACAGTATTGTAGATGTAAAAAATGTATGTAGTATTTAATTTATATATACATATATATGTGTGTGTGTGTGTGTGTGTGTGTGTGTACGTGAGAGAGAGAGAGAGATACATATAGATATATAGTTATGTGGTGCCATATGAGGGGCAGCCATAGGCTGGAGGTGAGGGAATCAGCCTTGTGTACTAAGCCGACAGTACGTGGCTGAAGTGCCCTTGAGCAAGGCACCTAACCCCCAATTGCTCCCCGGGCGCTGCGGCTAGGGCTGCTCACCGCTCCGGGCAAGTGTGCTCACTGCCCCCTAGTGTGTGTGTTTGTGCTCACTAATGTGTATGTGGTGTTTCACTGCACGGATGGGTTAAATGCGGAGGTGAAATTTCCCCGTTGTGGGACTAATAAGGGTCTCTTGAACTTTATTATTATTATTATTTCTATTATTAAGAGCCTGTTTTCTCTCTGCAGGTCGGTTGACGTGGCTAGTGTACATCATCGGTGCAGTTATTGGGGGCAGAGTTTCCTTCGCCAGCACAGACGAACAGGACGCCATGGACGGAGAACTCGTCTGTCGGTGAGGAGTCGATTCTGATTGTCATTTAAGGGTCTCACAAACCATCAAATCAGAGTCTGATTGCGGTGTTTATGTTAAAAGGCTCATATCACAGACAAGGGATGAAGAGAGGTTGGAAATAGTCATGTGGAAATGAATCATGACGGGTTTTTGTTTCATATAACCACACAAATGTCATGAGTGGAACTCAAAATATTGGATATTGGTCCATTAACGGCCATCATCATTGCTGTTAAATTGATCATTATAATTAGTGACACTCTGTGTTATTATAATTAGCGACGCACTGTATTACTGTAATTAGTGACACTCTGAAGTCTTTAGTTGCAGCTTTATTTAAACTCTTTGGCCTTGCTGTGATCTGCAGAGTTTTGCAGTTGATGAATCTGACGGACTCTCGGCTGGCTCAGGCTGGTAACGAGAAACTGGAGCTGGCCATGCTCAGCTTCTTCGAACAGTTCCGCAAAATCTACATCGGAGACCAGGTGCAGAAATCCTCAAAGGTAAGAGCACCTCTCACTTTTTTACTGTATGTGTGTTTACTACACATGAGCATTTTAGTCAAATATCATTTTTTTTTCTTTTTTTTTATTTCCTTAAAATATTAGATAGTGAATCAACAGTAAGATTAGATTAATTGAACGACTGTTTATTGTTGAACTCTCTGAATAACCAGCTGTCTGTGTCTGCTGTCGCTAATGAAGTTCGGCCTTGTTTAGTGGCGCTGTTGATCTTGAATTGGAAGCGTTAAAGAATAACGTCTCCTCAAGACAAACAATGTTAAGACCCTTTTTATCTCTCCGTTTCTTTTTTTGTCACTCAGAGACTCCAAAATGTGAACAGATAAGTGGTGTCCTGTAGCCGAGAGTGTACAGTAATGGTAGAGACCCTGTTTGGCTTTAGCCTGTCGTCCTTCAGGCCAAACATTAAGGGCTGGTTTTCCAGACCCAGATTAAGTCTAAATCAAGTGTGAATAAACTTTTTAGGGGTGACCATTGGTATCGCAGTACTCTGAGACTAGGCTTAATCCATGTCCACAAAACTGGCCCTAAACATTCCCATTTGTACTCACTGTAACAGAACTGTGTTCAGTGCAAATAAGTTTCAAGAAATCAACTTTTTTGCTTTAAAAAAATTTTAACAACATGTAGACACTAATGATGACAAGCATTTTCAGCATTGTGTAAACATAGTGCAGCTGTTCTCAATGTCCAGCTCGGTCACTGTTGCAATCCAGTAACTTTAAAATACCAAGCGAGTTACCATAGTACCACTGAATATGAGGAAATTGTCACTTAATACCAAATTACAACACTAAACACTTGGATTTTGGAGCCAGCCAAAATCTAGACTGCTGGTCTTCTGCTGCTTAATTAAAGGAATGTTTTCATATTAAAATAAATATCAATACCTTAATTTTTTTACAGACTCCTAAATGATGCTTTCTTCTCCTTCTTTTTAATTACAAAAAAATGGGTGTGGCTTAAACCAGAAAGAAGAATGAGGTGCTGGACGTGGGTATATTTAAACTTAAAGGAATGGTTACGAAAAAGTTAGTTTACACAAATTTCCGCTTACACCAGATGTAGTCTGTCACTCGAGATATTTGGTGTCCAAATTTTGCTTCTTTAGTTTAGAGCTGGAGCTACAAAGCTAATATAGCTAACAAACACTA
Source organism: Colossoma macropomum (assembly GCF_904425465.1). Classification (NCBI taxonomy): domain Eukaryota; kingdom Metazoa; phylum Chordata; class Actinopteri; order Characiformes; family Serrasalmidae; genus Colossoma; species Colossoma macropomum. The sequence goes on along the minus strand of NW_023494804.1, from coordinate 16,194,093 downwards.
GAAGTCAATAATCACCCAGATCTTTTCTGTAAATGCATCCCCAAAATGTCTCCCAAATCATGTCCAGCTCCTTATTATGGTGGCGAAGACTTGTAGATGTAGTTTAGCACACAGTATGACTTTAGGTACACTGAAGTTTGGTTCGTTTTTAAAGCTCACAAAAAGTCATACTGGCCTCTTTTCCGCTGCAGAGCCAAACAGTTCTGAGTATGGAGGGTAACCGTTCCAGTGTCTTTTCCACACGGACACAGATGTAACACAAAAAGCTTAAAACCCTCAATAAATGTCAAAGCTTCAATCGAACACCAATTTCTAAATGTTAAACGGCACTGCTAACCAGAAGAGAGTAACTGGGTAGCGTAAGCTTAGCCAGCAAGCTGCCAGCGCTGCTCACTACAGGACAGGTTCGATTCTGACAAACAAGCTTTACTGACACAAATTTAGATAATAATGACTCAAATCTGAGGAAGTGAAGTCGAGCTTAAAGACAAAAATAAAACCTCTTCTCTGGATCTGGAGCCTCTTAGCTAAGCTAATGCTAGCGAGCTCCTTTCTCCTAGTTAACTTAGCTAAAGAGATCCAAACACCCCAGTGCAGGTTCGATGCAACTAGCCGTGCTCTGCTATCACAAATGTAGATGATAGAAACTTGCAACAGCGAGCGCAAAGTCAACTTGATTGATGATGGAGTGACAGAAAGCCGAAATCAAACCTGTTCTGTAGTGCTTTAAGCTGTAGCCTGCTAGGCTAAGCTAACGTGAATGCATGGTGCCTCACACTGCGGCACAGGCTCGGTTCTAGCGAACTGATTATTAAAAACACCTGTTTGGAGGATAAAGACTTGTATCTGAAAGCACAAAATAGAATTGTTCTGTAGTGCTTTGAGCTGTAGCTACCCTGCCGGGCAGTGCTAATGCTAATGTTGCCAACTTGGTTATCCAGCTACAGGTGAAGTCCACAGCAGTACAGGCTGTTTCAGTAACAGATGCTCAAATAACACCTGTTTAGAGGATAAAGAAGATGAGCGCACACAGAGGGACTGGAGTTGGAGTGACAGACGGAATCAAATGTGTTTTGTGGAGGGTAGTGGATGTGTAGCTATTAGCCTGTTAGCAGTTAGCCACTCATTTGTGTAGTTTTCTTGGGTATTTTCTGGTTCTGATTTAGAGGTACAACAGATGGAAAAAGAAACCGTAACCGGTCTCAGGAGTCTGGACTCCAAGGCTGCACCACTTAACGAAGAGGTGGATGCGGTTTGAGAAGTTCTTGGGATGTATTCAGAAAGACATTTCTGTGGCTATTCACTTCCAGTTCCAGTTTCAAAGTAAATCTAAATAAACATGTCTAGGCTGATCGACTACTTATGGGTTAAGTGGGGAAAATTCAGTAAATTTAATTTTTCGCAGCCTTTCCTTCAAGTCTGTAGTCCATTGAGGTCAGTAAATATACCCGCCTCCAGCATCTCGCACTGATTTCTGGTTTAAGCCACACTCAGTTTTGGTATTAGAGGGGAGTATTTTTCAGGAATCTGTATCAAAATGAAGTTACTGCTATTTGTATCAAAATCAAAACATTTTTGAAGATGCCCATCCCCAGCTCCTAGTTCCCTAGTTTATTTTCTGGTTAAAATCTAATCTAAGTTTCTGTATTCTGAATGTGTGATTGGTTGTGTTTCTCCTCCTCAGCTGTACCGGCGGCTCTCTGAAGTTCTGGGACTGAACGATGAGACGATGGTGCTCAGTGTGTTCATCGGGAAAATGTTAGTACACAACACAAGACACGATCAATACATAACACGCTGAACATGATCAGTAGACCTGCAAGACAGATTCATATGGCACATAACGTTTGCAATATATCTTTAAATCCAGCCCTCAAATCTTTTTTTTCTTTAATTTTCTAAATATTTAAATCTGACTTAAATTTGCTTTTGCGACATATAAAAAAGAGAGCTACAAGGGGAAACATTCAAATGCAAACCTAACGCAGCATGAACGCTGTAATTTAGCTACAACTAACTCAACTATTGCTCTACTTTAGACCGATACTTAGTTAAATCTGCCTCTGTGGATTCACCCAGGACACAGCTGCAGATAAAGCATGTCACAATGAAGATGTAAAAGGAATATTATAGAAAATTTATGTAGCAATAGACAGATATCAACATCAACTTGATATTTATAGTCAACTTCCTCCCCTTGTTGACTTATCATTGCGGCGTTAATGGTACTGTTTATGTGTTAGATTTGGGTAATTAAGTCAACTGTGCTCATGGTGGTTGTTTTTGTTTCAGAATCACCAACCTGAAGTACTGGGGACAGTGTGAACCCATCACCTCCAAAACACTACAGCTTCTCAACGACCTGTCTATTGGATATCCTTTATATGCACTGCTGACTGATCAAGCTGGAGTTACATACATGAGTTTTACCCTGATTTTGGCCAATGTAGTCAGTCAGTCTGAGATTCTGCTGGAGTCTGCGGATTTTGAAGCAGTCAGTGTTGACGATTGGTTGTTTGGGTTGCCCATATCTAAACCCCTTACTATTGTAGCTAAGTTGATTGAGAAGCCAGGGGAATGATCTCCAATAATGATCAAGTTGATCATTTAAATATGATGGTATAGACCCTGAAATTAACTGAGTTTGACACATGTATACTAGCTTTACTAGCTAGCTAAATGTTGTAATGCTAACTGGAGACATTAGCGGCACAATACTTGTTAGTTGTACCTTAGATTTAAGATGGAACATGAGATTTAGCTAACTAGCTACTGAGACATCAGCTACTACTACTATTATGCTTATTATGAAGAAAAAGACCATAATACGCATCTAGCCTCTAAGTGTTATGTTAGCACAACAACTGCTGTGCTAGTACAAGATGTCATGCCCTGAAACTGTTAGAGAGTTCTGCTGCTGGTTCTTTAGATCTGCTGATGGATCTCTACCTGTCTGCTTTTTGTTTTGTTCAAGCTTCCAGCACACCTGACCCAGGTACTGAGGTGCTGATGTGGTTTGGGTCACATGACAGCTGGAATAGGATAACAAAATGCAGTAGCTGGAGATCTACTAGTTTTGCCAAATGAAGGCGTAAAACTCTCCTAGTCATTATTTTTTAGAAGCTACGTATTTCCTTAACCTCAATGCACCTACAGCAGCGTGAGGAAACTGGTGAAGCTCAGTGCAGTCCAGTTCATGCTCAACAACCATACGGTACGTCGCCTGATCTTTAATATTTAAACTATCCTTCAAATGTGTGTAACTGAATGTGACTTAACGGACAGCCAACATTAATGAATAAATAATTTATATTGATATGTTGGTGAAAATGCATATTATTTGTTTGTTTTGGACAGAGCGAGCACTTTTCCTTCCTGGGTGTGAACAATCAGTCCAACCTCAGCGACATGAGGTGTAGAACCACTTTCTACACGGCCCTCGGCAGGCTGCTAATGGTTGACCTGGGTAAGGCTCCATCCAAGAATAATGTTAATGTATTTACAGATTTGTTATTACAAAGTCTTTGTGTTCAAGTGTTTGTAGTCTGAATCAGAACATCATCTTAACATCTTACTGTTTTAAAGATGTACATCATGTAACCAGTGGTTACAGACATAATGCGGCCTAATTAGTGACTACAAAAAAAAGTTAATTGCATGTAGAATTGCAAAGAACTGACATGATGGTCCATTTAAAATATTTCCTTCTTAAAAAAAGTAATTTATCTATTATATCAACCCTCCTAGCCTCCTGCAAACATATACCTTTAGCTCACACCCACTCTCTGTGCTATCTTTAGCTTAAATGCCTTAATGCAGTATCTGATTTAATTGTTTAATTAAGTTACATATTATGTAGTATAATGCTGAGTGAGCTGCAAAACTCTGGCATTCATAAGCTCCTGTTGGTGTGGGTTTGAGACCTTTGTTTTAAATGATGCACACAACAGGTACTTGAATGCTAATAGTTGCCCTTTCTGGAGAAACTTTAAACTGTTAAACTTACATGAGTAAATGAGTGCATTCCGAAGCCACGTGTACGTATTTTTCATATTTTTTCTAAAATGAGTTGTGTTATAGCTGATGGGAATAATACGTTGCATGTACATATTATTTAATATTAATTGGCAAGTTGTTTAAATTAAATTACTTCTCTCTAATTTTCTGTCAGTTATGTTTTCCAACAGGGCAGTTACCACCTTTGTTGCATGATCATCAGCTTACTCGTCAATCATTTCTTATATCTGATTAAATCACCCTGCTGCTCAGGCCAAGTTCAAGTGCAGCACAAAATCTGTGTGTTTGTGTGTATGTGTAGGTGAGGACGAGGATCAGTTTGAGCAGTTCATGCTTCCGCTCACGGCTGCCTTTGAAGCCGTCGCTCAGATGTTCAGCACCAACACCTTCAACGAGCAGGAGGCCCAGGTACACCAGATAGTCAGACAAGAGACATGTTTACACATTCACATTTTCAAACTCATAAATGTCATGTGTGTATATAACATCCATAAACATTATTCGCTTATGTTAAAGTTCATGATTACTCGATTCATTTAAAAACATATCTGGATCGTAATTGGTCAGGATTCTCACAGCAGAGTAAAACCGCTACGATTGCTTAGAGGGCTCAATTACGTACAGTCTTCTGCAGTGATTGGGTTAAGGTTACTTGTGTTTTACATGTTTTATTAGTATTGTAGCTAACTTGATCATTACTTACTAATGGAAAAAAATTACATTCCAATATTAAGGTGTAGAGCCTGAAATTAACTTGGTTTAACCCATCTGAGTTATTCTGTATTAAGTAGAGGTTGACCAGACTGCTAAATTATATTAGCCATTTAGCCATGTGTAATGCTAGCACAACACTGTCTCCCTAAGGAACTAGATTTCTTAAAGAAAAACTTGTTTATGTTGGTTATTTTTAATAATAACTTGCACAATTGTTAAAAAAATAAAGGCTGTGCATTACAGTCGTTTTATCATGGGGAAGGGTTTTTTTTTACTCCGCTTCACGTTGTGCCTAAGAACACCCTTTCCCATGATAAAATTGCAGTAATGCACAGCCTCTCGTGGCTTTTTGCTTTAATAGCTAGTTACTAAGTGTTAAACTAACACCTTATGTCAGTGAGCACAAGCAGTCATGACATAAACATGCTGGTGTAGAACTGCAGCTAGATTTAAAGTGATGGATGATTCTTACCAGTACTGTAAAGGCCAGTATTGCAGTAATTGTGCAGACCTTCTATCTAATGAAGCATCTTAGTGTTCCTGATCACAGGTCAAGAAGTGTTTTATAAGTGGAGTCTTTCTTTCCTTCTTGCAGAGAACGTTGGTGGGTTTGGTGAGAGATCTGAGGGGAATTGCCTTCGCCTTCAATGCCAAGACCAGCTTTATGATGCTCTTTGACTGGATGTATCCTTTAAGGCTGTCATGCGTGATTTCAGAATGACTGTGTGGATCATATGAACATTCTAGAGGACTTTTTTTTCTATAATAAACATCATTGACAATGTTTTAGGTTTTTAGGTTCTTTAGGTTGAAGCCCTTAACACCACTCTCCTGGAATAGCTACCCCTCCTACATCCCCATCCTGCAGAGGGCGATAGAGTTGTGGTATCACGTACCTGCCTGCACCACACCTGTGCTCAAACTGATGGCTGAGCTGGTCCACAACAGGTAAGAGCAATTTCAGAATGCAGTTCTTATGTTCATCCATGTGAGGTAGGAGTTGTAATATGCTGTATGTTTATCAGTAACAGAAACCAGATTCACCCCTTTGAGGTCTGTAATTTGGCCTGGCAAAATGAAAGGTGTCTTGTTTATTCAAATATCCAGTTGTTGTATTTTTTTGTCAACACAAAATTCAGTATTCATTCAGTATTTTAATGGCTTTTTAAAGGCAATATTAAAAATGGAATTAATGCAATAGTGCACAATCATAATAATAATGAAGTAATTATAATAACAACCATAATAAAAGCAACAGTAAGAATAAAAACAGTTCCATTCAGGTGCAACACCTTTTTTAATATTTAATATAACAATAAAGATATATGCGATAGTAGAAAAGTATTGAAAATAAAGTACTTAAGAGTCATTAGGAACATTCTTAGCTGTTATTAATCACCCTAATGTTATTAATATTTAAGATACAAGATGGGACAATACTTAACATAAACAACACATCATGTTGTACATTGTTTAAACATGACTGATGATCCATGTAAGTGTGACAGTCCTCTGTTTGTGTTTATGGTCAGTAATAACTCTTTTGAGCTTATGTTTTCCTTTCAGGTCGCAGAGATTACAGTTTGATGTGTCATCGCCAAACGGGATCCTACTCTTCAGAGAGACGAGCAAGATGATAACAACATACGGTAAGACTGGATGTGTTTTGTAGTGGTGTAAAGCACTATACAGTAGTAAGACACTACACTGAGTGTGAAGGCAGTTTATTAGGGACATATTCTTCAGTTGTGATCTCAAGATAATAATCCAGAAAATGATAGCCATAGCTCATGGCCTCTCCAGATTTCTGTAGAAAAGGAGCTTGAGGCTGATGTTTTGTTGCCGTTGCTCTCCTTGTGTTCAGGGAACCGTATCCTGACTCTGGGCGAGGTGCCGAAGGATCAGGTGTACGCGCTGAAGCTGAAGGGCATTTCCATCTGCTTCTCCATGCTCAAGGCCGTCCTCAGCGGGAACTACGTCAACTTCGGCGTCTTCCGTCTCTACGGCGACGATGCGTTGGACAACGCCCTACAGACGTTCATTAAGCTGCTCCTGTCCATCCCGCACAGCGACCTGCTGGTGAGGAAATGCTGACTTGATTTGATACAACACACAATAAAAATCTCAGATTTCACCACTTTCTCATTTGATTCCTTTAGTACAATTTAGAATTATTTTTAAAACTAAAAGCACACATGTGACTGGAGGAACTGTGTACACAGTAGAGGGACATAGTAAAATTTTTAACTTTATTTTTATTTTTATCTTTTGAAATTGGCTGAGAACTTTATTTTGAGCAACAAATATTCACATATTTTGTTGAACATTATTATAATCTGTTATATTTATTATACATTATTCAACTATTTTCTAAGTATGTGCTGGTAGCTGCTGACCTGGGGTCAGACTTCGGCTGTTTCCTTAATATAAGCTACTGTGTTTTGTTTTTTGTTTTTTTGTTTTTTGGAAAAAGGCAAAAATACACAAAGTGTAAAAAAAAAATACACAATAGTTACGTGTACTTAAGTAAATTTTTGATGAATGCATTCATCAAAATGTGGGACTGAGGAGATAAAAAAAAGTTTAGTTCCTAATTGTCTTTTTCGGGTTTTATTTCATTCTGCCGTGCAGGTTCAGCTTCTGTTCTGCTTTACTGCTGATCAATGAGTCGCATCAACTCTCACTTTGGAGCTTTAGTGTTTTATTTTAGACCAAAATGTTCTAAAAGGAGAAGACTGACTGATTTATTTATTTATTATTTTTTCATCTGAACCATTACACAAGATTCTGTTTCTCTGCCATATAGAGCTGTTTGAGCTCTTTCCATTTAGAAAGTCAGTAGTGTTTCTGCTTGTCTTTCTTTGTAAGAGCTGAAAAGTGGCAGCGTTCCTTTTAAAAACGCTTTTGTCTCCTCCTTAGTCCAGCTCCAGTTCTCCACCACGCTGTTGTGTTGAGCTTGTTGTGAGAGGCACATAAATGACACTAAATGTTATGCTACATTTGCGTTAATTTTTTTTTCTAAAATCAGTTTCTAGTGAGTGAATTTTCCTCTGAACTGCTTTCAAAAGAAGTCCTAACAAACTTCAGTATCTCTGAAAGAAGGTTCATGTACTAAAAGATATCGCTGCAGTTCTATAAATTGCACAATACTTGGAGGGAAACCCCACGTTTTTGTCCTGCATAATGAAGAGGTTAATAATATGTCGTTCAGAGTGGTTTGGTGTGAAATGCTTCGTTCTAGAGAAACTTACCGGGTCAGAATTGTTTACAGCGGTGGTGGTGGAACCGGATGTCCACCTCTAAAAGCTCCCTCACAGAAAGTTTTTACATGAAATGGTTATGAATACACTGCCTGATGCCTGAGACACTGTTCTTATGAAGGTTTTGCCCTAAGCTTTTGGCTTAAAGCATATTTTATAAACTATTTTACCATCATCAACATTCCATATAAAACAGCAATAATATTGATTTTTACTGGACAATGAAGAGATTTTACAGCACATGTTCTACTAGCTACGCTCTTTAAAAAGATGGTGCTTCAGGGGGTCTTTAGGAAAGAAAAATGAACACTTATCAATTAACACGATGCATGAATTAAGGGTTCTTTGCATCATGAAAGGGTACATAAGAATGTGCTGTAGACGGTTTTATGTAGAACCTTTTCAAAAGAGGTTCTATATAGCACCAAAAAGGGTTCTTTTATTGTTGCAATGTCAAGTTTGTAACAGTAGAAGAATGCTTTTGGGCGCTACATAGACCCCCTTTTAAAAAACTTATGCATTGAGCCGTCTGCAGCACATTTTCCATCAGTCTGAAGAACCTTTTCATTATGCAAAGAACCCTTTGCATGATTAAAGGGCTCTTGGAGTGTTCATGTTTCTATAGAGAACTATATTCTTTAGTAAAGAACCCTAAACTATCATTTTTAAGTGTGTAGATAAGTTAGATCTGTTATTTCTGATTTATCTGATTTCTGTGTTGTTTGTTCCTGGCAGGATTATCCGAAGCTCAGCCAGTCGTATTACTCTCTGCTGGAGGTGCTCACCCAGGACCACATGAACTTCATTGCCAGCCTGGAGCCCCATGTGGTCCTCTACATCCTGTCTTCTATTTCTGAGGGGCTCACAGCACTCGGTGAGGATCGGACATTTACAATCCTCTCCTTTGGACTCATCATGTAGCTGTTTAAATGGCTATGTTTACATACAAAGTTTTTTGCCAATCTGAATGAATACATTCCATTATAGATTAAGACTGAGGTGTTTGTGCTCTCTACTCAACAATTTTATGAAAAACTCAGTTTACATGCACACTACAAGTAATCAGATCCAAAATAACCGCTTGGAGTAGAGGATGAGGATCACATGAGTCCAGTCAGAGTGAGACGAGCAGCAGTGAGCAGCACTTGTGTTTGTAATTACTTTAAAATGTCAGACTCAGGAAAACATACTTCACATGTATTTATTAAAGAAGGGCGAGAGGAAGATGTCATATTCTGAGACACATCAGCTGGATGCCCGTCCCACCGCCGTCAATTAAAGCTCAAAGCTTCCTCTGCAGACCAGTTTCTGCTACCACCATGTTCAACGTTATAAACTTGCACTATGATGCGATGCATATGCGTAAAACGTAACTTAAACGTAACATAACTTAAACTTTCCAATTAGGAATGTAATCAGATGCAGGCGTTTACATGGCTGTTATACTTCTGTTTAACGGAATATTTACTAGAAACTAGAAATTGTATACCGAATGGCCTCAATCAGACTCATGCGGTCTGGACTGAAAGTTCAGGATCTGCGCTTCCCACACAATTTCTCCGCTTGTTTCAGTGAGATGTGAGTCAGAAATAATTCTTATAAAATGCAACTTATAAGCATCAATGCATTGATTTTGCTGTGTTAGCCATGGCCATAAAGGGGTATAAGCTTTCAGACCCCAGTACCATTATGTGACAGTCTCTTATGTGTTATTTTGGCAGTATATCCAGTTTTCCTCAGGTTTTAATGTATCTTCTTCCTTTCCTGTAGATACGATGGTGTGTACGGGCTGCTGCTCCAGTCTGGACCACATAGTGACCTATTTGTTCAAACAGCTCTCCCGCAGCACTAAGAAAAGAGCAGCCCCCATGGCCCAGGAGAGCGACCGCTTCTTCCATATAATGCAGCAGCACCCTGAGATGATCCAACAGGTTTATGTTTAATTAGTGTTGTACAATTGAGTTGTTTTTCATTTATATCATATTGCATTACAAAGTTTTTCTGTGTGAATATCTCCTGTAGATGCTGTCCACAGTGCTCAATATCATCATATTTGAAGACTGCAGGAATCAGTGGTCCATGTCCCGGCCGCTGCTCGGCCTCATCCTGCTCAATGAGAAGGTAATTATTCACCTTTCCTCGTTCTAAACAAACATTTGCAGAACATTTAAGTTACATTTTTAGAGACAAGCAGTTGATATTTTAAATTAAAACAGTTTTTGATGCCCACTACCTGACTGCATTTGCTAACACACTCTTCCCGTACAATCAGAGAACTTGTGGAGAGGAAAATTATCACTCTGTAATGTCTTCCGGGTTTCTCAAACGCTGGAGGGCACTCCTAAACAAGTCCGAAATGAAAGGGTTAAGATGGAGCATTTGAGCAAAATCTCAGTTTATAAATGCTTCAACATTTTTAATATAAAATAATATTTATTTTCTAAACACAGAACAGCATAAAACATTTCAACACCGCTGTTATATTTTTGCACGCTTTTGAACTCGAGTTGAAGTTTAAAATGGCGCCTCATATACGTTCATAACGTCAGTGAGCTCGAACAGCCAATGTACTCAATATACAGCACTCAGTAGCAGTAATGCTAACCAGTCAGCGCTCAGTAGCAGTAATGCTAGCGTCCTGCTGCCCAAAATCTGTTTGCTGTAGAAAAAAAGAAATGTAATGGTGGAAACAGGAAGAGGCCAGGCTCCTCATTAATCGGCTCTGTTACAATGTCCTGAAGAAACTCTAGGCTGAAACTTTAGCATTCGCTAGAAAAGACATTTAAACTACAGATGGAAATTCAAAAAATTACCCAAATGGGAACCAATGAAACTTGGGGTTCTAGTTCTAGTTCATTTTATACCTGCTTGCAAGAGCTGCAACCGTTGTAATAACTGTGATTAATAATTTAATTGTCGTCTTGGTCATTTCATATGTAAAACTTCTAATTTGGCTACTTAACGTAGCTGTCTGTCTTAGCTGGTACAAATGGCCTACGGTGCACTCAGAATCAATCAAAAGGTTTCGGACAATTGTGTGAAAATAGCTAGCATAAATGCTAATAGCCGTCCTAATTAGCTTAGGTTGTCTTCAAAAAATTCTTCACAAAGGAACAATTTTAAAAAATATAAACCAGCTCATCAACATACTGTTCCAGTTTACATTCTGGTGTATTTATTGGTGATATGTCAGTGATTGGTGGCTTTGTATTCAGCTGGAAGAGTAAAGGATATGCTGATTTGTTGTTAGCTTCAGCTGCAGAGTGTATAAAAATAAGCATTAAAAATGGACCCTGTGGACCAGGGCTGTTTTCTAGTGCTTAAGGTTCTGGTGCTTTGCACTCTGAAAACGCACTTAGTTAGCCTGATTAGCTCAAGTAGCCTTAAACAGTAGTTGATTGTGCTAATTGCTAACATTAGCAATGTAGACTCACAAAAACTGTTCATTGATTATGTATGAAAACAACCATATTAGATGATGGCTCTAAATTACATTTTTTTTACATACACTCTAACTCTTTCAACCATGCGTGTTTGTGTGTCTCAGTATTTTGCAGATTTAAGGAACAGCATTGTGAACAGTCAGCCTCCGGAGAAACAGCAGGCCATGCACTTATGTTTTGAAAATCTAATGGAGGGCATAGAGCGGAACTTGCTCACTAAAAACCGAGACAGGTATGTTTTATTCATTTCGGTCCCAGTTTAAGCCCATTAAAGCAGCGGGATAGGTTAAGTGTCTGAATTTTGTTTCTTTAGCATTAGCACTGGAGCTACGAGGCTAATGCGGCTAATAAGTGATGGAAGCTTATACCGTGCCATTAACAATGAACATTAGCAGTTAGCTAAAAACAGCAGCAAGCATCTCAAAGTCTTAATTTTGTCTGTACTTTAGTCCATGTTTATAGGTAACAGTGAGTCATACAGTGCACTTAGCAATTAGCACCATGCTAACTGGTGGAGTGTAAGCTTCCATCGCTTGTTAGCTACATTACCATCTTAGCTCTAATTCAAAACTAAAGCATCTCTTAAAGTGGTCTGTACTAAACGTGGGAATTTTCATGATACATAATATGTCAGTTATTATTTTTCAGACGTGATCAGTTGTAAATACATACTATTTAGTGGTATAGTTTGCGGTTCGGGATGAGTAAAGCAGCTGGAAATCTCGGCTGTTTAGATTTCATATTTAATTTATCACTGTGGCAATACTGAGGCAATAAGTTCAGATATGTCCATTAATACACTCTAAAAATGAACTGTGTATTCCGAAGACTGTGTTTCACTGCCTTAGCTAGATTGATTATGGCAGGGGTGCACAACTCCAGTCCTGGAGGGCCAGCGTAGTTTGGTGATCTTGCTGCTCAAATACACTTGATTCAACTCCTCTGTTAATGGCCAGGTTTAGTGGGTGTGTTTGAGTAGGGCAGGGATGTCCAATCCCACAAAGGGCCAGTGTGGCTGCAGGTTTTCATTCCAACAAAGCAGGAGATCACCTGATCAGCAGTTTCAAGACTGAAACCAACTGATTAAACAAGTGGAATCAGGTGTGCTTCAGCTTGTTTTGAGTGGAAACCTGCAGCCACACCGGTCCTTTGTGGACAAGATTGGACACCCCTGGAATTGGGCAACCACCAAACTGTGCACGAAACCAACTCTTCAGGACCGGAGTAGTGCACCGCTGGGTTATGGCTTTGTTCTCTCATCATAAACCCCCATGCACTGCCAAATGAATGGAATAAAATGAATAAAATACAAGAAAAATGTAAAATGTGGGCCTGTTTAATACACATTTAAATAAACTTATCTTAAATAATAAACTAAACACTCTGTATCCTCCACAGGTTTACACAGAACCTTTCAGTATTTAGGAGAGAAGTGAACGACTCCATGAAGAATTCCACGTACGGTGTAAACAGCAACGACATGATGAGCTGACATTCCACCACACAGCACCAGGCGTGGCTCGGGCCGCCTCTGTCCACTCCCCCTGCCCCCCCGGCCCGGACGCCAGGGGACCACCGCTACGCAAGCCTGCACATCCTAAACCCCTAAACACCACCCTCCACATCCCCCCACCCAACACCTACACTGACCCCCTCCCCCCGTCTCTTCCTTCTCCCTTTTTATATATATACACATATAAATATATACATATTTTAAAGCCAGTTTCTAGGGGTCTCCTGGCCGCAGTCTTTCCGGCTTGGACTCGAACGTCTGAGAGAGAGAGAGACAGAGAGAGAGTGAGAGAGAAAGAGAGCGGGGGGTCAGGGGAGTGGTGCGGACTGGGGTGTGTGGGATGTGTTGGAGTCCAGGATGGGTGTGGATTAGAGCAGGGTTTGGGGTTGTGAGAGAGTTTAGAGTCGGGGGTTTTGGGGGCTTTGAATGAGAGGGTGTGAATGAGGGTATGATGTGGGTGGGTGCCAGCATGATTGCGTTGTATTTCCAGCTGGATGAGGGAGGTGGAAGGTTGCGTGTGTGTGTGTGTGTGTGTGTGTGTGTGTGTGTGTGTGTGTGTGTAAAATGGTGCGTGTTTGGGGGTTGGGTTGGGTTGGGGGGTGGATGAGCTGGATTATGTAGTGCTCTGCTTCTGCCTGCCTTGTATAGAAACACACAACAAGAGAAGTGTACATTTTTTTCATAACATTTTCAACAATGTTTATAATTACAGTTTAAGAAGAAAAAAACACAAAAAAACAAAAACAAGGTGTGATTGAAAACAAACAAAAAAATCTTTTTACGAGTCTAGTTAGTGCAGCTGTGCTGAAGTGTGGGTTGTCTGTGTGAGGAGAGTTGTTATTATTCAGGCCGGGCGTGTTTTTGGGAGTGATTGAAGGATGGAGGGTGGAGGGTCAGAGGATTTTACAAGAAATACACGTTGTACATTTTCCTCAAAACTGAACCCAGTGGGGAGGATTCTGTAAATACATCTATTTCACCTACGGTAATGCCTGCTTGTGGCCAGAAGGGGGCGTGTAATGACCCTAAAATGACCCTGTGCTGTGGACATGAGTTAAACTTCAACCTTCCCTGAGGCTGGTTTGTTATCTTCCTGCTCTTCATCACTGCTGCCCCAAATAACAGGCCTCCTAAAGCGATAGTTGGGCTAATAATGAACGTTTCACTGATAACACCATAAATGAAGTCAATCAGACGAGACGTGTTTGGTATCTGAAGTTTGCCTCTTTAGTTTTAACGCTGGAGCCACAAGCCTAATGTAGCTAATAAACATAGGTTAGCATGGTGCCAACTGCTAAATCATCACAGGCTTGACACTGTGTGATGTCACAAATCCAGATGATCAGAGTTGTTGCTACTGCTGTTCTAGCTTTAGAACATACTTCAGAGAACAGCATGTCCTGCTGTTCAAAATTACATAATTCAGTCACTGAGATGTAAACAGAGTGATTCAGAGTGGTTTGGTGTGAAATGGTTCAGATTTCTTTACAGTGGTGGTGATGAGAACCTGGGGTCGCCATGACTACAAGACAAATATAGACATTTTATTTCCTATCCCAAAGTGAACTAGTGAACCTACATGTGTCTTCTGAGTTTTATATGGAATGTTGATGACGGTAAAATAGTGGAAAATCTGAAATAAGTTGTGTTTAGGGACTATTTTGTCTCACAGCACCCTGCATGTATCCCTCCACCATGACTGGATTTATTCATGTCTTGGACGTCAGGCAGTGTATTCATAACCATTTCATGTAATGACTTTCTGTGAGGGAGCTTTTAGAGGTGGACGTCTGGTTCCTATCGCCACCACTGTGAACAATTCTCACTCAGAGCATTCCACACCAAACCACTCCGAAAAACTTTATTCACATCTTAACCATTTAATTATGCAGAAATTTTGAAAATTCTCCTTTAACAACTCATCACAGTTTGAGGCCAGCATGTGAGGGTTTAGGCGTGCAGTTAGCACTATGCTAATTAGCTTCCATTTCTTAGCTAATTATCCTTCTAGCTCCTGTGCTAAAACCAAAGAAGCATCAAACGTCCTGGCTGATGGACTACGTTTGGTTTTGTGGGGGAAACGCTGTAAATTTGTATTACAGAAGACTATCCCTTTAACACAGGCCAGCCCAACTGAGGTTGAGCAGTTCGGTCATTGCCGTGTCAGAGAGGGTAACCACTAAATTGCCAAATTGTGCAAAACTCCAGCCCTAAAGGACCACAGTTGGAAGTAAAACTGTCCATCCCAGCAGGGAGAGTTTATCAGCATCCTGAGTGTACGATTTCATTCTGAAACGTTGATCTCTACCCTTTAGCCTCTGAAGGTGTCTATTCGTGGAATGTGATTTAGATAAACTGACTCATGGTTGTAGTGAAGTTGCTCAACTCAGAGCTTTTCGTCAACTTTGTTTGCCCTGACGTTTTTTAAATCTTCACAGGCTTCCAGTAAATCGTGGCTTTGTCGTCGAGCTGGCGTTGTTTGGTAGCGAAGCCTGTAGGATGTAGCCGTGTACTTTTTACGAAGAACCTGGTACTTCTGTCATCACAGCAGGAGCCCATCACCCCTGCCGGTTGCCTCTAGCTTTACCCCCCTCTTATTCTCCCCCCACCTTTAAAATCAGTTTATTTTTTTCCCCCCTCTGATGAATTCCAATTTGTTTGTTTTCTTTTAAATAACAAGAAAATATTGCATCAGAACTATGGTAGATTTAAAAACCAGAATCAGAAAGGAATATTTTAGCAACTTGTGCTACTCTCAACAGATGTTGCTGCTAACTGTTTGTGAAGAAACTAGCTCATCTCTTTAACCATGTCCAAGACTCATGGATGTTCATTTAAGTTCCTTTTCTTTCCTCTTCCTGGTTCCCTGATGTGAATGTGTCTGTTTGGCGACTGTGTGTTGAGTCCTTTGAGTGATAAGGTAGCTGGTTGAATTGTTTGGATGTCTGCTACATATAGTGTAAGCATTGTGACTGCAAAATAAACGTCATTGGTTTGTAATAATGTCTTTTTTTTCCCCCCTGAAATTATGCCATCGATGATGAACAGGACTCATTTTGAGTGGGGGAGAGGGTAGGGGGGTGCAAGGATTTAAAGTTGTCTTGCATGTACAGTCATACAAAAGTTTAGCAGGTCAAATTACATGTTGATTTTTCTAAGTGAAAGTTAACACGTCCTCTACAAGGAAATTTTTCTGCAAAATTGTAGTCCACAATTTCATTTGCTGAGTTTAACATATTGATCAAAATAAACTATGCAATGTACCTTCATTTTTGCACAGGCTACATTGTTTCTTTCCCCCAGTGTGTTAAATTCAATAAATAAATGGTAGTGGTGTGTTAAAATGTGCAGAGGTACATTCTCAGAGGATGTGTTAACATATTTTCACTAAGAAAATCAACAAAACTATTAATTTTACCCCTCACCTGTATTCATGTGCATATTTCACATTTTAAATTTGGCCCATTTGTGGTTTTCACAGTTTAGATGTAACCTTTAATCAGCAGAGAACCATTACTTTGTGAACTTTCTTTACATTCTAAAAAGATTTTTCAGATGTAACACTCAATTACAAAAGTGGCTCTCTAAAGAACCATCTGTTTAAAGGTTCTTTAGAGAAACAAGTGGTTCTTTTATAGAATTTGCTCCCAAAAAAACCTTTCTAGTGCCTTTATTTTGAAGGATGCAGAAATTTCCTCTGCTTTTATAGACAAAAGAAATCCATTAAACTGTTCTAAAATTGCAACTTAAAGTATGGATGACATAAAACTTAAAAATAGTAATACTGAGACATTGTTTGGGGTTTGAATATTGATTATTTGTTACAAAAACAACACATTTAGCATAAACAGAATCAAAATATGTTTCACTACTGAATAACTGTTACGTCTTAAATACATAAACTGAGGCATTTTTTTTATGCAATTTATTGTCCACATATGCCTGAAGTTCTTTCTTTAAAGAGTGATTTCCTCATTATATAGCAACTGATCTGTCCAGGCTCTGCCCATAAATGCATTTCTTGTAGCTACTGATGTGAGGCTGAACCAGCTTTAGGGAATGCTGGGAGAAATCTCGTTCAACCTAGTAAGAAAATCACAGTACCGACAGTCATATATACACTTCAAATAATATGTGTTCGGATACATCTGGTGTAGTTTTTTGTTGTTGTGTAATCAATGTTTTCAGGGATAAACAACTGATAGGCTAAGCCAAAGGTTTACCAGCTTCAGCTGTTTTAGTGTTGCTAGTAAGCCAAGTTCATATTGCCGCCTACACTGTTATGGCTCTAAATGTAGGTATTGTGATAAACTGAGTCTGTTCTACAGTTTCTCATTAGGTTGAATGGGACTTTTACCAGCGTTCTGTAAAGCGTGTCCAACCTCACAACAGTAGCTATGAAAAAAACACGTTTGTGGGCGAAGCCTGGACAGGACAGTTGAATCATGGGGATGTCAGACTGGCCCAAAGCACCAACATGAACAAGGCCACTGAAATGTAATGCTGTCAGAGCTAACACTGCTCTTTCTTCTGCTGTTTCGTCTTCACGCTGGTGTTGTAGACAACGCTGTTGTAGCCTTCTCTGTTTCTGGCAATCTCTATGGCGAAAAACTGGATTCTGGTGGCTGAAACAGAAATTGCGGCATATATATATATATATAAACAAACATTTTTCCCCCCTTCAACCAAAGTGATGTCCTCTCCTTGCTCTGGTGCAGAGACAAATGCATGATATGCAGATTTAGTTCCTACCCTCAGTCAAAAGACTAGTCAAGACCACTAGATATGAGTCTGAGATAAAATTAAGATTTTTTTCATAATATAAAAAGAAAAAGGAGAAAAACAGACATTTGCATTTCATTGTGCATTCATGGTCAATCATTATATATAAATGTTCTATTTCATAAAACAAAACATTAAATATCTACAGGTGGGTACACACTTAACAGTTCTTCAAGGATTCTTTAATGAAAATGGTTCTATATAGAACCATAAACACAAAGAACACTACATAATTAAAGAGTTTTTTGCATCATGAAAGGATTCTACAGATTGATGGAAAATGGACAGATGGTTCCATATAGAACCTTTTTAAAAGGGTTCTATATTACACCTTAAAGGTTTCTTCTACTGTAACAAGCCTATCAAAAAGGTTCTATATAGAACCATCAACAGCACATTCTCCATCAATCTGAAGAACGCTTTTACGATGCAAAGAGCCGTTTAATCATTAAGAGGGTTCTTTGAGAGTTCATGGTTCTATACAGAACCATTTTCTTTACTAAAGCACCCTTGAAGAACCATCATTTGCAAGTGTGAACTAGTTACATTTCTTTAAGTACATGCACTTCAGTAAAATTCTGATACTCATGTTCTGGGTATTTTCAAATTATAACACTTTTACTTTCTACACTTTAAACATTCATATTTAGTCACTGATTCCCTTTTGTGTTTAATTTTATTCTCTTTTGTTGGTGACCACATCTGTACTGCTTTCTGACTGGTCACATCTCTGACTTTGGAGCATTAGCATTTTATTTGAGCCCAAAAAAGACAAGAACAGAGCCATACAATCTTCAGTTTCTGTATTGAGAGGTGTTGGATTTAATGAGACTGAACTTGAGTACCACAACACTCTCTCTATACCTAGAAGTTAATTCAAAACCTGTCGCATCACTCGCTACAGAGTTCTGAACTGCCTTCATGAAATTAGTTTCCATGGCCAAACAGCTGCACACAAGCCTGAGATCACCATGTGCAATGCCAAGCACATCACCACTGGAATCACACCTCACTGTCTGGCAGTCTGTTTGATGAATCTGGGTTTGGTGGATGATAGGGGAACACACAATTATACACAATTATATGCTTCCAGCTTTGTGTCAGCAGTTTGGGGAAGACCCTTTCCTGTTTCAGCTTGACTGAGCCCCTGTGCACAAAGCGAGCTCCATAAAGGCATGGTTTGACCAGTTTGGTGTGGAGGAAATCCAGTGGCCTGCACAGAGCCCTGACCTCAACCCCACAGACCACCTTTGGGATGAACTAGAATGTTGATTGTGAGCCAGACCCTCTCGTCCAACATCAGTGTCAGACCTCATAAATGATCTTTTGACTGAATGGGCACAAATTTCAACACAGACTCACTCCAAAATCTTATGGAAAGCTTCCCAGAAGAGTGGAGGGTGTTATGGCCGCAAAAGGGGGGACTCCCTATTAATGCCCATTGTTTTGGAATGGGACATCCAACAAGCTCATATAGGTGTAATGTCCACATACTTTTGGCCATATAGTGTATGTCTAATGTTTTATGACTGAAAATAGATGTACAGACCTTATTTTGGTGCTTTTACCCCAAATTCACTACCAGGCTAACACTTTACATAATGTTCAATTGAAAAACATGCATCAAATTTGAATGAATTACCACAAATAAATGGCCATAATGGTAAAAGTTGTGCAGCATCATACCAAATATCGTGTTCTCCTCTGTGTAGTCCTTCTCACAGTCCAAACGTAATAATGTGCCGTAGTTAAAGTCTTCCACAAGGTGTTCGAAATGATTGCAAAAGGGTCTCCATTTCTGCAAGAGATACATAACGCCCATCTATCTGTCTATTTGATAGCAGTATTGATCCAAATGTTACACCTGACACAAAACAAAAGTTAAAAAAAAAAAAAAAAAGTTTAAACAAACCTCTTTAGCTTCAGGTGACTTGAGAAGTTCTGGATCCAGAATCTTAATATCAAAGTCAGGAAAGTCTTCCCTGAATTTAGTGTAGATCATGTCATCGGATTTTGTTAGTTTAAGAAATTTGGGGTCCACAGAGGAGATGAGCTGAAAAAGGAGGAAATATATATAAAACACACACACACACACAAACACACACAAACACACTCCCTGGCCACTCGATCAGAAACACTTCCCTTACTAGATGTACAGTTAGGGACTGTAGCTCATCTGTTGGTGTTAGCCTTCCTCTAGTTTTTCATTACTGGTCAGTTTCTGACCACAGAGACTGACAAATGCTGAATGGGGTAGAGGGCTGATAAACACTGCAGCCACAGATGGATAACAGCCTAACTGTACACTAGCACAGGAGGGGTTTCCAATAATGTGGCCACATACTGGAAGTTTAAGGCAGGGGTTTTGATAAAGTGGCCATATAGCAGAAACGCAAGGCACAGGTTTCTGATAAAGTGGCCATCAAGCAGAAGTGCAAGGCAAGAGTTTGCTAAAGTGGTCATATAGCAGAAACTCAAGGCAAGGGTTTCCGATAAAGTGGCCACTGAAGTGCAAGGCTGCTGTTTCCAACACAGTAGCCAGGGAGCAGAAGCACAAGGAAGTGGTTTCTAACAGCGAACAGTGAGTAACCATGCTTTTCCAAGCAAACCTGGAAGTATCTAATCCCCTTACATTGAAGTAAACCTCTGCATGGTTGTAGGCCTTCATAGCCCACATCACCTCCAGCTGAGCCTGAATAAACAGAAACATGAATACAAATCATAAACAGTCTAAGAGGAAAAAGTCTAGACTCATTATGCAACAATGAAGCTAAAATAAGAAGCTATAAATAAACCCATCTAACACTCACATCGTTGCCGTAGGCCTCTGCTGGGAGGGAGAGCGCATGTGCTGCGGCTGTGGCGCCTTCCACACCCTGAAAATCACAGTATTCAGTAACAATCAGATTAATATCAAACAGTAACCATAAGTCACAATGAAACAGATTAACACAATGCCATCAATTGGCTTCTAGCTAGGGTAACTTTTTCTGAGCCAAAAATTGTGGCTGCTTTTGTGTGACAAACCCTTTCATGCTTCAACGGTGTTAAAATATCAGTCTTACTATTGTAGTAGTACTTCTTAGTCTACAGCCAGATAATTTAACCCAAAAGTGAGGACTGTCAAATAGAAACGTATGAAATGTAACGTAATACAAGTATTGGGAATATATATTCAGAATACAAAAATGAAGTACCTCTGAGCGTTTCTGGTTCTCTCTAGAACCACCACCCCCATTCTTAAATCCTTATTCTGGCTACCAGTCTGTGTCAGAACTGGTCTTTAGGATGTTATTACTGCTCTAGAAATGTCTAAATGGTGGTCATTTAGAAAGACCTGTGAACAGCGAAACATCGTAAATAATTTTCTGTTGTCATGGCAGCTGCGTAATGTCACTTAAAGGTGCTTCCTGCCCAACTAATGTTCCTTTGGTTGATTCTCTAGACGCTGCTTGTGGGAAAAGCACTCCATCTTTTAAAAAGAATAATAAGGCAGTCGCTCTGTTTTAGATAGAAGTTGCCTCCTTACCGCACGTTACACTGTACTGGAATTACTCTGTGGTCGGAATTCCTCAGGAGAGAGTTTGGTTATTGCTGCAATAACTGAATAATTACTAATAAATTAAGGGAAGTCTCCTGCAGAACTTTTTTTTTGGCTAAATAAAATGTAAATTGTTACTTTCGCACAACCAGAAACTGCACCTCATCTTTTCTGGCACTGACATTATACCAAAAAAGTCACCAAATTTATTGATGAGAAAACTGTTCTGGCTTTGTTATGTATTTATTATATGAAACTGTTCCGTTTGGTTACTTTAAATATAACACAAGCATGGAAAAGCAAATATGATAAATATGTATCATGTGAATAAATGTAAGTTTACTAACAAAAAAATATATATGTTTTTCTACAAATAAATTAAAGCCATAAAGCTCTGTAAAAATAAGAAAGCCAAAAAACTGCCAATGCATAAAACACTCAACATCTTCATATGACTCAAGACTTTGCCTTCTTATGTTTCCTTTTTCCTTTATGTGTATTTTCGCTTGTTCTTGCTGTTCTTGGTTCTATATAGGATCATGAACACTCAAAGAACCCCTTTATTACTATGAAAGGGTTCTTTGCATGGTGAAATGGTTCTTTACTCTACACTGTCTTTACTGAAGAACCCCTGAAGAATCATCTTTCACTCACACACACACACACACACACACACATACATACATACATATACATATATGTATGTATGTATGTATGTATGTACGTGTGTGTGTGTGTGTGTGTGTGTGTGTACAGATATTTTAGCATTACCGAATCATGAAAATAATGGTGAAGATGCATTAAAGGGTTTAACTACATAACAGCGATCTAAACGTGTCTTACAGTGATAAAAACTTCTCAAAATATGAAGTTATGATGTTAGAAGACGCGAACTGTCGCTGTTTATCTCGTTAAAGCGGGCTGATGTTCAGGTTTAGAGCCACATGCTCCCCCACATGCTCCACACCGGCCTCAGCTCAGTGACTCCTTTCTGAGAGAAACTGATCCTCTACCAAACTAATAACCGTTATCTGTTGTCTGCTTTGCTGTGCTGCTGTTGTTCCGCTGACAGAGACGTTTAAATAAGAGAAAATTAAATAACTTTCATACCAGAGATGCAAGAACATCCCCCGTGTCCATGTTGATGCCTCTTTGTACCCGGATGTGATTCGTAAGCGCCGTCTTAAAGGGCCAGATGCGTTTGGAATGGCAGAGAATCGCCACTTCCTGTTTCTCCTGTTATATCAAAAACATGACTGCGGAACTCCAGAGGGCGCCCGCGAGCGAGTCCGCAATGAATGAGGGCAAATGGAGCTAAACGACTAAAAACGAAAAGTTAAAATCATTTCTATCAATTGATTAAGACGTTCCTTTGAATGTGAAAGTAGAAGAATGTATTTCACTAAAACGCACTGAAAACTCACCTCTGTTTACTTTTTACTACAGTAAACAGGTTTTTAGCCTTAGGATGCTAAAATTACTGCTACTGAGCGCTGATTGGTTAGCATTACTGCTACTGAGCGCTGGTTGGTTAGCATTACTACTACTGAGCGCTGATTGGTTAGCTTTACTGCTACTGAACGCTGATTGGTTAGCATTACTGCTACTGAGCGCTGATTGGTTAGCATTACTACTATTGAGCGCTGATTGGTTAGCTTTACTGCTACTGAACGCTGATTGGTTAGCTTTACTGCTACTGAACGCTGATTGGTTAGCATTACTGCTACTGAGCGCTGATTGGTTAGCATTACTACTATTGAGCGCTGATTGGTTAGCTTTACTGCTACTGAACGCTGATTGGTTAGCATTACTGCTACTGAGCACTAATTTGTTAGCATTACTGCTACTGAGCGCTGATTGGTTAGTATTACAGCTACTGAGCACTGATTGGTTAGCATTACTGCTACTGAGCGCTGATTGGTTAGCTTTACTGCTACTGAGCGCTGATTGGTTAGCATTACTGCTACTGAGCGCTGATTGGTTAGTATTACAGCTACTGAGCACTGATTGGTTAGCATTACTTCTACTGAGCGCTGATTGGTTAGCTTTACTGCTACTGAACGCTGATTGGTTAGCATTACTGCTACTGAGCGCTGATTGGTTAGCTGTACTGCTACTGAGCGCTGATTGGTTAGCTTTACTGCTACTGAGTGCTGATTGGTTAGCATTACAGCTACTGAGCACTGATTTGTTAGCATTACAGCTACTGAGCGCTGGTTGGTTAGCATTACTGCTACTGAGCGCTGATTGGTTAGCTTTACCGCTACTGAGCGCTGATTGGCTAGCTTTACTGGTACTGAGCGCTGATTGGTTAGTATTACAGCTACTGAGCACTGATTGGTTAGCATTACTGCTACTGAGCGCTGATTGGTTAGCTTTACAGCTACTGAGCACTGATTTGTTAGCATTACAGCTACTGAGCGCTGGTTGGTTAGCATTACTGCTACTGAGCGCTGATTTGTTAGCTTTACTGCTACTGAGCGCTGATTGGTTAGCTTTACTGCTACTGAGCGCTGATTGGTTAGCATTACTGCTACTGAGCGCTGATTGGTTAGCAATACTGCTACTGAGCGCTGATTGGTTAGCATTACTGCTACTGAGTGCTGATTTGTTAGCATTACTGCTACTGAGTGCTGATTTGTTAGCATTACTGCTACTGAGCGCTGATTGGTTAGTATTACAGCTACTGAGCACTGATTTGTTAGCATTACTGCCACTGAGCGCTGATTGGTTAGCATTACTGCTACTGAGTGCTGATTTGTTAGCATTACTGCTACTAAGTAAACTGTAAATTTAAAAGGCCAACATACATTTAAAAACAAATTCTCCTACAGGCCCTCCAAACTGGCTCTGCTCCATTTTCACAGTGCCTTAGCTTCATAGTATTTAGTTAGCATGCATTTGCTCATGGCTGGTTTAGCCTCAGTGAGAACTTTGAACGTGAAAAAAAAAACATTTGAACGTTTTCAAAAAACGTGTAAATAACTGTCTTGTCTGACTGTCAACTTTGCTGTAGAACTGCCTTTATTTTTGTTGTTAGCTGTGGAGACTTTAGCTGCACATCTAATCTGATATATGGTTATGCACACATATCATAAAGCACAAATATGTGCTTATGTGCTATGTGCACATGTACAAGTATCAAATATGGGACATTTCTGCATAATGAAAGGACCATATTTATGTCTGATAGGTGGGTGAAAACATATGTATAATAGATCACATATATACTGTATGTCTGATATACATACAAGGATCATGCATATATACATCAGACATGGATCATGTGTAATACAAACACCGAAATACTTTTTTACTTTTTTTAAAGCAAAAAATTTTAATGAAATACACCAGCAACATATAACATGCAGCTAGCATATGAGTAATATAGGCCATCTATATAGGAATAAATGTTTTATACAGTATATGTTTGTATATCACATAACATATATCTCACATATATGTTGGAATGTGACTCATATAAGTTGGATATGAGGTAAATCCATATATGCTAATATATGCCATATATTTGAAATCCAGCATTGCCATATATTAGATTTCCACATGACAAACTACTTATAACCAGCTCATTTGAGAGCTCATTCCTCCGAAGGCCCATCTAATAAACTTCACTTGAGCTTTCTACAAGTACCCTTGAACTGGGACAGTGGTTGTGACGTCTGCAGCCGAGAAAGGCGACGTTCGAAGGCTGCCGCCTTGCAAATGTGACACAGCCCACATCAGTGCGATCCTGGCCTAATGGCGTATAGATGGCGCCCGTGAGCCCCCAGTTTGAATGCAGAAATGAGAAATGGGACACCCTTCATAAGAGTTCTTCAGATATCGATCTCGAATCCGGTTTCTGGTACTAGAAAAATCCAAAAATCAAGACTCGGGAACAGGATTCAAGGTGTCCTACAGCGTGCGCCGATTGGGACAGCGCCTGGTGTCAAATGGGTTTCTGCTGCCCTCTTGTGGCTGAAAGTGGATCTCTTCTTCTTCTTCTTCTTCTTCTTCTTCTTCTTCTTCTTCTTCATACTTGTGTTTTTATAAGGTGGAAATGAAAAAAAAACATCTGTTGAGAGAATATTGCATCACTGCTTTAGCGATATATTAAAATGTCTTTATGTTAATATTCTAGTTTTACTTTATGCACCGAGGAAAAAAAAGAGGTCATTTATTAAGTATATCCTGATATAGAAGCAGGCATTTTTCAACCAAACGCATTAAAACATACGTGTTAAAACGCATGTTTATATATATATATATATATATATATATATATATTAAATAACAGTGGAGTTGTCCTTTAAAGGGGAATTCCACCAAATTTCAAAATTCTGTAGAAGTAAATGCTTTAATTGTAAACAATGTCATTCAGAGTGGTTTGGTGTGAAAGTCAGAATTGTTCACAGTGGTGGTGATAGGAACCAGACGTCCAAAAATCTCCCTCACAGAAAGTTACAACATGAAACGGTTATGAATACACTGCCTGATGTCATTGTTTTACGATAGTTTTGAAAAGATTTTGGCCTTAAAATCCAATCGTGGTGGAGGGATACATAATATGCAGAACATTGTGAGGCAAAATAGTCCCCAAAGAAAAATGTTCAAATTTTTCACTATTTTCCCATCATCAACATTCCATATAAACTCAGAAGACGTGTAGGTTCACTGGTGGTTTTGGATAATAAATAAAATGTCTATATTTGTGTTGTAGTCATGGTGACCCCTGGTTCCTATCACCACCACTGTAAAGAAAACAGTAGTCCGTAAGTTTCTCACAAAATTAACCACATGATATCAAACCAGAGTGAATGACTATGTTTACATCTCAGCCATTAATTTGTGCAGAGGTTCTGAAAATCGGTGGAGTTCCCCTTTAACGCCTCGCGCCATGGGTTAATCACTCGACGCTTCCTCCATCCAGCAGCAGCAGCAGCAGCGGTGCGCCGTCCCGCAGTGGAGCTTTAAATCCTGCGCTGTGAAGGAAAAAGGAGACCCAGATCTGTGGAGGTGAGATTCTGTCTGATATTCGGGCCTTTCTGCTCTGTTTGAGCTGCTCATCACAGTGACCTACCGAGGCATCTGCGTTTGATGCGGTCCGCGCGCGAGCGTCAGTGTTGATGCTCATCACGCGCCCAAATCATGCATACATTCTCATTTGGGCTTCGTATTTTAGATGTACTGTACATTGAGAGCTCGTGCTGAGCTCAGTGCTGCTCTGCAGGTGTTTATTTGATGGGAGAACAGTGTGGAGGCGCGAGCTCTACAGGCCATTAACCTTCAGCGCGAGCATGATGCCCAGATTAACATGTAGAACCTTCATCTAGCTCGCGCGCGTGCGTTTATTTGTTTGTTTGTTAGTGTTTTTTTTTATTTATGGTTCCGTTCAGTGTTGTTTGAAGGTACATTTATATTCTGCACACCCTTAAAAGATGGTTCTTCAAAAGCGATGGTTCTATTTAGAGCCACGAGTTCGGTATAGAACCATTTGCGTGCTTAAATGGTTCTTTAGATGGATGGAGAACGTGTTGTTTGTGGATCTATACAGCACCAAAAAGGGTTCTGCTGTCGTCACTTGACATTGGAACAGTAGAAGAACCCTTTTGGTTCCCTCTAGAACCATATACAACGTATTCTCAACCCATATCAATCGGAGGAACCATTTTACCATGAACCAAAGAGCCATTTGAGCATGCAGATTGTTCTATATAGAACTCATGGTTCGTGGTTGTAAACCACTGCCTTTACTAAAGAACCCTTGAATCTTAATCTAGCTCACTTGCATTTGTTTATTTGTGTTTGTTGTTTATGGTTGTGTTCAGTGTTTATTTTCTGTACACCCTTATAAAAGATGGTTCTTCAACAGCAGTGGTTCTATTTAGAACCACAAGTTCTGTTTAGAACCATTTTAATGTTTGAATGGTTCTTTTTGCCTTCAGAGGAATTGAGAACATGTTGTGTATGGTTCCATACAGCACCCAAAAGGGTTCTGCTGTTCTTACTTGACATTGTGACAGTAGCAGAACCCTTGTTGGTGCTGTATCTATCCATTGTCAAAAAGGTTCACTCTAGAACCATATACAACAATCCTCCATCAGTCTGAAGAACCATTTCACCATGAACCATGCATCATTTAAGTCATTTAAGCATGCAAATGGTTCTATATAGAACTCGTGGTTTTAAACAGAACCACTGCCTTTACTAAAGAACCCTTGAATCTTAATCTAGCCTGTGTGCGTTTATTTATTTGTGTTTTATATTTATGATTGTGTTTAGTGCTTATTTTGTGCACCATTAAATAGATGGTTCTTCAAAACCAATGGTTCTGTTTAGTACCACGAGTTCTGTATAGAACCATTTGCATGCTTAAATGTTTCTTGGTGAAATGGTTCTTCAGATTGATGGAGAATGTGTTGTATATGATTCTATATAGCACCAAAAGGTTCTGCTCTTGTTACCTGACATTAGAACAGTAGGAGAACCCTTTTGGTTCCCTATACAATCTGTTCTCAACCCATATCAATCTGAGGAAACATTTTACCATGAACCAAAGAGCCATTTGAGCATGCAAATGGTTCTATATAGAACTCATGGTTCTAAACAGAACCACTGCCTTTACTAAGGAACCCTTGAATCTTAATCTAGCTCACTTGCGTTTGTTGTTTTTGGTTGTTTTCAGTGTTTATTTATTTTCTGTACACCCTTAAAAAAGCTGGTCCTTCAAAAGCAGTGGTTCTATTTAGCATCACAAGTTCTGTATAGAACCATTTGAATGCTTGAATGGTTCTTTGGTTCTTCACATGGATGGAAAACGTGTTGTGTATGGTTCTGTACAGCCCCCAAAAGGGTTCTGCTGTTACTTGACGTTGAACCATTTTGAATCATATACAACCTGTTCTCAACCCATATCTATTTAAAGAACCATTTCACCATCAACCAGAGCCATGTAAGCATGCAAATGGTTCTACATAGAACTTGTAGTTCTAAACAGAACCACTGCCTTTACTAAAGAACTCTAAAGAACCATCTTTTTTAAGTGGGATGCAGCGTACAGGCCACCATGATTGCTGATATCATAATAACTGGGCTGTGCTGTTAAAGCTCTCAGGTCTAAACGGGCTGTTTGGTGTGCAGAGCTGCGCAGCTGTGCTTTCCTGCCATAAGCAGCAGGAAATGTTGAGGAATGTGTTGGTGCTGATGGAGTCTTCGTTATTCTTGCAGACGTTGTTACTTATGTCTTGTCCTGTTTGTGTTTGCGCTCTCGGTCGGCCACATAGGCTAAGCCTGCTAGCCTTTATCAGATGTGGCTATTAATCAGGTGCATTCCGCTGCTGTTGGAACAAAACCTCCAAAAATCTCCAAAATGGTAACTTTACAGGAGGAGAAGGAGAAATTAACTTTACTTTTAATGTAAGTCAGTGGAACCAGACATCTTTCCAAGTAATTTTGTGCTGTTTCTTTTGGTCCATTCATCATGAAATTTACACGCAATGTAAAGGGAAACAGGCGTTTTCAAATTCTATCAAAAACGAAAAACGGCAGCGATTTAAATGAATACAGTTCCATAGTAGATACTGAATAATTCATAGTAGATGCTGAATAATTCACATAGTAGATGCTGAATAATTCATAATAGTATGATATTCTATAGATGCTGAATAATTCATAGTAGATACTGAATAATTCATAGTAGATGCTGAATAATTCATAGTAGATGCTGAATAATGCATAGTAAATACTGAATAATTCATAGTAGATGCTGAATAATTCATAGTAGATATTAAATAATTCATTGTGAATACTGAATAATTCAAAGTAGACATTGAATAAATTATAGTAGTTACTGTATAATTTGTAGTAATTATTAAATAATTAATAGTCAGTATTGAATAATTAGTAGCACCCTTTAAATAATGTCTTTAGATAAATAACTGACTAATAAGCCAGAAGTAGTTGATGTGTTTAGTGCTTTTAACCCTGTTTTTTGTATTTAGTCATACGATTATATGCAATTTATATGTAAATTATGTCACAGTACACTGTTCTGGGTGTATTGATATCATCAGTGTCCAGCTGCATGTTTGATCACAGGGAGATGATAATTAGTCCTGTTTAATTAGATTTAGTGCAGTGTATTATATTCTGAACAGAAATTATTTTGAGAGTGATTTATCAAAATGTAACCCATATCAAGTACTGTGGAAATGTCTTAAAGTATCGTGATGCTGTGTTTTTGCCGTATCGTCCGCCCCTGCCTGTCTCTGGTACGGCTGTGTGTGAGTGGCTGTTGGACAGAGCTGGACTGCATTAGTGATTTAATCGATGGAACGTTAAACTGATTGGGCAAATCCATTAGTCCGATGGTCTGAGCAGGTCTTAATGGTGAATGCAGTTGTCACTGTGAGACCGCCGGACAACGTCAGCCTCCGGCCTCAGTGTGTGCATGAGGCTTGAGCGTACAGGAAGGAGCAGAGTGTGATATGAGATAAGGAGGACTGTTTAGAGCACAAGGACAGCGGGAAGACTGAGCTCTGAGCACGAGGACAGCGGGAAGACTGAGCTCTGAGTGGGGGTGGGGGGTTGAACGGGGTAGTAATACACATACAGCACTGTGCGAAAGTCAGAGACCACCCTTTACTTATGTAATTTCCACTCAAAATTACACTTAAATACAAGGTATTCAGGAAAAAAGCAGAAAATTACACAGAAGCCTCAACAACTAAATCTGCTATCAGCTGTTTGAGTGTTCAGTGAGTCACTCTTTACTTTTATTACAGCTTCCATTCTTCTCTGGAGACTCACTTTCAGTTTCTCACAGAAATCTGCAGACACGCCTCCAAAGTTCAGTCTTAGAAGTTGGGTACTCTTTTTCTGAAGTAATCAAACACATTCAGTGATGTTGAGGTCTGGACTCTGGGGTGGTCAGTCCATTGTTCAGCTTCTTTGTTTGATGTGTCTGTCTCCTTTTCTCAGTGAGGCTTCTTGACAGCAACACATCCTTTCAGACCCATAGCGCTGAGTTGTCTTCTCACAGTGGAAGGATGGACAGAAACACCTGTGGATGTTTTCAGATCTGAAGCAGCTTGATTTTCTCCTCTCTCTCAAAGATGAAAGCTTTAAGTGTTGTTTGTCTGATGGGGACAGTTTTTGGTGTCTAACAGGTCTTCCAGGTGGTTGTTAGGAAGCACATTTGCTCTGTAGCTTTTAATCATTTCAGTTTTGGAAAAAAATCCTGTTTTTTGACTTTACCTTCCTCCTCCTTTATGCAAGTGAATTATTTTATATCTAATCTCCACAGAAATATCTCTTGAAAATGAAGAACATGTACTTATTGGACATTTCAAGTGCAAATCAAATAAATGAAGTGTGGACTTTTTCACAGTACTGTATGTATAAAAATGGCCTGTATAGACATCAGTTATACACATACAATACGTTTTTTGATATCTGAGTGAATCGCAGAAACAGTGTGTACCACTTTCTTTAAAAAAGGTGGTTCTTCAACCCATTTGAAGGGTTCAGAACCCTTTGCGTAATTAAAATGTTCTTTGTGTGGGGAAATGGTTCGTCACGTTAATGGAAATTGTGCTGTAGATGGTTCTGTATAGAACCCCATGCAGTTAGCACCATGCTAAATGGTGGTATAAGCTTCCATTACTTGTTAGCTACATTAGCCTCATAGCTCTACTAAAGAAGCAAAATTGTGACCCCTAACATGCCGTGGCTGATCAACTACGTGTGTGGTAAAGGAGGGAACATTGGAGGAATCTGAAGTTGTGGCTGAACTATCGCTTTAAGGTTATTCACTCATACAGAAAGACATAAAACCCCCACAAAGGCAGGAATATACAGCCCTGATGTGTGCTGTGTGTGTTTTGAAGTGCTGAAGGTTCTCTCTGTGGGGAAAACTGCAGTAAAGTCATTGTTCTGATGATAAAAGCCCTGAAAGATTTCAAAGCAGGTTCTCAGCAGTAGGGGGGGATTTGTGTGTTTACAGAGGCGCTCCGGTGGGCTGTGCGGATTCTGATAGAGACAGCGATAAAGACGTCTAGAGCAGCGCTCTTTAGCATGTTTTTCTTCTTCTAACACGGCGCATTAAGCCACAGGTGTGAGACTTACCTGATCAGCTGCATCACAGATAGGACTCTTTATTCTCTGAGTATACATATGTATTATATTATATCATATTATATTATATTACATTTTCAGTGTGTGAATGAGAGTTTAGAAGTGTGTATCTGTGTTTGGTATTTAATAAAAGGGTAAAACCATTGCGCCCTTAAGACTAACAGAAACTAAGCTGAATCAAAAAACTAAAATGAAAAACCAAATTTCCAAACTACAATATAAAAACCCTGATATGGATTATAATAAAGTTCTTGACCTTGTTGTTGAGAAGCGTGCAGTGCTCTGGAGTCTCCAGTGTTGGTCCCAAAGGATCAAACGGGGCATCGCCACGGTGATGCCTCCAGCATCCCAGGGCCTGGAGAATTCTAACCAATTGAAATGGAGTGGAGCGTTGCCCGGGCGACGGAGCGACGGGCCTGATTGGGCGTTGGCTGATCTCGCTCTTGCTGTGCTGAGATAAGTGCATTTCAGTTTGGGTGGAGAGAGAGAGAGGGGGGGTGGGGTCAGAGAGAGAGAGGGAGAGAGAGAGAGAGAGAGAGGAGCAGAGGAGAAGATGGCAGGAAGTGTGAAGCTGTAGGATTTCCCCTTCAGAGCAGCGTGGAAACCTGGCCTGAGTGGGTTTGTTTTGGCTTTATTTCCTTTCTTACTGATTTCTCTCCTCCGGCTTTGACGGCCGTCTTCACGTGCAATCATGGGCTGTTTTTCTGGTTGAAATTGATAGCAGTGGAGCACATGAAGCGGCAGCGTGCAGCTTAAACTAAAAAAAATAGCTGATAAAAATTTAAATATGTGATAGTTTTAATGTTTTATGTTATGAGGTCACTTTTACAGACACTTAAGGCAGCTTTAAGAAAGAAACTTTATACTGTAAGCTTATTAATCAGTTACTAATCATAAGGTTTATTATTCATTATAAATATACTTATTGCTAATTATATAATATATGCAAAAACAATATCTATTACAAATTATTTTACGGCTACTAAAATGTTCAGCAACTAGTAAGAATTATTTAGTGTCTTCTCTAAATTATTCAGTATCCTTTATGAATAGGGGTGGGCAATATGGCGATATTTATCTTTAATGTGATAAATTTTGCATATTGTGAATTTCGTCAGTACATAAAAAACACTGAGCTACTGCGTGTTTTATTACACAGAGAGCATAAATAGTCCTGTTTAGTTGCAGGGATTGAAATGTTGAATAAAAGGTATTACATAATCATGATATTTATTGTTTCTGACAGCATTTTTACATGTTGCACTGCTGAGACTTTTCATCTGTTATATCTTATCGAACTTAACTTTTCCACTTATCAAAACCTAATTTTGTGGTATGTATTCAGTGTACTCAGTATCTGCTATGAAATAGTCATTATCTACTATGAAATATTAAGTATCTACTATGAATTATTCAGTAACTACTATGAATTATTCAGTATCTACTATGAATTAT
The DNA here is from genome assembly GCF_904425465.1 of Colossoma macropomum. Classification (NCBI taxonomy): domain Eukaryota; kingdom Metazoa; phylum Chordata; class Actinopteri; order Characiformes; family Serrasalmidae; genus Colossoma; species Colossoma macropomum. The sequence continues at coordinate 16,161,234 of NW_023494804.1, read as the reverse complement.
TCAGTACCTACTATGAAATATTAAGTATTCACTATAAACATTATTAGTAACTACGATGAATTATTCAGTATCTGCTAGAAATTATTCTGAATCAACTATGAATTATTCAATATCTTTTTATGAAACTGACATGTAAGTTCTGTAGTTGTGAGATTGAGGAACTGATGCGTGGTCCCTCGTACAGGCCCTTACAGTGTAAAGGGTTAAATGTGGCTGTTTTTCTACTTGCCCCTTGCTATAGAAAACCAGAGATAATTCCGTTAGTGTAGTTGTGGGTTGGGCCGTGTGCTTTTGGTTTGGTTTCTGCTTCCCAGAACGTGTTTTATGTGAGAGCACTGAGTGGCAGGAAGCCCGTGTGTTTGCCTCATTGCTGCTGTAATGACGTTTTTACTCCTGCGCTGCTTACTCATGCACACTTACACCCAGAGACTGGACGATATGAAAATCACCTCATCACTTACAACAGTGATAAAGTATGTAAACTTTAGAAAGCTCGCTTTCATTTTGCTGTATTTTCAAACATAATTTAGATAAACATAACACAGTTATTGTTCATTAGTAGAGCTGTTTGGTTTCACTGAAAACATTGTAAAAAAGACACTAATCTTACTCGATTATTGGAATCATTTTAATTTAACAGCCTGATTATGAAGTTGTTTAAAACATATCATTTAAACTGGTGACTGTTCCAGCCCTACGAACACTCCAGCGTCTCAGGCTGCAGTCTGAAAGGAGAATTCCAGTGATTTTTCAAAATTTCTGCATGATTCAGTGGTTAAAATGAGTCATTCAGAGTGGTTTGGTATGAAATGGTTCAGATGACTTTACAGTGGTGGTGATAGGAACCAGGGGTCACCATGACTACAACACAAATATAGACATTTTATTTATTATCCAAAACCACCTGTGAACCTACACGTGTCTTCTGAGTTTTATGTGGAATGTGATTGATGGAAAATAGTGGAAAACCTGTAATAATCAGTTTCCTTTGTCGTACAATGCCCTGTATGTACCTCACCACAGTGAGAGCACTGTAAAATGTATACATTTAGTCCAAAATCTTCTCAGAACGATCGAAAAACAGTGTCTCAGACATCAAGCAGTGTGCCACATGGTGGCCTTAATGACCCTGTCAACATGGTTTTAAATGTTTACATTTTGTTCAATTATGCCACAGAAAAAGCATTATCTGGTGTTATATTCAAGAAATATGTATAAATTAATATAATTTAAAGGTGCAGTAAGTGATTCCGGAGAATGTTGATGTTTGAACTCAACAGCTAAACAAACACACCCCTCCCCTCAGTACTCCTTCAGAAGCTCTGCCCCCAAATTCATGGACGCACATTGCCAAGGCGAACGACACTGAGCTAGCAAACTTGTTTTTTTTGAGATCTTCTTGGCTATAAAACCTTCACAAATGTTGTACAAACAAATACCATGATATAACGTTACAGTGAACAACCACACAGCAAGTAATGTATCAAATGTTAGCTAGACTGTGGGTTAGCAAACTGTCGCTGCAATTGCTGCTGCAAAGCTAACACAAATATTAGCAATTAGCAAAACAATACTGACCTATTGATTCTGTAAAACAGCAAAAATAAGTTAATGTTGCCACCTGTCCAGCAGAGAACAACTTCCTCATCCCTTTTCATACCTTTCAACTCCCATTCCACCTTAAATAGTGTGCCATTTAAGATTTTTAATCTTAAGATTTTTTTTTACTTTCTAAACCGCATCATATCGCTGCTCTGCTGACCAGCACGGCTTTTTAGTCCACGGCCTTATGTAGGAGTGGATCCATTAGGGAGGGCCTGAAACACGAGCCCATCCATTTTAGTCGGAGCAGATACAGATCAGCTGTGTTCTAGAGCTGCACCGTGTATTATTTGTTTAAATGATGTGGTGATATTTAGGGTGGATTTAGTTTTTCTAGTGTTTTTGAATCAGTTACAGCTCTTGGCCCCTGAGTGGCCCCACCGACTACACTGCAAAAATGTACATCTTATCTAGTAAAATCATCTTAGATCTAGTTGACGTATAATAATTCTCACTTTGAGATCGCTGAAAGAATATTATGAGATAATTCAACTTATTTCATTTTACTTAAGTAATTTTATTTAGTATAATGATCTCACTATATTGGCGGATGATGTTTTCTTGTTTTAAAAATATGCTTGAAACAAGCAAAATTATCTGCCAGTATTGTGAAATAATTTGACACAGTGTAAAGCAAAGTAATGAGTAGTGAGATTACTTTTTCCAAGAAGTAATAAGTAATTTAATTAGTGCACTTTAAGAGATTTATCTGTTTTGAGTAATTACTCCAAGTTTTTGGAAGTGAAACCGAAAACTTCTTGCTTTTCTCATTCTTTTTGCGTTTCCCTGCACTTGGATAACATTTGTTTTATTTTCTCTCAACTCCCAAAAATTACATTGAAGAACATCCATAATAGAGATTATCATTCTGTTATAATCATGACTGAAGATTGTGTAGGATCAGAATTAAGATTCTTTTTTTTGGTTATATGTTTTTAATGCACTGCAAGGCATATCACGACAGTGATATACACTAGAATTTTCTGTTTTATTGCTAAAATGTGTCATGATCTCCTGCCAGCCCAGGGTTGTCTGGTATGTCTGAAGCTCCTCTGTGGCGGTTGCTGTTCAGCTCGCTCTGAGGCGCAGTGACAGGCTGTGAGACGGTTTAATTCTCTCTCTGAAGTGAAGCTCTTTGAGGTGATGTGCAGAAATATAATCCCACCGAACAGCTCATGTCCTTGTCTCACTCTCACCTCAAGAGAATATCGCCTTAAAGCAATGGATCAGCCACAAATCACTGATGTCTGAAATTTGCTTCTTTAGTTTTGCTGCTGAAGCTAATTAGAGAAACGTAAGAAGCACGACTGAAAACAACAGTAGCAGCCATCCTGAATTTTGTCCATCTTTGTGTCCATGTTTATAGATAACAGTGAGTCATACGGTGTCAGAAACCACATAATCAAGTCTATTAGAGATTCTGAACTGACTGAGGCTGATAATTTACCCTCTACATTTGCTTTTTTCCAGTAGTAAATACGTTAACATAACCTGTAGATGTGTATTCCATTTAACCACCAGCACTACTTCTATAAGTACATTAGCCTTGTAGCTCTGGAGCCGTATTACAGACACTTCCTGTCTTTTTGTCCTAAGTTAAGATCCGACACATCAAGATAAGTTTTTTCACAAATTCGTATTACAGAAGCGAATCTGATCTTAATTTAGAAATCTTATCTTACAGAATCATCTCAAGTTATGAAATCTTAACCTGCTAAGTCAAAGTCAACAATTGACTGTAATGTCTGTTGCCTAGCACCGACGATCCACTCAGCTGAGACGTAAACACGTAACCAAAATAATGTTAAAAATGTAAGTTACTGCTGCTGTTACTGTGTGATAAACGCAGAGTTAGAAAAGAAAAACGTCTCACAGTGAAAGTAGTGTTTTACAGTATAAATAAATGTAGCGTCAGTATGCTAGTAGTGAACTATGCTGCAGACACAGATGCCTAAAAACGATAGAAACGGACCCTTAAACAGAAGTTAGGACTCTGTTGGGGTTTATCCTAAAGTTAGGACGGTATTTAGGAGATTTAGTCTAGTTAGTCTAGTCAGGATGTTTGTGTGATACTGTTTTCTTATCTGGAGTTAATGATGAGATTATGTAGGTAGGAACTGTTGTTCTGTAAAAGCTGCTGTCCTAAATTCAGTCTGTACTGAAGTCATCACGGAGACTAAACAGATCAGATTTCACAGTGAAGATGTCTCTGTAATTCAGCCTCTGGAGCTGAAACTGAAAAACAAAATGTCAGACACCAAACATGTCTGGGCTGACTAATATTTGGAGGGCAAAACTGGGTAAATTTGGTGAACTACCACTTTAACAGGCAGCAGTAATTCACGTCCCCGTGGAAGAACATATCAAATACTTAATCAAGATTTAAAGATTTCATTCTGCAACAGCGTCTGCGCTAAATCACACCTCGTCCCATAGGGCCCATCTAAAGGGGGGCTTCCTAAATTGAACTTGAATTGCGGAGAGTCTGATGCAGATGGGTCCTCTTGACGCTAACAGAGCACCATTTGGTCTTTGTTGGTGGTGATAAATCATGTGAGTAGAGTGGCGTGGAGGTTAACGTGCGCGTCAGTGTTCAGTGAGATGCCCTTCATGCCTCAGTGAGCATGACCTGAGTCGGACCTCCACCTAGTTAACCGACTGGGTTGCACCCCACTGACTCTGGATAGGATTAGAAGAGAGACTGCTGAAGGAATTTGTGAGGAAAACAGCAGAGACAGTGTTGATACTGAACAGAGCTGCATGATATGGACTAAATATCATATTGATGATTATACTGCTGCATATTGCTACTGCGATACGCACTGAAATATATTAATCACACAACAATATGACAGTTTGGAGAGAGTCTGTATTTACACGCTGCAAAAGGTGATATGTTGGCAAGTTAAATGATCTTAAATCTATTCAATACATCTAATAATATCTAATCTCAGCATGAAAGATATTAGGTATAAATAGATTTAAGATCATTTCACTTGCAAAGATATCATCTTTTGCAATGCAGTGGCTGGTGAGCCATTCTAGCCTTTTGGGGGGCCTAAGCAGGATTTTTTGGGTCCTATCTCACTAAGGTACTGTAGAATTAAATGCTAATCTCACTGACTACCACAAGCTGTCTAGGTTGTATACATTTATAACTGGCTAATGTGTGAATTGCAGATGATTGGGTGCTGGTTTAGGGTTCTAATACTGTTTAACTTATAAGTAATGTTCTCAGCATTCTCGATCCAGGGCTCAGCACGCAGTACTTCTTGCTCACCCTGCTAACTGTAAGCTTAGTTCGATCTAACCCAGGTGGCAGTGGTGACAGCATTGCTCTTTATCATTACCACAAGATGTCTCTCATGTTACAAAGCATGCAGTGGCCAACTGTATACTGTATGCACTAATATTTTATTTTTTAATTCAAGTTCTGTAATGTAAAGATTTAGTAAAAATTTGAAACGTTTGACGTGACCCCCATGTTTAAGTCTCACGACAAGCCGCAGCTTATGTCACTTACTAGGTAGGGGGTCATGCTTCAACATGCTCACTGAGCATAACACTTAAACCTGCACAATGTTACCTTTTTTTTTAAAATTGAAACAAGTGTCATTACTGAGTGAGGAGAATAAAAACAGGCTAAAATATGGTGAGCGTGAGCCGGTGCGAGTCACCCTCTACACTAATAATCATTCAAGTCAGAGGCGTCAAGTTTTTCACACCATGTCATACGTCTTTACGTATTAACATCACATGCACAGATTCAAAAAGAAGATCCGGCCCGATGTTTAGGCCTCAGATTATCTCAGTGTCAACATTATACTGATGAAGATGTGATGACAACAGTAGATAATTCCCTCACATCCTCAGAAGACGCGTCCTTCACTACATTTAGACTGAGTACTCTTTGGATTCTCTTTCAGTCAGCAGATTCATCCAGTCGGGGAAGGGGGCCAAAGCACATCCCACGCTACAGAATGTTCTTTTGCACGTTGAGTGCAATTACACATTTTGACCAGAGTCAACCAAATCCCCAAAATCCCCAAGTCATACACAGTGCAGCTTTAAACTCATTTTACAGGCTTCCACGTGTCATAAAAAGGCATGGCTTCACCAGTACATAATAAGCTTTAGAAACACTGTTTTACTCCCTTGAGCCAATTGCTACATTTTTATTTTTATAATAACAAGAGTCGACAGTCACAGAATCAGCTCCAACCCTCTGAAGAGTCAGGAGTCAAGAGTCGACTCTGCCTCCCAGATGTGTCGGAGTTGAAGAAGCGAGTATTTGACCCCGTTCACACCCTGTCATTTTGTTCATTCTTCATGACTGTCAGGATTGTATCTATATAGAGATTATCCACATAAAAATGCAAGTGTAAGTGCAGCCATTTAAAACAGGTTTAGGAGGCCTGAGATGCATTTTACCCAGATTGTACACAAGTGTAAATGCATCCGTCTTTCTGAGCCATACTCAACTGACCCTCCTAGTACTGTGACTCCTCCCCCCGCTGTTCTGCATATGGAGAGACTCCGCCCACTTCACTGCCTCCACTAAATGGAGGCATCGCTGCTCTTTTAGTTCAGCTGTGATTTAGTCCTCTAAGTTTAATTCAGTAGCTATGATCCACCTGAGCTAGTTAAAATAATACAGTATATTATGATGCAGTGACTAATACAGGAGGCTAATTATTAAACAGTTGTCTTCCTGTAAGCACTGATGTAAAACTGGTGTAAGAAAATGTGTGAGGCTGTGACAAAATGTGACCATCATCTTTTTTGAATACAACAGGAAAAATTAGGGAAAACACAAGCAATTCGTTGTTGTATAAGTGCCAGTTTGCATGTACTGGTGCAGCAGTTACATTCGGCGCCTAAGGCAGAATTTAAGGTGGAACGGGAAAATTAGAACGAGAAGGTGGCGAATGAGAAGCGACTTCAGCCTCGTAAAACAGCCAGACGCTGAGACATTTTACAAGAAACTCTTCTAATTTTGAAGAAAAGTTTTCTGGCGGAGATGGGAGGAAAGCGGCTGTAAAGCTTAAAGCAGAGCGAAGTAAATCTGCGCTCTCGTTTATATTTTTAGCCCATACTAGGACAGCAATACATACTGAAACATACTGGACATTAAATGTTGTGACTCCCGAGGTGGTTTGGACAAAATGTCTCTTCTTATCATTTGTGTTGTGACTCCTGATCTAACCTGGCTTTAATGCAGAGGGAGCTGGTCGGATTTCTTTCTCATCCTTTTGTGTTTTTGTTATGTGCCGCCACAGACTGTCCGGGCGCTGCACTTTCCCACTTCCAGTTCCGATTTTTTGCGTTCGGTCAACATTACGTTATAAATTAAATATTTAGAAAATCGATTTTTGACATTTGTGAATCGATTCAGAATCGTTCACGTCTGCATCGCGATGCGTCTAAGAATTGAGTTTTTCCCGCGCCCCTAGTAATGACTGTGTTGTGTTTTGGGCTGCAGTATGCCTTGAAGATCATGGGCGTATTTGGTGATTTTAGGGCTCGAGGGTAAAGGAGGATTGGGACCTCTGGATGCCCGTTTTAAAACAGGCTACCCTGCAAAAAGTGATACCTTGGCAAGTGAAATCATCTTAAATCTACTCAATATATCCAATATTTCTCATTTTGAGATTGCTGTGAGAATATTATGTACTTAGTACTGTAGTAATGAGTAACTCCAGCAGTGGAGCTATTCACACTTAACATTCACACTGGTGTTATGTCTGGTCTGCTAGGAGTGAAGCAATAAACGTTTGTTTCATTTTGCTTTTTGCGTTTTTCTGCTGCACTTGGATGAGTTTATTAGATTTTCCTTCAACACACAGAAATTCACACTGAAAAAGCTCCTCTTCATAACAAAGATTATTGCTTAATTGCCTCAACAACATGGAATAGTCTGTTATAATTATGACCGCAGGGTTGAGGTGAGACTGCATTGAAATTCAGCAAATGAAAAGAATTGCAATTAACAGCTACTTTCATGTTTTGCCATTTTGGGTTTGGCCCTCTCTTTTTTTATACAAGCTCATGCAAAAAAGGTCATGGGCAAAACATTACTATATATATATATATATATATATATATATATATATATATATATATATATATATATATATAGATAGATAGATAGATAGATAGACAGATATATATATATCTTCATTTTTGTCAGTTGTCATTTTTCTACATTATTATCTGGTTTCCTCTCACAGTGCAAAGACATGCAGTCAGGTCAACTGGAGATACTAAATTGCCCCTGGGTGTGGATGTGTGTGTAAATGTGTGTGTCTGTGTGTCTGCCCTGGCAACCTATCCAGGGTGTTTACTGCCTTCCCTCCAATGACTGCTGGGATAGACAGCTCCTCCAGTGACCCAGAAGGATAAGCGTCTTAGAAAATGTGTGTGCGTGTGTGTGTGTGTGCGTGTGTGTTTGCGTGTGTGTGTGTGTGTGCGTGTGTTTGAAAATGGCAGTTGCCCTTTACACTTTGTGAAAATGTAAAGATGAATTGACCAATAGAAATGCTCCAAAATCACTTGGAATAAAACCTCTTTCTATTGACTTATTAGATATTAAGATCATTTTTGCCTTCACCTTTAAGATTAATATTTTGGAAATACGTTTTTCTATGAATAGTGAACACATTTGGAACAGGTAATTTAAGGTTATTTACCTTTGCCTTGTGTAAAGGCTGCCCTTAGATAACTCGGGCTGGATGCTGGAATATTTACAGGAATATCCGGAGTAGTTTGTAATCCAGGTTTCTTTGCCATACTGAAGAAATTCATGTTGGACACATAATTCATACTATTCACTACTTTTGGGTACAATCAGTATGTAGGTAGTGTGTAATAGGCTATTTCCAACACAGCCAATGACCGAAACTAGCCATCTGGATGCAGCCTATCAGAAAAAGTGGGTGGGGATTATACTGTGGACACACCCACACTCCAGTGACTGGGCCTTTTTTCTAAAATGCTCATCAATTCTAGGAATTGTGATTTTATGGATTTGTTATTGAAAATTGAATCGAATGACCTCAGAATCAGATATTGTATCGGAACTGAAAATATGTGCACCGTGACGGACATTCAGCTGCAGCTTGTTTTGAGAAAGTTTTCATGCTGTGCGAATGTTGTGAGTGTGAATGGCCTCCATTCTGTTTGTGAATGGAAAACTGTAAGAGCGAGTGTCTGAGCGTCACATGGCGTACAAACAAAAACCATCCGATTAGCCACTAGCACAACCCGATAAAAAGGCCAGAGTCTGGAACCAAACAGCTGCTTTTTTTTGCAGATAAAACATCTTTGTCTTCCTTCATGTGGAAGGAAATGAGTTCAGAAAGCCTTTAGGCTCTCAAACCTACTCAGAGTCTGTTTGTTAGGCCAGAGAAAATGTGCTTGAGTCATAAAATATTCACTACATCCTCACACAAAACCCAAATAATGAGTTACAGCTAATTAGCCCTCAGAATGTTAAAGCAGTAGGTTGGTTTCTCCGGGCAGTCTGCTGGTCCTCCATTCTCTCTTCAGGCTCTGGATTTTGGATTCTGGGCTGAATCATAAATTATGGAGAGTTTTTCTTGGTTGAATGGTTAACAGTTACTCGTGCTTGCTGAACAGCACAGTCCGAATCAGGATCACTTCACTGGCTGAGTGAACCTGCATGTGAAGGAGTTTCGAATGTAATGGACAATACAGAATATAAACAGAGTATAAACAGTAAACATTGCATACAAATAAACACATTCCAACAATGTGGCTATACAATTAGTGTTACTTGATTGCTTTGCTTTAATTTTGTATTTTTCTATTTCATTTTATATGCTTAATTTTATATATATTTTATTTCTATTTCATTTTATATTATAATTACATTGTTAATTCTCTTCTTGTTACTTCTTTTCTTGAGTGCCTTGCTTTTCTTGAGAGCAAACCACTCAAGAAAAGAAGTAACAAGAAGAGAATTAACAAAGTAATTAACTTAACAAGGTTACAGTGTTACTAATTATTATTAATGTTACTTGATATTATTATATTATGTTGTTATGTTATTATGTTAATTAAAATGAACAATACAACATAATTATAAATAAAAACGCAAAAAAAAAGTCTTTACACTGTAAGGATATTTTACCTGAATTGCACATAGAATATTGCACATGGATTATTGATTATATTACACGTGGGAATTGTGATGAATTAACAATATGAACATTATAAATACAAAAGTAAAAAGTCTGTACACTATATAGATATTCTACATGTATTGCACATGGAGTATTAATTATATTGCACATAGGAAATAGTGATGAATTCACACTTTGTGTTGTAGGTGTGTGAGGTCTAATGGGGGGTTGAGGAGGGTTCTACTAGGAGCAGTGCTGGTTGTACAGTGTAACAGCAGCAGGAAGAAAGGACCTGCGATAGCGCTCTTTCACACACTTGGGGTGAAGCAGCCTGTCACTGAAGGAGCTGCCCAGTGCTGCCAGAGTCTCATGCATGGGGTGGGAGCTAAGAAGCAAACTGCCACATAATAACAACATGTATAACATAACAGTAACGATTCTCCTTTATATAAATGAAATATACAGGGTGTTGAACAGCGTGCATATATAATATTTTAATCACTAATATTATATATACTATTTTTATTCAACATTTTACTAAATCCAAATAATCAGCACTAGTTATGCTCTCTCTGTAATAAAATATGCAGTTGGTCAGTGACTCCATCTATCTATTTACATATAAATACATATAAATTCATGTATAAATATGTGTATATGTATATGCATATGTATATGTACATATGTATAAATATATTTATATATAGTCATGTATATGACCAGATATAGAAAAGCAAATTGTGACACAATGACAATATATTAATAATAAATAATATTTCTCTAAATTCTAAATGTACAGGGTGTTAGACAGCGTGCTTATTTGTCTGAGCGTCTGGTCAAGGTGAATCAGACTGAAGGAGACTGACCGTCTCCCCTCCCCCACACTGCGCTACTGATCAGACAGGACGTCCGTCTGTAAGATGAGTCTGCATCTCAATAAAGCCAACCGACAGTCACTGCCCTGCTCTGCTGCTCAGAAATGAGACCGTTAAAGCGACAATTGAGCCTTCAGGATGGCTGCTACCGTTTTTAACTACATAGCATAGAGATCACTGATCAGCTCCACACGGTTTGAGGCAAATGTGTGATGATTTAGGCCTGCACTTAGTACCATGCTAATTTGTGTACATAAGCTTCCATTGCTTCTTAGCTACATTAGCTTCTTAGCTCCAAGGCTGGAACTAAAGAAGCTAGCTTCAGACACCAAACACGTCTTGGCTGGTCAATTACATTTGGTGTACAGTCTTTAAAACGATGATTCTGCAAGGGTTCTTTAGTAAAGAAAATAGTTCTATATAGAACCATGAACACAGTATCACAATATCACTATAAATAAAGAAAAATACCTAAAAAATTGTTTCTTCTTCTGATCTTCAGGAAATTTGGTTGCAGTTGAATATGTGATTTATAGAGCTGATATTTCATAGAGCTGGATAGATTGAGTGAATGTTGAGGGAAGTAAATGTACATTATTTGTAACCTATAATGCATGACTTATGAAAAAGGATGTTTCAGCATGAGACTTTGTACGGATTCACACATTTGTCCAAAAACAATATGATTTTTGAAGTATTTTAGTTATATTCGATTATATTATTAGGTAACGTGTGGTTTTAGTGGGCTGGGACTGTTTTATAAGTGCTGTAGATTTTGTGGGTTTTATTAATGGTCAGTTAATTATCTGAAACATAAATAATTGTGACGGACACTTAACCTGTGTTTAAAATATTGTAATCTTTATGCATATATGCGAACCATTTATATACATATTTATAGCTGGACTTCTGTCTGTACTTTTGTCTGTTATACATTTTGTTATGAGGGGAAAATTTGTATATATTAAATTTTCAGCTGAATTACTGCTTTAAAGTGCACTCGAGGCGAGAGTCCTTTGGGGTGAGTGTGCCATAGTGAATAATAAAGTGAGTCTGATGCTGGGGGGGGTGTGTTGAACAGTGGGGGTGAGCGAGTGGGGGAGTGTAATTAAAGAGATTAGCTCAGTGGGAGTTTCATTGTGTTATTGATATGTGCTGATGCTGTAATCCTGCTGTTCTTTACTTGATTTGCTGAGTATAAACTGCTGTAAATTTAGTAAAAGTGAAAATGAATTTTCTCTGTGTCTGTTCGTAACTCAGATCTGTGTTGGGGTTTTGATCACAGAGCCGTCCAGAGACAGTTTTACAGTGGACAGAGGTCATGCAGAAGGTACGCATGCTGTTTTTGTGTTTTTGTTTAATACATTTATATATTTTGCTGTTGATTCTTGCTCTTTAAATCAGAGGTTCACTTGATAAGCCTCATATCTGTGGATTTTAATTGTGACTTGCATAAATTTCATGTTTTTCTGAAGTGAATGTAATTGCAAGCGATTTCATGAAGGGTGATCTCTACTGATCATATTCATAAGCAAGTAATCGTTCAGTTATTTTGATGATTAATTAAGTCAACAGAAGGTCAAACTGTAAAAGCATTATCATCATGCAGACCATAGCTAATCACTGCCCATTTATAAAGAAGCTAAATTTGAATCAATGAGTAATCATGACAGCACTAATTCAAAAACTGTTTCTTATTGTGTGTGTGTGTGTCTGTGTGTGTGTGTGTGTGTGTGTGTGTGACAAGATCGAAAGACAAAAGACAATGAGTGCAATAAAAGGAAGTGTGTATATACATAAACAAATGCAAATAACTGTGTGTTTTGTTGATTTTCTAAGTGAAAAAAATCTTAAAAACATATTAAAAAAAACCATAAAATATAAAATGTTCCCCAACTTTTGCAAGCCACTGTTTTTTCAGTATGTTCTTCAGTGGTCAGAACCCCCATGGACCCTCACAGAGCAGGTGCTATTTGGGTGGTGGATCATTCTCAGCACTGCAGTGACACTGACGTGGTGGTGGTGTGTTAGTGTGTGTTGTGCTATTATGAGTGGATCAGACACAGCAGTGCTGCTGGAGTTTTCAAACACTGGGTCCACTCTTTGTCCACTCTTTTAGACACCCCTACCTTGTCAGTCCGACAATCGATAGCTCATCTGCTGCTGCACAGTTTGTGTTGGTCATCCTCTAGTCCTTCATCAGTGGTCACAGGACGCTGCCCACAGGACGATGTTGGCTGGATATTTTTGGTTGGTGGACTATTCTCAGTCCAGCAGTGACACTGAGGTGTTTAAAAACTCCAGCAGCACTGCTGTGTCTGATCCACTCAGACCAGCGCAACACACTAACACACCACCACCACATATATATATGTATAAACACACACTACACACTCCTTTCTCTCACTGAGGCAGAGGGGGCGTGTTCAGTTTGTCCATTTTGATGATTTGTCGTCAGATATAGATCTCACTTATTTAGACTGCTATACACTGCTTCTGCTGTAAGAATGACCTTTGACCTTTCTCTGTGACCTTTCTCCCTGTGGCAGGCGGGAACGGCTCCGTCGTCGCGGGGTCCCAGTGCTCCTGGATCTCCGGCAACTTCAATTGTGGTGAGTCGTCATAAACTTCATATCATACAGCAGCGCAGTCGGGACTAAACTTACATCTCCGTCTTTAAACTGAATTCAAAAACACCAGCTGCTCTTTACGCTGTGTGAAGTAGGGGCTGTACAACTTTCGCACGCTCTCTAAACGCTTCACCGCTCGGCTGTTCTTGCCCCGCAGGCCAGGATGGACAATCAGGTGATTGGTTATAAGGACCTGGCAGCCATTCCTAAAGATAAGGCCATCCTGGAGGTGGAGCGACCCGACCTGATGGTGTACGAACCGCATTTCAACATTTCGGCTCTGGACCGCACCGGCCTGTCCAGCAGCAGAGAGGTCAGAGCTTACGCTGTTCACAGATCACAGATTCAGCTGTGCTCAGGAATGCGGGAAGGTGTTTTAAGTTGGGGTGCTGAAATTTTAAGTAGTGTATATGTGACGTGAATGAAGATTTCATTCTAAATTTGTCTTTTTCCATTTGAATATATTTGATACTTTGCATCAAACGTGTCATACTGCACCATAACGAGGCGAGAGACGACCACATATACATAAAACTGACACATCAGAGCGCTGACGCACATCCTCTCTCTGCTCTCTCATTCTGGATGAAATTTATGCAAATGAGCAGATCGGTAACCAATCAGATTATTGATAACTGGCACGGTAACATTATGTCACGCTCAAAGTCACACAGTGAGATTTAACATTGGAAAGTACATCAGATGGGAAATATAATGGTTGATGCAACGTTATTATTATGTTAGATTGTTTTTTAACAGTTTTAAAACAGTATTAGGCTCCAGTAGGGATCAGAACTGGCCTCTATCTCTACATACACTTTTCCTCACCTCAACCTGTGTGTGTTTTAGCGGCACGTCCCCAGTTTGTCTCACTGTAATGAAAATGCAGAGTTAACCAGTGCAGCTACTGCAGATTTTGAAAATATACAAATAAAAATACAAAAATACAAACTTAAAACATATAAAACATATAAAATATAAAACAAGCATACATGAGTCTTTGCTGAGCTCAAATTATTAAAAAGTTCAGATCTCTGCATTATTATTAATGGTTTTAGCAGTTGCAGTCCTGAAAAGAAGAGCTGCAGCAGCCCCTCAGCACCCCCACTTCCTGCATCTCTAGCTGTTCTCATCAAGTTATCGGTCATTTGTTGAGAAGTGCAGACTTGAAAGTGTCTATACAGAATGCAAAATCATATGTAAATGTCATGTTATGTAACTAGCTATGTAATGCTGTAATTTTTATTAATTATACATATATAAATGAAATGTATGCTACTGTTCAAATGTTTGGAATCAGTGTTTTTAATAACACTGATGAAAAATGATTGACTGAACGACTTCACAGGGATTGCATAATCAGTATGAAGCTGTAAAAAGGAATGTAGAAATACTACTGTGTCCCGAATGATGAGCAGAGCTGTAAAAGGCTCTAAAATGACAAGAAATCTGTAGAACACCAAGAATGAAGCTATAATAAAATTGATATCCGGAAAGCTTTGTATTTATAAAAATAAAGATCAAATATTCGGACAGATAACTTGAAAAAAGTTTAATAAAATTTGTTAAACTAAAACTAAACTTTTGAACGCTGGTGTGCTCTTAAATCACAATAACTTTAGACTTCAGTGTGGTAAAGGGAAATTCCACTGATTTTCCAAAGTTTCTGCATAATTAAATAATTTATATGCAAACAAAGTAGTAAAAGAGAAACTTGCTGAGTCAGATGTCTTTACAGTGGTGGTGATAGGAACCAGGGGTCGCCATGACTACAACACAAATATGGACATTTTATTTACTATCCAAAATAACCAGTGAACCTACACGAGTCTTCTGAGTTTTATACGGAATATTGATGATGGTAAAATAGTGGTGAGTTTTCTTTGGGGACTATTTTGCCTGACAAGCATGTACCTCTCTGACCTAAATGGAGTTTAGAAAGTCCATATTTAGAGAGAATATTGTAAAAAACAATGTCTCAGTGACTGAAGAAGGAAAAAACATTAGTAACTTGTAATGCATGTTAACGTAACAAGATTTTTTTTTCTCAGTAAATTTGGAACGTTTCTATCTGTCTGTTCATCATGAAACTTTGATGCAATGTAAAAGGTGACTGCAGTTTTCAAGTGAAATATTTAAAAAACATAAAAATACAGGTGCAAGTTTTTGTGTGACAGCGACGTTATGCAAAAATTCTGAAAAGATGGTGGAATTTCCCTTTACCTGATTAAAATCTATCCGTACATGTGCGCATTGGTCAGAAAAATGGATCAGCATGTGAAATTGGAACTTTCTGTGAGCTTTCCTGTCAGTAGCCGTGTGTAGCTGTAGGCTAATAATCCGTTAATAATCCAATTAATATCTCGGAGTAGAATATGTCCATGTAAAGCAGGGGTGCACAACTCCGGCAATTAACAGATAAATGTAATCAGGTGTGTTGGAGCAGGTAAATCATCAAACTGTGCTGGACACCGGCCCTTCAGGACCGGAGTTATGCACCCCTGATGTAAACACTTCAGTCGGAGTAGACCAGTCTGATTGAGGACATTCCAAATACAATTTCTATCTGATGGAACTAGGTGGTTAATCCTGTAAATAATCCATTAAATAGAAGAATAATATCCATGTAAACGCCTGAATCTGATTACATTGACATTCGGAAGGTTTAAGTACGTTCTGCGCACATACAGACTTTTATAATGCTCAACATGGCAGGAGCAGAAACTGGTCTGCAGAGCAGCTGTTCAGACAAGTATATGAGCAAATAAACAACAGACTTACACAAACTACATCTCAGAATGTTGCAGGACATGACTTCTTCCTCCTGTTCTTTTTTAACCCTCTGTGGTCTGAGGTCATTCTCTCAATTTGTGCGTATCTTCTTAAAACCTCCTTTAAAGGCTCTTCATATAACATGACACTCATATGTTTCATATCAAAATGCTACATTATCTTCATCACTACTTTCCAAAATCACTCTCTGCATGCCATGTCACATGAGTCTCTGATGTGGACTGAATGAAGAATGAAGGGTTTCTGGCGTGATGGTCGGTCCTTAGTGATTTCCTGAGTGTCCATTGGTCAGTTTCACACAGAATGTAGACGGACACACAAATCCACCAGTTCCACGCGATGAGAGGCAGATGACGTGTATCTCAGCCCCTCTTCACAGCCTCATAACTCCAGATGTGAGTCACGTACGATCTCGTGATAAGATGGAATGGAAAGAGTGACTCTACACATTCAGGAAATGTTTGAACTGTATTTCTGTGCTGGATTATCACAGATACAGGAACAGATATAGAAACAGAGAATTTGACACATGGGTGAGTTATTGGACCTCAGAGGGTAATAAGTACCTGTGAAATACATTTTCCTGCCATTATTTTAAAGCAGTTAAGAACACAAGCGCTCCAACTGAAAACTGAACACCAATTGAACACACTAACTCACTGCTGCTCGTCTCACTGTGACTGAACTCATGTGATGCTGGTTGTCATGGTAACATCTACACTAAGTGGTACTCTACGCATGGCAAGCGTGTGCACACATTCAGAATACAGTTCAGTTATTGATCTGTTTCATCAGAGGAACTATCAGAGTAACTCGCTCTCTCTCTCTCTCTCCCTCTCTCTCCTCCAGAGATCAATGTCTCCTCACTCTGTCTCGCCCCCTCCGTCACCCGAGGTGAGACAGCTATTCTACTGTTTACCTGTAAAAACCTTCTCATGTAATAATTGAGGTTCCTGAATGGGTTCTGGCTTCAACATAACATTCTGTCAATAATGTTTAAGTTGGAATGGAACCGTTACAGTATGTGGAGGTTCTTTAAGCTTTGTAAAGGTTCTTCACAGTCACACATCACATTTATGAAAGTTGTTCTTCAAAGAACCATCTATTGAAAAGGCTGCAAGGGAACCTAAAGTGGTTCCTCTGTGGTAGAAGGGCTTCAAATCTGGATCCTAAATCCAGTGTCCAGTCCTGGATTTTGTATTAACAGTGGGTATAACACAGGCCATTCCAATCAGTTGCATCAGCAGTTCAGTGATCCCAGACCGGGAACTGGATTTAAGGTCTGGAATCGCAGACGTCTGTTTTCACTCCAAAGTTCTCATTATTCACTTCTCAGAGTAACGAGCTGATCTGATGTGTTTGGCTTCCATATCTTGGTAAATACAGCGATGTGGCCAACAGGGTCTGTTAAAACATTAAAATCAGCCAAGACACGTTTGGTGTCTGAAGTTTCTTTAGGTTTAGTGCTGAAGCTATGAGACTAATGTAGCTAATAAATAATGGAAACATATACCCCACCAATTAGCATTAGTGTCCAAAACTGCACCCTATTTACTATATAGTGCACTATTTTGGAGTTCTGCCATTTTGTAGTTGTGTCCAAAAAACTGTTCCTGAGGCGAGCTGTGATAGCTCAGAGGCGTTTGCTAGAGGGAAGACGGAAGAACAGGTGGGTGGGAGTCATCCAAGATGATGGTCAGTGCATGAGATTTTGGAAGCAGTCCATGCTTTAACGATTTTCGTCCATGATGCTAATCGGTGGGGTTTAAGCTTCCATTACCTGCTAGCTACATTAGCCTAAAAGCTCTAGTACTAAAACTAATTGACTTCATTTGAGGTAAGGTTGTATTTTTGTTTCATTACCAAACTATCACTTTAACAGATTATCATTCCTAATCTGAAGTGCTTGATAAATATGTCTGACTGTGCTCACCATAAAAGTCCGGTTCTCGTTGAGGATGTACCAGGCCTTTTGAGAACGTTCAGTCTGGGCTTTAATAGCGTCCTGGACATCTTTCAGACACTGAAGTAAAATACATTCACTTCAGAAAAGCTTTTTACCCTCAGCTGCCAGTTGGAGATGTTTACAGTGAGCCATAAATCCGCAGAGCCACACTGACACAGCCGGAGCTCCACCAGCCTGCTGAGTAATGTTAGCGTGAATGACTTACATACTCAACAGAAATGAACAATTTTCTGGACTGATTACAAAGTGCACTTAAAGTGATAGTGTGGTGAAAATATCAAACTTTCACAGTTGTTCAGTATCACTAATAAACTTGAATGTGTGGTACCTGACACTATGAGTCACTGTTATCTATAAACATGGACTAAAGTGTGTTAGCATAGCTAAAGGCATTAGCAGCCAACCTTAAGTCTGGATTTTCTCCAGGTTTGTGTAACAGTGTGTCAGAAACCACATAATCACGTTAGATGTGTTTAGGAAATGTGCTCACACTGCAGAAAATGACATTGAGTGAAAACATCTGAAATCTAGTGATTATATTTAATATTTCTCATCATGAGATTGTTGTAAGAACACTAAGACTGTTTAACCTGTGTCTAGACATTTTTGATTGTTTTAAGTTCATTTCATCTAGTGAAAGTGTCTGATTCATTTGGTGGATTATTTTGTTTTGAAACATAATGCAGGTAAGTTTGCTTGTTTCAAGAATAATACTCTTACTAGACTCTCACTTGACTAGATTTAAGATGTTTTCACTCACTATGATATAATGTTTTGTATATTCTTTGTTGCATTTTTGCATTTTTTTTGCATTTTTTGCATCCTTTATCTGTTCTTCGTCAGATTTTTGCCAACAGAGAGCAGAAGCCATGGTCTGAGCAGAGTTCTCCTGGAGGATCCGCCATGGGCTCTACAGTGCAGCTCCGCAAAATCAGCACCTCCTCTAAAGGGCCCCTGCAGCACTTCCACAGGCCAGGTATGACCCCTAACCTGAGGGTAAAACTAGAATTAGGAAGGTGATTGAATTCTGAGAGTGGCTTGTCCTTTGCATGATTAATGGGTTCTCTGCATCAAGAAAGCATTCTTCAGATTGATAGAGAATGTGCTGTATATAGCACCAAAAGGGTTCTGCTATTGTACCAAGCCTGACATCATAACAATAGAAGAACCTTTTTTGGTGCTATGTAGAGCCCTTTTCAAAAAGGTTCTATAAAAAACCATCTACAGCATATTTTTCATAAATCTGAAGTGCTTTTTTATGATGCAAAGAACCCTTTAATCATGCAAAGGGTATTTTGAGTGTTCATGGTTCTATATAGAACCATTTTCTTTACTAAAGAGCCCTTGAGGAACCGTCTTTTTTAAGAATGTGTATTGACTAGATTTAAGATCGTTTGACTTGCCAAGATTCATTTTTTGCAGTGTTCAGAAAGCGATCTCACCAGCACCATTAGAATCGACTTCAAGCGATATTGTGTTTCACATTTTTAAAACGTCTTCAAAATGTTCTCCACACCGACATGCGAATGAATCTATACTGTTAAGCCTGATTTGTCCTTAATTTTCTATGTGAAACATGACAGGAACTTTGTAACATTACCATATCACATGTTTCACCCTGACTCGATTACACATCACTTTCATCATCCACTGTTTCATTCAGGGCCACATTGACCCACACCTGTAACTCAGAGAGTGAGTGGGCATGCGAGAGAGAGAAAATGTGTGTGTGTCTGTAAAAAAAGGCAAATCTACTGTAAAACAATAATCATTTTAACTTATTATATTGAGTAAACTGGCTGTTTTAAAGTATCAGGTTCACTGAACATCAAATAGTCAGTGTGCACTCCAAAAATGGTACCTTAAATATAGTAGATAAATCAAACAGTTCTCCTGTTGCGACTGTTGTAAGCTTAAAATAAGATTGTCTAGATTATTTCTAGACATTGTTTACTTGTTTTAGGTAATTTTATTAAGTTAAGTCTCACTGTACTGGCAGATGAACAAGGGCAACAGTAGTTGCAATTTCAGTCAATGTTTTTTTTCTGTACTTCCCACTTGCTAAAAAAGTGTGTGATACAAGAAGAAGTTTACAAAGAAAGCGGAAACCATGATGTAGTGAGCTATCAACTGCTAGGAATTAATAATGCACAGGATGAGTATGGAGTTAAGAGATAAGATTTGAATTGGGTTCACTACACGACTTTTAAAGTCTGAACAGATTAGGAAAGACTTGGCGTCTCACACTATCCGACTGGTTTTTTTTTGGGGCGACTGAAATATTGGGAATCCACACTAAACGATTAGGGATCACACACTACTGAACTTTTCAGCTGGTGCAGAACCAGACGGAACTCACTGAACTCACGTGAACTCTTTGTTTGCTTGCTGTATTTTCAGCTTTTGTGCTCTCAGTTTTCATTGGCGTAATTGGAAGGCAAAAAATCTGAGCGTGTGCCCCTCAAACAGTACTCGACTCTCTCTACAACTGTCAACTCCGACTGACCCAAAAATCTGCAGACTAGAAATAAAAAACAAGAATAAAAGAAATAAAAACAATAAACCTCAAGCTAACCTTCCTAACCAGGTCTAATCCTCACCTAAATGAAGCGGATGGCACTCGCCCCTTACATCATGTGTCTAAACAATAAACATGTATGTACAGGCGCATCAAAACTTGCCTGTCCACACATCACGCTGGAGGAAAGATGCAATACAGAGAGAGAACAAGAGAGGGAGCAACAAAGTGAGACTTTACTGGCTACATAACTGCATTTTCAAGTCCGTCAAGTAGCACAGCTTAACAAAATTGCTGGCGCCCCAAAAGTCTCAGACACGCTAAAAGCTCCCACACACGACTCCTCTCAAGTGGGTCCTTTTATTTGCCAAGACCCGCCCCTCAGCAGACAGCAGTGACTCTGGTGGATAGAAGAGTGCAGCCAAGCATCAGTGATGTCAATTGCACACCTGCGTTGTAGTGTTGCAGAGTGAAAGGAGAGAGAGAAAAAAAGAGAAAGAAAAACAAAACCTGCATCACAGGCATGTAACAAGGACGTTAGAGACGAGACGGGTAGAAGAGATGGTTGATGTGGTGAGAGAGCAAATGCACAGAGAACTGTCCTTCTTGTGTTACAGTGAAAGTTAGACATCACTGCTGTCGGAACAAAACCTTGTATCTCCATTTTTGTCATTTTTGTTTTGGACATTATTTCAAAATGCCTGTTGTCCTTTACATTGTGTGTAAATGTCACAATGAATGGACCAAAGGAAACGGCCCAAAATGACTTGGAAAAAATTCTGGTTTCATTGACTTACATTAAAAGTAAAGTATGTTTTTTTCCTTCCCTTGTAAAGATACCATTTTGGAGATGCAAGGCTTTGCTCTGACAGCAGCGATATACAGGCTGCCTCCACAGTGCGATGTAAGGGTTTAAAGACCAAGCTGTAATATCCTTGTTGTGTTTCCTTTTGTTTCAGATAACGGAACCAACATCTACAGCAAGCCTCCCATTTACAAGCATGGTATCCATTCTGATCTCTTTTATCTTTATCTGGAAATCTGCAGTTGATGTGATATTTTGATGATCTGTTAGATCAGATTAGATTAGATTAGCCTGAGAGAAGCAGGTGCTGCTGCTGTAGTGACTGTGTTTCATCATGAGCCCTTCTCTGCCTCCACAGAGGGATCGGCAGCAGCCCATAATAAACACAAAGAGGACGTCATCATAGTGTCCTCCAAATTCCCAGCAGCCCAACCTCCGGACCCCAATCAGCCATCAAAGATAGAGACTGAATACTGGCCCTGTCCACCCTCTCTGGCAAGCATGGGTAAGTTAGCATTAACATCCTTTGAACATCACTGATATCAGGCCAGTAGTGCTCACATACACTCACTGTCCATCTTATCAATCCCACTGACCATGTAGAAGCACTTTGTAGTTCTACAGTGTAGTCCATCTGTTTCTCTGCATACTTTGTTACCCTGTTGTTCAATGGTCAGGACCTCCACAGGACCCCCACAGAGCAGGTATTATTTGGGTGATGGGTCATTCTCAGCACTGCAGCGACACTGATGTAGTGCTGGTGTGTTAGTGTGTGTTGCGCTGTTGCGAGTGGATCAGACAGCAGAGGGGCATACAGCTTAAATTTCCTCTCTAGTTGCTGACTGAATTATTACTCAGCGTGTGACATAATGAACAAACTAAGTAAATAAAGTGAAAAAGGTGAATTGTCTAGTCTTACATTACTCTGCAGGAGTGTATCGATGGGCGTACTTTCAGATTCTGTATGATTTTTCATTCTGAGGTCAAGATTCAGTTTGATTTTTAGCTAAATAAACTCAAAACCCTGCAACTTGTAGCATTTATGACGTCACTGTCGGAGCAAAATCTTCATCTCCATTTTTGTTGCTTTATTTTTGTTTTTACATGATTTGAAAGTGCCAGGTGCACTATTGCACCTCTATACCATCATGAATACTGGCTTTTGAACTGTGCACTGATAACAAGCAAACAATTTCAAAAAGAATGTCAAATGTTGATTCGTCAGACCAAAGGACACTTTTCCACTTCCCCTCAGTCCATTTTAAATGAGCTCGGGCCCAGAGAAGGTGGCAGCGTTTCTGGATCCTGTTTATATATGGTTTCTTCTTTGCGTTTTAGAGTTTTAACTTGCATTTGTGGATGCAGTGATGAACTGTGTTCACAGACAGTGGTTTTCGGAAGTGTTTCCACTAGAGAACCATGTCTGTTTTAATGTAGTGTGGCCTGAGGGCCCAAAGATCACGACTAGCAAATACTGGTTTTTGGCCTTGTCCCTTGCATACAGAGATTTCTCCAGATTCTCTGAATCTGTTAATGATATTATGTACAGTAGATGATGGAAAGCAAAAGTTCTTTGCTATTTTATGTTGAGAAACGTTATTCTTGAATTGTTGCACTATTTGCTCGCCTTTCACAGAGTGGTGAACCCCTCCTCATCTTTACTTCTGAAAGACTCAGCCTCTCTGGGGTACTTTTTTATACCCAATCATGTTGCTGACCTGTTGCCAATTAACAACCAGGTGTTTTTTAGCATTACACAGCATTACCAGCCTTTTATTGCCCCCGTCCCAACTTTTTTGGAACGTGTTGTTGGCATCAAATTCAAAATGGGCAAATATTTAAAAAAAAACAATTTCTCAGTTTCAAAATTTGATTTGTTGTTTTCAATGAAATATGAAAAAAAGGGTTTAAATAATTTGCACATCATTGCATTTTGTTTTTTATTCCATTTTGCACAGCGTTCCAACTTTTTGGGAAATGGGGTTGTGTTTTAGCAAGTGAAAAAACACCTTAAATCTGGTCTAGATATCTAATATCTCTCAGATTGTTACCTATTATAATTTTGCTAAATAAATCGTCTTAGTGCATTTGATTATAATTATTAATAATAAGTACTTGAAATACTTGTTTCATTTTATCGTAACTGTATGAAAGATTGTATTAAACCAGCACACGGTGATCCAGACTGTGATATAAGGAGTATGTCTGTATTTCGCTGTAGAGATTGAATGGAGGAGGAAGGCGGTGGAGCAGGGCAAAGCTTTAGAGGACGATGAATTTGAGGACCTGACTGAGGATGCCAAGAAACTGCAAGAGCAGGAACTTAATAAGGTCAGAGAAGAACCTTCACCTACAGCACCATGACTGTCATTTTATTTATTTATTACGAAACATTTACATATATCAGTTTTTTCTACAGATGGCAGTTTAGCCCCGCCCACTCAAGCTGTAATTAGGGTTCTGATATTGTTACAAGCAGAACCCTTTTTGGTGCTGCATACACAACACATTCTCCATCAATCTGAAGAACATTTCACCATGCATAGAACCATTCAAGCAGGCAAAAGGTTCTTTGAGTATCTGTAGTTCTATACAGATCCACTGTCTTTACTAAGGAACCTTTGAAGAACCGTCTTTTTCAAGAGTGATATGGTTTCTCTTTCAGATCCAGTCCAACTTGGGCAAACTGATCCTGAAGGAGGAAATCGAGAAGTCAGTGCACTTCCGGAGGAAAACGCGCTCTCTGCCGGACAGGACACACATGCACTTGGGTGAGTGATGGTCTAATGATGTTGTTTTGGTTTGTGGTTTCTGTTCTTCCTATCACTGATAAGAAAAACACTGTGTTCACCAGTCACTGATGACCCCTAGTGGTTAGAAAGTGCTGAGCATTATTACTCTTTTAAGTGTCATAAAAATTAGGGACATTCTGTGAGTAAAACCCACAAAGAACTTTAATCATGTTTGGACTTATTTTGGTCCAATAAAGATTTCTTACACAGAAACAATCAGAGTGCATAGCACTACTGTCTATTCACCCCACACTGTGAGCAGGCTGGTAAGTAATCTAGTGTAAAGGGTCATGTATTTTTTCCTCTCTCTGCAGGTTCCGGTGCATCCAAGTCTGCCTCTTTACCTCCTTGCAGCCGCTCTGGACTCACCCGGGTACGCACTTCCTTCCCCAAAGACCAACACTACACTGCCAAAAATTCTGTTTAAAGGACCTTAAAGAGTGTTTTCTTGTTCTTTTTTTCCTGCTTGTAGCTGCAGTCAGCTGACTTTACCTCCTCAGACAGCGACAAAGTCAGAACAGGTACGTCAAAAAGTGTTGTCACTTTATTAGCTACCTTGTGCTTCCACTAACTGGCCACTTTATTAGAAACGCCTACCTCCTAGCTATACTCATTGGCCATTTTATAAGGTCACTTTATTGGTCCTCTGGTTCACCTAATAAACTGATAACTCAGTAACTGTATTCTCTGATCCCATCAGTCTGATTTGTTCAT
This sequence comes from Colossoma macropomum, assembly GCF_904425465.1. Classification (NCBI taxonomy): domain Eukaryota; kingdom Metazoa; phylum Chordata; class Actinopteri; order Characiformes; family Serrasalmidae; genus Colossoma; species Colossoma macropomum. The sequence goes on along the minus strand of NW_023494804.1, from coordinate 16,136,395 downwards.
TATTAACTCTGTGTGTCTTCATTTTGTGTCTGTATTCTCCAGGCGTGCAGGTAAGCACATTTTCTACTGTAAATCACGCATGACTACTAACTATTAGCAGGTCTTTGCTTATATTAATAGGCAATCATACTTTTCATGCTTTTTCTTTTCGTTAATTTATCTGTTCCTTGCTACTAATGTATATTTGACCTGCCCTGAAGAGTTCAGCCTGCACACCCCTTTTTTCATTCTGCAGAGCTCATTTGATTTTGAATCCTTGCAATTAGAGGGTGACATTTGGACAGGATCCACAGAAAAAAAACTTGTTAAAACAGACTGCTGCTGCCGCCCAACCCAAATTGGTCTGTACATGCCATTTTACCCCCTCACAAATGCTGTAACATTTACCTACCCAGGATGCAGAACTGAAAAAGTGAGCTATGCTGAGTTAGGTGAACTCCAGTGCGCTCAAGTTAAGATAACTCCATAAAGGTTATTTATCATTATAAGTTCACCTGACCTTTTTTTACAGAGAGGGAGCTGCATCAAAACCTGCATGATGTAGTTTATCGGGATAGTAATGTCAGTACACAGTACAGAACAGTACAGTGTAGTGTAGTACAGAGCAGTACAGTACAGCATAGAACAGTACTGTACAGCATAGAACAGTACTGAATAGTGCAGTACAAAACCGTGCAGTACAGTGTACTACAGAAAAGTATAGCACAGCATAGAACAATACAGTATAGAACATTGCTGAACAGTGCAGTGCAGAACAGTGCTGAACAGTACAGTACAGTACAGTGTAATGCAGTGCAGTGTAGTACAGTATGGTGCTGTACAGAACAGTGCAGTACAGTGCAGTATTGAACAGTGCAGTATAGAACAGTGCAGAACAGTACAGTGTGGTACAGTACAGTACAGAACAGTACCATATAGTACAGTACAGAACAGTGCAGTGCAGTATAGAACATTGCTGAACATTACAGTACAGTGCGGTACTGTGTGGTACAGTGCAGTACAGTACAGAACAGTACCAGAGTGTACAGTACAGTGCAGTACAATGCAGTACAGAACAGTACAGTGCAGTATAGAACAGTGCCAAACGGTGCAGTACAGAACAGTACAGTGCAGTATAGAACAGTGTCGAACAGTGCAGTACAGAACAGTACAGTGCAATGTGGAACAGTGTTGAACAGTACAGTGCAGTGTAGAACAGTGCAGTACAGTGCAGTACACTAAAGTTCAGAACAGTACAGTGTAGTGCAGCATAGAACAGTACAGTGCAGTACAGAACACTATAGCGCAGTACAGAACAGTGTAGTACAGTAAAGTACAGAACAGTACAGTATAGTGCAGCATGGAACAGTACAGTGCAGTACAGAACGCTATAGTGCAGTACACTAAAGTACAGAACAGTACAGTATAGTGCAGCATAGAACATTACAGTGCAGTACAGAACGCTACAGTGCAGTACAGTGTAGTACAGTAAAGTACAGTGCAGTACAGAACAGTGCATAATGGTATAGTTCAGTACAGTGCAGTGCAGCACAGAACAGTACAGAGTGGTACCATGCAGTACAGTACAGTACAAAGCAGTACCATAGAATACAGTACAACGCAGCACAGAACAGAACAGTACCATAGAGTACAGTACAGAGCAGAACCGTGCAGGAGTTTTCTTTTTTCTCTCATGTCATGCTCTATTTGCAAAGCGTACAGACGTGATAATGAGGCTGAGAGCTTTCATTATTGTGAGATCCTCTCTCGTGACGAAGGCTTTAATGCTGAAGCCCGACACTGTGAATGCGTGTGTTCTGTGTGTGTGCTCATGCTGCTCTTCTGTGTGTTGGGCTCCGTTCTCGGCCGCGTGTAGAACGGAGAAGCTCAGAGAGGGCGAATGGACAGAGGAAACTCACTGCCCAGCATTCTGGAGCAGAAGGTGAGGCAGACTGGCTGTCTTTGAGTCATTAATGTTCAGAGTGTCAGAAAAGCTCCTCCAAAGTTTGCCTGTTTCTCCTCCTCCTGAACCCTCCGGCCTCATACTCACCCACATCCCATAATGCCTCCAAACCTATCATGTACTGAATGCCATGTTTAGTATGCAATTCTCTGGAAATGATGTAATGTGTCTGAAAACTTTGGAGGTGGCCAGTCCAGCAGATTCACTGTTTTAGCTGAAGTAACCAGTTCCTTTTAGTGTTACTGGCCACAAAATGCATATAGATGTTGAAATTGGCCAAAAATTCAGTTCACTTATATTTCTATAACACTTTAGAGGAATCTAATTTAAATGTGAAGTGTGAAGGTGACGCCACGGCCTGTGTTATTCTCATTTGTGCCTAGATTTTCCCTTTAATTTTCAACACATTGTAATACACTCTTAAAAATAAAAGAGATTTGTGAAATTGAGGATCCTTTTTGAAGAACCTTGACATAATGTAGAGGTTCTATTCAAACTAAAGGCTTATCCTACAACCGTCCATGAAAGCAAAGAACCATTTAGGAAGCTTTATTTTTCACTTCTTTTCCCAAATTATATAAAACTTAATACAATTTTATTTTTCTAGGATTAAATTCCAATAAAAATACAATAAAATTGGCTACTATGAAAACTCTACTGAGTTAGCCATTTCAGATTAGGCAGATAAAGGATCTGATGGTTCTTCAAGGGTTCTTTAGTAAAGAAAATTGTTCTATATAGAATCATGAACACTCAGAGAACCCTTTGCATGACTAAAGGGTTCTTTGCATGGTGAAAGTTTCTTCAGACTGATGGATGTTTTTTTAGAGAACCTTTTTGAAACATCAAAAAGAAGCATCAAAAAGAGCTTGTAACAATAGAAGAACCAATTTTGAATGCCATATGGAAACCTTTTCAAAAAGGTTCTATATAGAACCATCTACAGCATATTCTCCATCAATCTGAAGAACGCTTTGATGATGCAAAGAACCTATTAATCATGCAAAGTGTTCTTTGAGTGTTCATGGTTCTATATAGAACCATTATGTTTACCAAAGAACCCTTAAAGAACCGTAATTTTTAAGTGTGTATATCAGGCAGGTTGTTTTGATTTGTAATGTAAATAAAACAGATGAAAACTAACAAAAAATATGCGCTAAATAACAAAGCTAAATCATAAATGGTGAGAGTTCTCAGTAGCTCCGCCCCCACTGCTCCATTAATTATAAGACCACTGTTTATTTGTGTTTAATAATTTGACCATTAAGAACTAACAGTCATATTTTGACAGTTTCAAACTGAAATCTGCTTAATTTTTGACCATGAAATGAAATCAGCTGATATTGTTTATCTGAATTTTTACCTCCTTAAACTGGCATCAGGATCGGTAGCACAAATCATCCTTTATGTGTGTGTCTTCAAAAAGCTGTATAATGCTTCACTAATCAGTCGCCAGTGGGCTTAAATACTGGTTATTTAATCCTGTAGCCTGTAAATCTGTCCAGTACAGAGTGTACAGATGCTGCCTTTACTTTCTCTTACAGATTTATCCATATGAAATGCTCATTGTGAGCCACAGAGGGCGCTGTAAGCTTCCTCCAGGAGTGGACAGGACCAGACTTGAGGTATCACCAGAGAACTTGTAGAGAGAGGAGAGTTATCACTCTGTAATGTCTTCTGGGTTTCTCAAACGCAAGAGGGCGCTCCTGAGCGAGTCCAAAAAGAATGTGTTAAGATGGAGCGTTTGAGCAAAATCATACTTTAGAAATGCTCAAACCTTTTAATGTAAAAGAATTAATTTATATCCTGAACACAGAACAGCATAAAACATTTTAACACTGCTGTTATATTTTTAAGAACTTTTAAACTCGATTTATAGTTTAAAACGGCGCCTCATGTACGTTCATGACGTCAGTGAGTACGAACAGCGAATTAGCTGCTCCGCTCACCAGCCAGTCAAAACTCAGTATCAGTAATGCTAACCAATCAGCACTCAGTCTAAAATTAAACTTCTGAGTAAATGGTTAGAAACTGTTTTAACTTTTCATTTTTAGCTGTTTAGCTCCATTAACCCTGTTCATTGAGGACTCGCTCTCGGGCGCCCTCTGGTGTTATGCAGGCCTGTTTTTTGATATAACGGCAGAAATAGGAAGTGGCCAGGCTCCACATAAATCAGCTCTGGTATCACTGAACATTCTCTCAGTTAAGTCTTTTTTACACTGCCCAGCACACAGTTTTACAAAATAAATGACATTAATGATGTTTTGTTTGTCAGTTTAGCAGCAGCTGACCATATTAAATTCTATTCAGATTTATAATAAGATTAGCATGATTTGAAGATAAACACACAAAACATCAGTATATACAGTTGTGTGCAAGACTTTTAACACCCCCAGTGAAATTATGCATGTTGTTGACTCTACCTTGACATTAGAGCCAAAAAATGAGCATGTTTACCTTTCTCTAGCCTGTCACTGTACAAAATCCAGGTCTACCCCTCATATATATTCTTGATGTAAATGTAATATCCTACAACTGCACATTTCAATGCACAGTTCCCTTTTATTTACGAATTTATGATACTGGAAAAAAATCCACATAAAATGGGACCTGTACAGCAAAAAGTAGAAATTGCAATAAAATGTGCAGAAGTGTGTCAAACATTACTCAGTTTAACCTCCTGGGGTCTTTCAGGATTTGTTCATATCTTCTAAAATCCTCCTTTAAAGGCTCTTCATATAAAATGACACTCATATGTTTCATATCAAAATGCTCCATTATCTTAATCACTGCTTTCCAAAACCGCTGCAGCAACTTCAGCAACTGTAAACTCTCTGCACACCATTTCACATGTGTCTCAGATGTGAACTGAATGAAGAATGAAGGGTTTCTGGCATTATGGTCGGTCCTTAGTGATTTCCTGAGTGTCCATTGGTCAGTTTCACACAGAATGTAGACGGACACACAAATCCACCAGTTCCACGCGGCGAGAGGCTGATGACGTGTATCTCAGCCCCTCTTCATAGCCTCATAACTCCGGATGTGAGTCACGTATGATCTCGTGATAAGATGGAATGGAAAGAGTGACTCTACACATTCAGGAAATGTTTGAACTGTATTCCTGTGCTGGGTTATCACAGATACAGGAACAGATACAGAAACAGAGAATTTGACACACTTGGCGAATTCTTGGACCACAGAGGGTTAATCAAAGCATTAATGATTCCACCCCCTTTCCGCGGTAAATGAACACAAGCGCAATGAAATACGATGAATTGTGAAGTGACTGTTTTGTTTGTGTCTCTCCGTCAGAGGCATCTGTCTCCAGAGGAGTTTGAGAGTCTGTTCGGGATGCCCATCACAGAGTTCGACCGGCTGTCACTGTGGAAACGGAACGAACTGAAGAAGAAAGTCTCGCTTTTCTAACACAAACATCAGCTCTAATACGGACTCTCATTATGACCTGCCTGGGAGACTCAATAAACTCAAATCTGTTACTAACACAGCTCCGTTTCAGGATAATCCAACGTGACGACCACAAATAATCAGCTTTTAACTCGACACATATCAGCTTACTTACGTCTCCGTGTACAATAAATCAGAATAGGAAGCTCACCGTTCTTCTGTGGTCCATATCCATCTGTTATCAACTCAAACGCAAAGCATAGGGCTCAGAGGTCACTGGCCTTCTCCTGACCATCGGCCTCCTGCAGTGTTCAGGTCAGTCTTTAGTCTAATACAGTTCCCATTTCCAGTCCTGCTGCCCACCCAAGGAAAAAACTCACTTTACTTTTAATGTAAGTCAGTGGAACCAGATGTGTTTCCCAGTCATTTTGGGACATTTCTTTTGGTCCCTTCACCATGAAGTTTGCACACAATGTAATGAGCAAGAGGTATTTTTAAATTATGTAAAAAACTGAAAAATGACAAAAATAGAGATACAAGGTTTTGTTCCGACAGCAGGACTGTGTTCGCACATGCACAGACTTAGAAATCCGAAAGAAATCAGAGTAAGCGTTAACATGCTCAAACTCCGTTCTAAGAAATCGGAGTGTGCCATTTACATGATCACTTGAATAATCAGATACCCTGCAGACATCAGATTATGATCAGACTATTGAGTACATGTAAACACACTCATTGTCATTTGCTTTTTGCTAAAGTATTCAACTGGTTTGCTTCAGATCATTATTTCTTTGCAAGTTTGCATCCAAAATACCTTTGTGCACTTTATTGATGACCCCATTCACACTTTAACGTAGTCTTACTTTAGTCTTAGCAATAGTTACACTGTCCTAATACTTTAGGCCAGCAAAACATCATATTTACACACTTTTTCTACTGCAAAAAATGATGTATTAACAAGTGAAAACATCTTAAATCTACTCAGCATATCTAATATTTATCACTGTAAGATTGTTGTAAGAATATTATAAGATTATTTCTAGACATTTTTACTTGTTTGAAGCAATTTTATCTAAATGAAGTGACAGATAATTTTAGTTGTTTAAAGCATCGTTCACAAAACTTTCACTAGATAACATTACTTAAAATAAGCAAACGTAGAAATAGGTTGAATATTCTTAAAATATTCTTACAACGTAATATTGATAGATGTTTTCATTTACAAAGATATACATTTTTTGCAGTACAGGACAAAGTTGATCAGCAAAATGTTTTTAAGGCTGTATTCACAGAAAAGATTTGGGTGACTATTGGCTTCTATTGTTTGTTAGCTACATTAGCCTCATAGCTCCAGCTCTGAACTGAAGAAGCAACATTTGGACACCAAATGCCTTGGCTGATTGATTATATCTGGGATAAGTGTGGAATTGTGTGAATTAGATTTTTTGCTGAAGCATACCTTTAACAAGACTGTTCATTAGGAATGCCAAGGTGGATATATTGCTTTATACAGGCTATTTTTGGGGTCTGGTCAAGATTCCCCATATTTTTCAGCTCTTACGCACCTGATTGAGCTCCAGAAGGACTTGAACATTTGCTAAGGCGTGCTCGAGAGCATAGACCTATGCAGTTTGGATAGAACAGAGGCCTACAGCTGGAACCATTGACCTAATACAGCTGATTGCGGTTAATCAGTTTATTGGATAAGGCTTTTTAGACTTTATTGAAACTGAACTCTGCAGGACGGTAGATCTGCAGGGGCAGGTTTGATGGTCATTGTGTACAATACTAACGCTTGTATTCCCTCTGAAACAGCTCAGTATCAAGCTTACATTCTATACATAAATATGCTACCAATACAGTTGTATAAGGACGCCAATTTACACCGTCTGAAAGCCTGATTATCGCCTTATTCCTTTTCTATTAGTCTGATTCTCAAAGTGCCCAGTTAAATTTGTAACATAGGCGTATATATATTTACACAAAGTCTTAATCGTGACACCCTTTTAATTGTGTTTTGATCACTGACGTTGCCATCGTTCCTATTTATTGTCTCCAAAAGCAGCTGTGCTACTGTATGAATATATTGTTTATTTATTTACTTCGTAGCCATTTAGGTCACGGCGATGAATTCAGACATTGTTAGTCATAAAAGGAGCTACTGATTCAGCATAGTTCATATGCATAGCTAAATATTTGTTTTTTATTGATTCATAAAAAAATTGCATGGATATTATCTAGCACAGTATAAGCTACTTTAATGAGAGCAGCTCCTGCAGTGGGTTCCGGACTGATAGTGCGTCCGGTTCTGTTTGAGGACTTCAGTTTCATGCAGAGGAAAGAAAATCTCTCTGTCCTCCTTTCGCTGTGTAGAATTTACCTGCAGGGACGCATCATATCAGAGTTATTATTATAACAGCTTATTCACATATTTACACACACTTATTCCAGCCTGTTCAGCTCTTGTTTTAGGTCTGTAGGCCACAGTGCTGAAGGGCAACTTCACAAAAAGAAAGAATTCTCATCTACACTCCTAAAAAAGTGGTTCTTCAAGGGCTCTTTAGTAAAGACAGTGGTTCTATATAGAACTATGAACACTCCAAGAACCATTTGCATGCTTAAATGTTTCTTTGCATGGTGAAATCGTTCTTCAGATTGATGGAGAATGTGTTGTATGTGATTCTATATAGGATCTTTTTAAAAGTGGTTCTAAATAGCACCAAAAAGTGTTCTGCTATTGTTATGATATCAAGCTTTTAACAATAGCAGAACCCCTTTTTCTCAAGCAAGCCTTATTATTTCGGTGTGAGTGGGTGGGACTAAATGCTATGGATTGCTATGTTGACTAATCGATAAATCAGAAAGCCAAACTTGAAAAAAAAATTGGTTCTATATAGCATCAAAAAGGGTTCTGCTATTGTGACAATGTCAAGCTTAAAGCAATAGCAGAACCCTTTTCGGTGCTACGTAGAACCCTTTTCAAAAAGGTTCTATGTATAACCATGTACAACACATTCTGCATCAATCTAAAGAACCATTTCACCATGCAAAGAACCCTTGAAGAACCATCTTTTTGAGAGTGTAGCAAGTCAACTTAAAGCAAAAGTCAGGACTGTGCAGTAGGGGTGGGAGAAGAAAAATCGATACGAAATATTATCACAATACTTTCAGTAAAAAAATAGTATTGATACATAAGCATGGGTATTAATTTATTACATCATTATTATTATTTTTAATGTATTGTTTTAGTGCATTAGACCAGTTGGCCATAGCAGCATTGATAGCCAGTTGGCTGTCAGATTGCTTTTTAGTTTCTTTAAATTGCAAAACTTTGTTACAACATGTAGACAGTTAACCAAAGAATTTTAAAAATGAGAAATATTATTGTTGTGACAATTACTTGCAAAAATAAAACATTATACTTAGGTCAAGCTTGTTGACCAGCTTGGCAGAATGCATAACTGATGTGACAAACATAGCTGGCTGTATTTTCAATCTGAAACATTTCTCTTTTTGATCATATAAAATTCACCCATCATGGATAAATGATTACAAACAGAGGATTTTTGGAAATTTTGTGGTGTTTATTATTGTTGCATGATTATACGTTCAATAGGCAACAATATGTCATATTTTATAGCAGTTGGGTTGCCTAAATCTTATTGTGAGACATGGAAGCTTTTTGCACCAATTGCAAAAGTTTGTGAAACCCTATATTAAACTAATAAGATGCCAAAATGATTTGTATTCTGATGTCAAAGTATCTGATAAATATGTAAGAAGATGAACAAGGAAAAAAACCCACTTCTGAAATAGTGCTAATTGTTGCCCCCCTGTGGGACCATCCTTTTTAGTAAAGAGTTCTGACATAAAGCTGCCACCACTGTTTTACACTCCCCAGCCTAAAATTGCTTAGACTACAACTCATATTCACAGTCAGTGACATATCTAGAACCTCCAGAAGGACTAGAGTGATGGTTTTACATACAAAATTGGTCCCATTGTAAATCAAACCCTAAATAGTTGATTCCTCTGTCACGTCCTAATTATGTTGGTAGTTAATCCAGTGTGTAAGCCCTTAAGTGCAGCTCCTGAAGTCCTAACCAATGGGAGAGCTCGCTCGGCTGTGTCTGCCTAGATACCACAGAGGGAGCAATCCTGATTGGATATTTTCCTTTCCAACCAAAACATAATGAAATAAGAGTATTACTACAACACTTACACACTTACAGAGAGTTTGAAGAGTTTATTTAGGGGTTTCCCATCACAAAATTCACAATAAAATCTGGTCCTGGCACAAGTATCGTGAGGAAATCGTATCGAGGGGACCTCTGATGACTCCCACCCCTACTGTAAAGGGTTCTCCTACATTATGGATTTCTTTCTTGCTCAGTGAGAAACTCCTGCTTTGTGTAAAGCCCTCAGCTGATGTGTCCCATCAGAACTGATTGTTTTTATCCATATTAGGACTAATTACTGCCTCTGTTATAGACGGATGCACGCAGACAGTCGCTATTCTCATCCTGCTAATGTGTAAAATCATGCACTGCACGCCTCCCACGGGGAACTCTGCGTCCACAGTGATCACGATTCTGTTCACAGCTTCACGTCTGTCTCATGAATGCTTTTCTGTTTAATAACGTTGTGTACTTGAACAAATAAAGCCATTGTGTCCGTTCTTGTGTTTGCATCATTGGAATTAAGAACTGTGAGGCCAGATGTTTTCCTTATTTGACCCATTTGTGTAAATTTCATTATAGTGTTATAGATTACACAAACACATTGTCATAAAGGCTGAGTTAAACAAATAACAATAAATAAACTCAATCACTTCAGTAAAGCCTAAAGAGATGTTAGAGTTAAGGGGGTGAAAACTGTAATGGTTACATCTGAAATAAAAATTCTCAGTTAAGTAATCTTGGTTCCATACCATCACACAAGATTATGTTCAAAAACAATACTTACATATGACTAAATATAATTATAAAGCCATACACGTACATAGCATATAACTAGAAAAGCTACATCACCTCATCTGCAAATCACTATAAAATATTTATCTCGATTAATTATCTGTAAAAACAACATGCTGACAAGTTAAAGTAGGCCAGCATTAAAAAAACACATTGTTCTAATTTGTTCATTGGGGAATATGTTTCCAGCATAGCTCTGCCATCTAGTGGTGAATGTAGTGCATCGCCTCTCATTCACTTTTACATATAAACCCAATGACTGTGTGTATGACCATAATCATACAACAGTTAGTGTAACCTAATCGATCATTTCGTGCCCATTACATGAAGAAGTAAACAAACTATGGTACACAAATTGCCAAACAACAGTTTATCAGGAAGTCTTAGAAACTGTACAGTAGAGTTTGTCATGTGTGAGTTTCACTAAGTTTTAAAGAGTCCATTCTCATTGAAAAATGGATGTTTCTCAGTTTTTTTTTGTTTTTTTTTGAAAAAGAAGGAGTTTGATGTTGTATGTAAACTGTTAAAAGGTTCAAACCATTCACTCCCCAGTTCACACACACACATCTGTATAAGGGAATTGAGCTGGACAAACATGCCCTGTATCAATGTCACAAAGACCAACGCATTTGCAAATATCCACTTATTTGTCCTACATTCTTAAAGAAGATGGTTCTTCAAGGGTTCTTTAGTAAAAACAGCAATTCTATATAGAACCATGAACATTCAACAAACCATTTGCATGCTTTAATTGTTCTTTGCATGGTGCAATGGTTATTTAGAGTGATGGAGAATGTGTTGTATTTGGTTCCATGTAGAACCTTTTTTGAAAAGGGTTCTATTTAGCACCAAAAAGGGTTCTGATATTGTTACAAGCTTGACATCGTGAACACTGAAAGTGAAGTACAAGACAAAGGAACTCTTTGAATGAGTGTTCCTACTTCATTCTGGGTCACTACACACTTAAAAAAGATGGTTCTTCAAGGGTTCTTTAGTCAAGGACCCCTTTGCATGACTAAAGGGTTCTTTGCATCTTTACAATTCTTCAGATTGATGGCGAATGTGTTTTACATGGTTCTTTAGAACCTTTTTGAAAATTATGGAGCCCTGCTGATGACATTCCAAAAAAAAGAAAAATAATGAGTGGCCACACCAGATTAACGCATGGGAACGAGATCCTAATGTGTGGGACTTATTAAGGCGTGGGAATGAGATAATTAAGTTGTGGCCACAACTTAGTAAGGCGTGGGAACAAGATTATGCCTTAAGAAGTTGTGGCCACGCATTAGGATCTCGTTCCCATGCCTTACTAAGTCATGGCCATGACTATCTTGTTTGCACGCCTTACTAAGTTGTGACCATGCATTACTTTTATTTATATAGGATGTCACCAGTGGGGCTTCTTAGAAAATGGTTCTATATAGCACTCTAGGCTGTAACAATAGAAGAACGCTATTTGGTGCTGTATAGAACCTTTTTCAAAAAAGGTCCTTTATAGAACCATATGCAGCACATTCCCCATCAATCTGAAGAACCTGTTCATGATGCAAAGAGTGTTCATGGTTCTATATAGAACCATTTTCTTTATTAAAGAGCCCTTGAAGAACCGTCTTGTTTATGAGTGTAAAAGAACTGATAAATGATCCCTTTTGTTCTTTTTCATATGGCAGCCAAACAGTTTATATAATGAAACCCTGGTGCAGTTTTCCTGTTGAACACTGGGTGGCAGTGCTCACTCACAGACTTACAGAACACATGATCAGCACTGTGGGTCTGCTTTTAAACCTGAAGTACAACTACAGTCTCATTTCAGTGGAGAATCTGCATTCAGGATGCTCTTTAGTCCAGGACTGGGTTTAATCCCTGTCTGGAAAACCTACATCTAAAAAAAGCTGGTTCTTCAGGGGGCCTTTCAGAACCATGAACACTCAATGAACCATTTGCATGATTAAATGGTTCTTTGCATGGTGAAATCGTTCTTTAGATTGATGGAGAATGTGTTGTGTATGGTTCTAATAGCACCAAAAAGGGTTCTGCTCTTGTGACGATGTCAAGCTTGTGACAATATAAGAACCCTTTTTGGTGCTATATAGAACCCTCTTCAAAAAGGTTCTATATAATAACATACTCCTTCATTCAATACTCATTCTCCTTCAATTTAAAGAACCATTTCATCATCCAAAGAACCATTAAAGCATGAAATGGCTCTATATGGAACCACTGGGCCTCATTCTCCAATATCTTCCTAAGTTTGTTCTTTAAATGTGTTCTTGAGAAAGGTCCTAAGAAAAAGTCTACGTCAGATTCATGACGTGTTCTTAAAGCGCAGAACTTTTGTGCTCTTGAGTGTGTTTAGATTCTGTTTTTACCTAAGAACAAACCCCAAATAAGAAAACACAGGTGAGTGTCAGAATCTTCATCAAAACTGTGTAAGTGGGTTTTAAGAAGAATTTTTTTCTTAAGAACGGTTGGTGAATGAGGCCCATTGAAGAACCCTTTAAGAACCATCTTTTGTAAGGGAGTACTCTTTATGTCCAAAAGTTTGTAGACACCTGCTTGTCCAACACTTCTTCTGAAATCAATGGTTTTAAAGGAGAGTTCCTCAGATTTGTTTTTTTATTCCTGCATAATTAAATGGTTGAGATGTAAACAGAGTCGTTCAGAGTGGTTTGGTGTGAAATGCTCTGTTCTGGAGAAACTTACAGAGTCAGAATTGTTCACAGTGGTGGTGATAGGAACTAGACATAGCCCTCTAAAAGCTCCCTCACAGAAAGTTATTACATGAAATGGTTATGAATTCACTGCCTGATGTCTGAGACATTGTTTTACAATAGTTTTAAGATGACTTTGGCGTTAAAATCCATTCATGGTGGAGGGATATATAATATGCAGGGTGTTGTGAGGCAAAATAGTCCCCAAAGAAAACTTGTTATTTAAGATTTTCCACTATTTTTTCATCATCAACATTCCATATAAAACTCAGAAGACACGTGTAGGTCCACTGGTGGTTTTGGATAGTAAATAAAATGTCTATATTTGTGTTGTAGTCATGGCGACCCCTGGTTCCTATCACCACCACTGTAAAGAAATCTGAACCATTTCACACCAAACCACTCTGAATCACTCTGTTTACATCTCACACACTCAACTGTGCAGAAACAGAAAATCGGTGGAATTCTCCTTTAATAGTGTGTTTGCCCCCATTTTGCTGCAGTAACAGCCTTTACTCTACTTGGAAGGCTTTACACTAGATGTTGGAACACTGCTGTGAGGATTTGATTGAGCATTAATGAGGACAGGTACTGATGTTGGATGGTCAGTTCTGGATCACTCCAATTCATCCTAAAGGTACTGGATGGAGCTCCATCACTCCAGAGATCGCAGCTACACTGCTCCACAGCCTGGTGCTGTGGGCCTTTAGCTCATGCTCGGCACTGGACATGGTGACCTTACAGCGTCCTATTGTACAGGTCAGTACTTTTCTATAGAGATTACATGTGCTGTGTCAGCAATGGGTGCCCTTAAGGTAGCCAAACTCACTTATTTAAAGTGCTGTCTGGATACTTTTGGACCAATATGGTGTAGTATAAAATGAATACCTAGTACAGTTCTGTATTAGCCACTGGGTGGCACTGCACACTCACAGACTTGATCACACCCTCTGTTTCTTATACATACTCACTAGTACATTGGAGATTTCAGATTGGAGAATATGCATGAATGTGCTATACACGTTCATATAGAACCGTTTTGAAAATGATTCTATATAACAACCATAAGGGCTCTACTATTGTTACGAACTTTATGTCATAACAATAGAAGAACGCTTTTGGGTGCTATATAGAATCATTCTTATAAGGTTGTATGTAGAACCATCTACAGCACATTCTCCATCAATCTAAAGAACCATTTCACCATGCAGAGAACAATTTAATCATGCAAACGGTTCTTTGAGACTCACAGAAAGATTCAATTTCTTACCAACATGCCTCACCAGTTATCTTCAATCAACACCACACAGACAGAAATGACATATATTTATAATGCAGCTTATTCATGGGCTGTTTACAACCTGTAATATCATAATTTTCACATTTAAATGATCAAAATACAAATAATGTATCAAAATATGAACACCATACAATAGGAGTTCTCACACTGCATAAAATGGTCTCTTGGTCGAGTAAATGATCTTAAATCTAGTCAATAAACCTAGTATTTCTCCTACTGAGATTGTTATAAGCTTATTTGAAAATGATTTACTTTTCTAGACTCTTTTACTTGTTGTAAGTGATTTTATTTATTATCACTATACTGGCAAATAATTTCCCATAAGAAATGTGCTCAAAACCAGAAAAATTATCTGCCAGTGTAGTGAGATAATTTTACCTTTACCTACCTTAACCTACTTTACTCAAAACAAGTAAATAGTGTCTGGAAAGAAGGTAGATAATTTTATAAGCGCTCAATCATCTCAAAGTAAGAAATATTATAAAACGCAACTAATCTGATCAGAATCAACCAAATTACAGAACATCTGAGAGAAAAATACAGAGACTATTGGGAAACTCAAACTAAATCACAAAGTAAAATGCAATGCTATCTGGCCCTAAAAGACAGGACACTGTGGCAGAGTACCCGAGCACAGTGACTGATCTGAAACTGAGAACCACCCTGACGAGGTACAGACTCAGCCAGCACAGAGATCCTGGCTGCCTCAGGAAAAAAGAACATGCCAGCAGTGCAAACTGAATAAAACAGAGACAGAGCTGCACTTCCTGACAGAATGCCCGAAATTCACTGAGATCCACAAAGAGCTCTTTACAAAAATTAACAACAAACATCCCACATTTAACAGCCTCTCTAATACAGAGAAACTACTGTGTCTGTTAGGGGAGCACAGAGAGAGCTGCACACTCGCAGCTCAATACAACCTGACCTGCCACCATAAGAGGGACAGTGAGCAACCATATCTCACACACACATGCACAGACACACGCACAGACAAACACACGCACACAATTGGTTTAGACCGTATCTCTGTAATATGTGCGTGTGAATGTGTGTGTATGTGTGTGTGTGTATATGTGTATGAACCTCCAACAGCTCAGAGCATTCGTCATTGGTTCCACAACACCGGGCGATCCCCGAAATCGCATTGAAAGAGCCGTGAGTACAGTGACACCCGACATGCTCAATCGAGTATGGGATGAATTGTAATGCAATGGTTTGTAATGGTTTACAAGTGAAATAAAGCATATTATAAATAAATTACCCTGTATATATATATATATATATATATATATAGTATATATATATATATATATATATATACATATGTGTGTATATATATATAACATACACACACATACATGCATATACACATACATATACATTCGTATGTATGTGTGTGTATATATAATATATATATATATATATATATATGTAGTTCTTGGTTTGTTTTTTGCTTTTTTAATATTTCATATTTTAAGGTCAACAGTTATTTGTTTTCCTAGGCTCTAATATGTTCACCTCTCAAATCATTGATTTTCTGTTTAAAAATCTCAAACACTGTAATCTGTTGCTTTGGCAATACAAATGTAGCATTATTTGTCATGCCATTAAAGCACCTTGAACTGAATTGAATTACACCCGATTTACAAAAAAGTTGGGACGCTGTGCAAAGTGTAAATAGAAACAAAATGCAATGATGTGTAAATCATTTAAACCCTATATTTCATTGAAAATAGTATAAAGACAACAAATCAAAAGTTGAAACTGAGAAATTTCATTGTTTTTTGAAAAATATATGCACATTTTGAATTTGATGGCAGCAACATGTTCCAAAAAAGTTGGGACGGGGGCAACAAAAGGCTGGTAAAGTAGTGTGATGCTAAAAAAAACACCTAGTGGTTAATTGGCAACAAGTCAGTATAAATGAGAGAGTCTTTCAGAAGTAAAGATGAGAAGGGGTTCACCACTCTGTGAATCTGGAGAAATCTCTGTATGCAAGGGACAAGGCCAAAAACTGCATTTGCTGGCCATGATCTTTGGGCCCTCAGGAGGCACGGCATTAAAAACAGGCATGATTCTGTAGTGAAAATCATTGCATGGGCTCAGAAACACTTCTGAAAACCACAGTCTGTGAAAACAATCAATCGCTTCATCCACAAATGCAAGTTAAAACTCTAAAACACAAAGAAGAAGCCATATATAAACAGGATCCAGAAATGCCACCGCCTTCTGTGGGCCTGAGCTCATTTAAAACAGACTGGAAAGTGGAAAAGTGTCCAGTGGTCCCACAAAAAATTTTTTTGGAAATCATGGACACTGTGTCCTCAAGGCTAAAGACACTCAGCTTGTTATCAGTGCACAGTTTAAAAGCCAGTATTCATGATGGTATAGGGGGGCATTTGTGCACATGTGCACATCTGTGAAGGCACCATTAATGCTGAACGATATATACATGTTTTGGCAACATATGCTGCCATTCAGATGACGTCTTTTTCAGGGAAGGCCTTGATTATTTCAGCAAGACAAAGCCAAACCAGATTCTGCACATATTACAACAGCATGGCTCCATATTAAAAGAGTCTGTTTGCAGTCCAGATCTGTCACCGAAAATGAAAAATATGACAAAAGATACCCCGAACTGTTGAGCAGCTTTAATCCTACATCAAACAAAAATGGAAAACATTTCACTTGAAAACTACAGCAGTCTGTCTCCTCAGTTCCCTTACACTTACAGAGTGTTGTAAAAAGAAAAGGTGATGAAACACAGTGGTAAACATGCCCCTGTCCCAACTTTTTTGGAAGTGGTTGGCATCAAATTCGAAATGTGCATATATTTTTCAAAAAAAATAAAATTTCCCAGTTTCAACATTTGATTTGTTGTTTTTTTTAGTATTTTCCTTGGTTTACATGATTTGCATATCATTGCATTCTATTTTTATTTACATTCTGCACAGCGTCCCAACTTTTTTGGAAGTGAGGTTGTATATCAACTAGATTTAAGATGATTTCTCTTGACGAGATACTAATCCTGGTCCTGAAGTTCCCCTGCCTTGCACATTTTTGCATTCCTGTGCTCCCAACATACTCAATCAGCTCATTAACATCACCTTACTGCCTTGAACTGGGTTTTAGATCACAGAGAATGCAAAAATGTACAGGGCAGAGCTGGGAAACTCTGGTGCCGTTTCAATACTTTAAATTTGTTTGGCTGTAAACTTTGGTATAATTACTTTTTTTGGATATTGTTACAGAGCGGTTTATATCTCTGCAAGTTCTCTGGTTGTTAGCCTTGTAGCCTTTAGCTTGCTAACTAGCAAGTTAGCAATGTGATGAGGTTAAATCAGCAGTCATATGTATGTATTTTGCAACATAAAGCCCAGCAAATTAAATGTTAATAAAGAGTACATTAACTGAAGTTTAATGCTATGGCTTATAATCTTATAAGGCAACTGTGTTGTTTGGTGTTTAAGGGTTTAAGGCAAAAGCCACGTTTCAGAATTCATCTTCCACTCACAGTCCAATTTACTTATTTTTCCTTAATTTCTTTCTTTCTTTTTCCTTTGTAAATTAGTTCAGTAAATAATTTAATGTAGTACAGTGTCAGCAACATTTCAGCACAATAATTTTATATTAGGCCCAGTTTTTTTTATAATATTGTTCTTAGTTTATTTTCCAAAATAAAAGTCTGTGCGCATTTAAAATCTGTTTGAGGAGATTAAAAACTAGTTAGTCCTTGTATGTAGGACAGTAATTTAGTGATCAGAAGGTGGACCAAAAGTAGTGGGGTGTGAACCATATCAAGCCAGCAGACCGATATATGCTTGCTATCTGGGGTGGGTTCCTTGCCCCTCTGAGGGCTCAGCTTCACTTGAGCTAATAAAGTAATGGACCTGCCCTTAAGATTGAATCAGAGGGGAAAAGATGAGGCCAAGTGGAGGAGGGCTAATTAAATCCGGTATTGAAACAGGCCGATTTAGGTTACTGTTATGTGCTGGTGGGTGGAGTGGCATGACTAGAGAACATCAGCATATCTGAGACATAACAACAATGTGTAAACAAAGAAATTACATTGTTAAATTCTTTATTCAATGAAAGTAATTTTTCCATGGAGGCCATTCATGTTCTAATTTTTAATATTCTGTATTTCTGCTTGGGTAAAAATACAAATGTACATGATTTTGTTGTGAAGTATTAAAAAGTAAGAATTTATAATGAGCAAGTTCTATTAAGGAGACCTGTTTTTCATGTTTTTTCATGTCTGCAGCCACACAGTTCTGTTTAAAGGGGAATTCCACCATTGTTTTTAAAGATGTTCTGCATAAATAAATGGTTAAGATGTAGTCAGAGTCAGTATAGTTTGACGTGAAATGCTCTGTTCTAGAGAAACTTACTAAGTCAGAATTGTTCACAGTGGTGGTGATAAGAACCAGACGTCCACCTCTAAAAGCTCCCTCACAGAAAGTTATTACATGAAATGGTTATGAATTTACTGTCTGATGTCTGAGACTTTGTATTATGATAGGATTTTGGCCCTTTTCTTAAAAAAATCCATTCATGGTAGAGAGGTAGGCTGTTGTATGGCAAAATAATTCCCAAAGAAAGCTTATGTGTACCCCTATTTTACTCAGAAGACACATGTAGGTTCACTGGTGGTTTTTGATATTAAATAAAATGGCTATATTTGTGATTGCTATCAACAGAAAAAACTAGTCCACAATTAACCGCTTCAAATCGTACCACCCAAATTTCCCTAGTAATATTAAAATCTATAACAACTCACTGTACTTTAACTTTTAAAACTTTTTTTAGAAAAGCTGTACTTTGTCCACCCCTGTTTTCTGTTTTCTCCCACTATTTCTAAAATTCAAATTCAAAGTAGCTTTATTGGCATGGCTATCTTAGGAACAATGTTGCCAAAGCATATAAACTTCAAAGCTGAACATTCTTTGTAGAACTAAAAAGCAAATGTAGAATTAATGATAGTAATTATGATAAGAATTTTAATGAAATAACAATAGTAATAAAGAAAGAAAGAGACTAAATAAATGAGACAACATGTATTGAATGATAAAAATGATTTTATACAGTGAGAGCTTTAGTAGCAGGTTGATGATGTTACCACATATTTCATGGCAAAAGATGTTCCTGTCAGAAGCCAAGCCAAGGGTTTGCCGGAGGGTGGAGCAGTGCAACCCTGTAATGCAGCATGGCTGCCCTTCTGGCCATCCCAGTTATGCAAAGTGAAACAGTCAGGCATCATTACTAAAACATCAATTGTGCTTTATAATAAAATTTTGCTTTTGGTAGTTGCCAGTTCTGAGAGTCTGATGATGCTACGTTTAATGATTAGCGTATCATGCTATGATTAGCTAATTTACTCATTAAACAGGGAGTGAATGTGCACTGGGTCAGCAGTGCTGCTTTATGAGGTATATTATGAAGTAGGATATTTGATGGTTAGATGAGTTAACTATCAAAAAATAGTCAGGTATAATCATCTATCACGCTAATTTCTTTACACAGTTGAATACATGCATGTGTAGCAGGTTCCTACAACATTCTAACCATTAGACTCGTGTAATCTGTAGTGAACGCAGCCTAATGGCCTGTCTGTATGAAATGTTTTTATTATTGTTAACATTGTGCACTGAAAAATGGTTGCTTTTAAGTTACTTGATTAAAACACATCATTTCCTCACGGATGACTAAAATACATGTTATCAATAATATTTGTATTGATGTAATATTGTATTCATGTGAAATTGATGGACAGATTTAGTGAGGTGCAGAGACAAAAACAACACATCACAATGTGTGTCATTTTAACACAGTAAGGATATGTTATTATATTCTTTTATGTTAAATCTCTGGCTCTTAGCTGGCCACCCAATTCTACTACGAAAAATGGTAGGTTTTCAAAAAAGTGTCAAGATTTGGGAGAATTTTGTTTCGATTTTGTTGTGAAATACGCTTTTTGACAGTTTGAACTACATCTCCCACAATCCCCTGCGTCCCTCCCGCCTCGCCATGTTGTAGGAAATGCTGCTGGTGGATTAGAGTTTTAATCCGTGCGCCGCGGCGGAGAGAGAGAGACGGAGATAAACCGCACAGCGCAGCGCAGCCGGGGCTCGCACATGCACTAAAAACAGCAGGAGACACTCCGTCACTCCGGGCCGCAGGTGGAGACAGAGCAGGGGCACAGAAGCGGCTCCAGCCGGACTGTTTTTTTGCGTTTTCGGCGCGTTTCCTGCTCGGAGTGCTTCATCCTCCTCCCTCCCTCCCTCCGCAAAGAGCAGCAGCAGCAGCCCGGAGGTCGCTCCGCTAAAACTGCGGACACAGACGGCGCAAAATAAAACTCCAGACACTGCAGCGGTCTCCCCCCTTTCCCCCTACATTCCCCCTCTGTCCCTCTGCGCCCACCACCGGCTTGTGATCCAGATCCAGCCCGCGGTTTGTCTGCCTGCTTCACACGGAGCCTCCGGTCACAAACAGCGGAGCCGTAGCTAGCTAGCTAGCTAACTCCATTAGCTAGGTGGTTAGCTACGCGAAGGAATTCGTTTTTCTGTGAGAGAAGAAAAGAGACTTCATTAAAGGATGTCGGCGAAGGACCAGAACAAACAATCTACTGTCGAAAGGCCGATTAAAGGTAACATTTTTAAAAATATACCTCTTACGTTCAGCGTTAGCCAGCTAGTTAAGCTAAGTTAGCCGTTTAAAGGGGAATTCCACCACATTTTGAAAATTCCTCAATCATTCCATGGCTGAGACGTAAACAAAGTCTGGGGTGAAATGGCTCATTTCTAGAGACTCAGATTTCTTTACAGTGATGGTGATCGGAACCACGACTACAACACAAATATAGCCATTTTATTTATTATCCAAAACCACCGGTGACCCTACACGTGTCTTCTGAGTTTTATGTGGAACGTTGGTGATGATAAAGTACTGATAAACTTAAAAATATTTAGTTTTCTTTGGGGACTATTTTGCCTCACGAAGCACTGCATGTGTCCCTCCACCATGAATGGATTTTAGGTTCTCAAAACTGTCATAAAACAGTGTCTCAAACATCAGACAGTGTGTTATAACCATTTCATGTAATAACTTTCTGTGAGGGAGCTTTTAGAGGTGGACGTCTGGTTCTTATCACCACCACTGTGAACAATTCTGACTCGGCAAGTTTCTCTAGAACGAAGTATTTCACGCCAAACCACTCTGAACGACTATCTGCCTCTTAAACGTTTAGTTATGCAGGGATTTTGAAAAGTCGGTGGAGTTCCTACTTTACGTTCGCTGCTTTTTTAGCCAGTCAGTCTTAACTAGTGTAAACATAGAGGTGGGTGATATGGCGCAGATATACTGTAGTGATACTTGAAGAAATTTTCATGACCCACAGTGTGTCACACTATCTATGACATCTGATCAGTTGAAGAGAAAAAAGAGCAAGTAGTGCTACATAAAAATACTATCAAAAACTGTGATGAGCATAATTTTTATTCAGTACTTGGTATTGTGTTGCCCTAAATCCAGTTAAACGGGATTCATCGCCCACCTCTACTTGAAGGATCAAGAAATGGCAAATAATCTATGCTTGTGTGGGTTTGTTGTTGGCTCTTGTTTATTAATAACCATCACAAATGTCTTTTTTTAGAGATATAATTTCAAAAGGACGCTCGTTCCAAGACTGCAGTTAGAAGCCCTGTAATGTATTTTATAAGACTGAAGGTCTTTCTTTTTGTTGGTAACTTTATCAGTTTGTGTGGATGGAAAATCTTTTCAAATCAGTCCCATCACTTTGGTTATTTACTGTCGGTTGTTAATGTATAAACCAAAAAGGTGGACATAAACTATGTTCTCTAAAGTTGTTGGTTGTAGTGATGGATGCTGTGAGGACAATGTGTGAAGCAAAACACTGACTTTTAACACCGTGTAATTAAACCAAACACTGTTGCTCACATTTAAACTGTACATAACAGCAGTGTTGGTATTCTGGATCTTACTTGGCTCTCCTTTAAGGAAATAGCAAAAGTAGAAGCTAAAATGTCTCTTCACTGTTGTGCGAAAAGCGAAATAAAAAATAATGACATTAGTTATTGCTGCTTTCAGTGCAACTGCATAACATGTCCATTAATGGAGAAGTCATGGTTTCGCCTTATTCATGTTTTACCAGTCTGACTTCGCCATTGTGTGGCTGATTTTAGCCTCAGAAGGAATCTGACCCAGCTTTAAGCCCCCTGAGTTGACGGAAGCTGTCTGTGCCGTCTCTCTTAACCTTCTTCTGCCCCTGTCTGTCAAGCCTGAGGGCAGCGACATCCAACTGCAGGCTTTCAGACCAAGACCCTGGTTAGGGGGAAGCTTGATAGTGCTGGTGAGGTACACTCTTAAAAATGTGGTTCTTCAAGGGTTCTTTAGTATAGAACTATGAAAGCTCAAGACCCCTGCGCATGAGTAAATGGTTCTTTGCATCATTAAAGGGGTCTTCGGAGAATGTGCTGAAAATGGTTCTATATAGCACCCAAAAAAGTTCTTTTGTTGTTACAATGTCTAGCTTGTAGCAATAGGAGAAACCTTTTGAGTGCTATGTAGAACACTTTTCAAATAGGTTCTATATAGAACTGTCTACAGCATATTCATGCATATTTTCCATCAATCTAAAGAACCCATTTATGATCTAAGGAACCCTTTAATGATGCATAGAACCCTTGCGTGATGCAAAGAATCCTTTCATGATGAAAGACAGGTTCTTTGCATGATGAAATGGTTCTTCAGACTGATGGAGAATGTGCTTTGGATGGTTCTATATACCGCCTTTTTGGAAATGGTTCTGTATAGCACCCAAAAGTTCTTCTATTGTTACAGTGTCAAATGCTACTTAGAACCGTATTCGAAAATGTCCTATATACAACTCTCTATAGCACATTTATGTATAGGGTTCTTTGAGTGTTCATGGATCTATGTAGTACCATTTTCTTTACTAAAGAACCCTTGAAGAACCATCAGTCAGGTAAAGGTTTGTTAGTCCAGATAAATTGTTACCAACCTGTTTTTGCTTAATATGCCTAAAATCACTCTTTCACTGTATGTTAGCTGGGCAAGGTGGTTGAGGTGTAGAGCTGCTTTTCCACTGCATGGTTTGTCTCAACTCGACACAAAAAGGTAGTAAACTGTCACTGAGGTGGGACCCTCAAGGGTACGTTTCAGTACCTTTAGTCAGGGAACATAATTGTACCAGAGTCCATTGAAATTATATTTTCTAAGTCGTATTGACTCCACACACCCCGTCTCGTCGCCAGGCTTTTTATTTTATTGTTCTGTTTTAAAACATTAAGTTATGAAAAGGTACAAATACATACTTTTCATCTGGAAAAACTGCACAGGTTCACAACTGGAACTTAAAACCACTGTTGTACCTTTGAGGGAACATTTACATTGTTTGTACCTTGATGAATGAAAAATGTACCTGCACAGAACCTTTATTTCTAACAGTGTGCTTGACTCTACTCTCTTTTGGTACCAGCTACTTCGTTATGCAGATATAGTGCCCCCTTAATGTAGCTGGTCATGTGAAACACAGTTTACCAAATATTAAATATAATTGCATTTGTGGTTTAATGATAGTGTTTTTTTAAAATGTAGCTGGTGTACTGGCACTAGGACATCAAAATGTGCTGGTTCTTTTTCTTTTGGTCAGATGTCTGAAAAAAATAAATATCGTGACTAGGGCTGAAAGATTAATCGCTTAATTGAAAGTACAATTTTCAAATCGCAAGAGCTGTTTTATTATCGTCTACATTATCAACAATGTTGTGTTAAGGTGGGGAAATTTAACCTAATAACACAGAGCTTGTGAGCTGCCTGTGGATGAGTTAGACCAATCAGATCCAATTACACCTCCATGTGTTGTGACATAACAGCCACAGATTATTGGCACACGACATTCAGGGGTCAAGCCTCACGCCAGAAAAAGTGGATATTCTGGTCTTATTGGCCAAAAAAAAGGCCAAGACCTTCATCTATAGAAAATAATCGCAACTGAAATCACACTCGCAGTGTTAGTCAGAATCATTGCAATTAGATATTTTTTCCAAAATCGTTCAGCTCTAATTGTGACATATCATGTATCATGTAAAAATGCTTTGTGTCCGTCTGAGATCAGGGACTTCCCTGTGTCAGAGTGGTCAAGCATATGTGAGTAGTGCACTAATTGGATCATTAGCTCTTTTGGATTTGTGAGCGTAAAAGAGCTCCAGGGAACTTTGTCTCAGTTGATTAAAACTGCCCCGTCTCCTGGCTCGGGCTGGGTGTGTTTCTTCGGGTCCCTCATGAGAGTTCTGGGTCATTTCTGTAAGTGCCACTGTCTGACAGTCTAACAGTTCTTCTCCCTAAATGATCTGAAAGGCGGTTTGCATGTCATCTTCGCTGAGCCGAGTAGGGATGCACTGATCCTGCTTTTTTTCTCCCAATAGAGATTCCAGTGACCTCAGTGTGGGCTGAACGATTCATGGTTTTTATATATCGAAAGCAAATTTTTCAAATAGCAAGAGCTGCAATTTTTAATCATAGTCTTATAGTTTATTATCAACAATGCTCTTAAAGATGGTTCTTCGAGTTCTTCAGTAAAGAAAATGGTTCTGTATAGAACCATGGACACTCAAAGAACGCTTTGCATGATTAAAGTGTTCTTTGCACGGTCAAATGGTTCTTCAGATTGATGGAGGATTTGCTGTATATGGTTCTATATAGGACCTTTGAAAAATGTTCTGTGTAGCACCAGAAAGCGTTCTTCTATATTTACAATGTCAAGCTTGTAACAATAAAAGAACCCTTTTTGGTGCTATATAGAACACCAATATGAGGAACCGTTGCACCATGCAAAGGGTTCTTTGAGTGTTCATGGTTGTACATAGAACCATTCTATTTGCTAAAGAACCCTTGAAAAACTGTCTGTGTGAGTGTTGATACATTGCAAGGTTTAAGTTGGGAAATTTAACCTAATTACATGGAACCTATGAGCTCCTTTTCGATGAATCAGAGGCAGCCAAACATCCGTGTGCTGTGACATCACAACCACAAATAACTGGCATGCTGGTGCACTGTGTTAAGTGTTCACACCTCAAGCCAAAAAAAGTATACACTGGTGGTCTTAGCCAAAAAAGGTTCATACGTCAGTTTATAGAAGACATTCACCGTTTAAATCATAACCACAATCTTGGTCAGAACAATCGCAATGAGATGTTCGTTTAGCCCTGCCTCAAAATGTGGGCTGATGCCTTGGTATCTTTCATAAGCTATTTTATAACCACCATGGCTTAGAAACAGTTTCAAATATGCGTTGGTGATGTCCAGCCGATACCCAGTCTCTTTAATAAGGTCAGCATTGGTGCGAATACCAAACTAGTATATCAGAGCTGTGCATTTCTAATGAAATCATCATAGTTACTGTTTTGTCAGTTGGTGCAAAAGAAAGAGGTAAATGTGATCAGTGCTTCTGTTATTGCAGACACAGTGTTTACTGGGACGATTGGTTCCAGGATTGGACTTGAACGCCCCCATGTGCTTATGTGGTCCAGTATCTTGGTCATAGTCAGCATTTCACAATGCATAATTGGCTCATTTTTTAAGCATTTGTGGTATAGAGATTTGTGTTGAAGGCTAATAAAGAACTTACAGTCTCTGATAAAATGATTCAGCTGTGAACAGCGTCTTGGGACTTAACGTTATCTGCCTTGGCCTGAAAATCTCCCTGGTGTTTAGTACCAATGTCCAATAAGACAGCTTATACTACTGACTGGATTCTGTTGACTTGTAGGCATATGGTGTCCCTTTTGGTGTTTTGATTTCACTTAACCATCACAAAACTTTGCCCATACTTAGTTTTGGTGACTGTAGACCTGATAGCATTGGCAGCACTGAAGCCAGTTCTCTATTATTCCTAAGGTGTACTGGGAGGTGTACTGATACAAAACTGAATGGGGGTCTAATATTGATGAATGATATTGATAACAAATATTATTGTTCTGATCATTGTTATATTTTTGTCTGTTGTGATACCAATTAATTACTGTTGATTAGAAAATATTGTATGTCCCATCCCAACTACCCACCCTTAGAATAAAGTGTACACGCTTAAAAAAGAGGGTGCTTTAAGAGTTCTTTAGTAAAGAAAATGGATCTAAATAGAACCACGAACACTCAAAGAACCCTTTGCATGATTAAAGGGTTCTTTGGATCATGAAAGATGGTCTTAGATGGTTCTTTATAGAACCTTTTTGAAAATGGTTCTATATAGCACCCAGAAAGGTTCTTCTGTTTTTAGTGTCTAGCTTATAACAGTAGATGAGCCCTTTTCAAAAATGTTCTATATAGAACTGTCTATAGCACATTCATGCACATTCTCCATCAATCTGAGGAACCCTTTCATGATGCAAGAACAATTTAGGGTATAAGGATTCTTTGAGTGTTCATGGCTCTGTAAAGAACCATTTTCTTCACTAAAGGACCCCTGAAGAACCCTCTTTTTCAGAGCGTATAAATAAGGTCAAATATTAAACTCTGTCTGTAAATTTAAATGAGGAACCCAAGTTTTCCCACACTTTGTTGTCAGTTATTTGGAGGACTTGCTCTGTTTCTTCATCACGAACCTGAGAACAAAAGAAGAGGGAAATAAAGCAGGCTGGTATTTCTCTTGTTGGCCGTGTGAATGATTCGGAGCTGGACTGTGATTGAAGTGGTGAGTGGGCGTTGAGTCCGCTGCCAGACGGCGTGTTGATGAGCGCTCAGCTGAAGCCCAGAGCGCGTGGACGGACGACACTTCTCTCAGCCCACAGCGTTAAGTGCTGTCGAATGTTTTGATTAGGCCTGCTGCCAGACAACTTGGACTTTTTCTCGCTCGGGCACAAGACAGTGCCGTGGTGAGGTGCCGTCATGTGTCTGAGTTTGAAGTTTGGGACGTGAGCACTGGCTGTATGTAGTACAGGCTTAAGGAGACTTCAGGACAGAAAAGTAGGTTAGCTGATGTCTGTGGAGAATAGGGGCACAGTTTCTGGACAAAGAGAATCATAATCAGAAACGTACCGTAATTTGCCTATCCATGCTGTACACACGGATATGTGCTGTCATAGCTACTGTTGTGAGATTGGACAAGCTGAGAAGCTGTAGAACAGACTTAGTTTATATCACAATACCTACATCTAGTCAGTTATTCATTCAGCCTAATGAGAAACTGTAGAACAGACTCAGTTTATATCACAATACCTACATTTAGAGCCAGTTATTCAACCTAATGAGAAACTGTGTTTTTGTTTAAATACCTAAACTTAGTGCTGTTACTTTCAAATCGTACTTGTTTTGTTTTCATATGCATATGAACAGTCACCTGTTGTTATAGATTGGGTGTTTTTTTTTGGTTTTTTTTTAAAGCGAGCCAAATTTGGCTTGGTGGCTATTTTTTGTTGTTTCTTCCTGCTTAGTTTTAATTAGCTACAATGGCACAGTCCACCTCTTTAGCAAACCATTTTAAACAGGAAGCTGAATGTTGTAAAGTGAACCAGTGTGCAAGAGTTTCTTATTGGGGTTTAAAGCTCTTTCAAACTTACAACAGTAGCACAAAAAGAATTTATATGTCTGGAGAGTGTGGATGGGTCAGTTGGTAGAGAATCATGATAAAGGTAATTAAATGCCTCAATTAGCTTTTTAAGATTGCATTAATGTCTGTTGAATACCTTGACAAATTTGGGTCACTTTGGAAAATTTAAGTAAAAATAGAATTAAGGCTCCCTGAAGAAGTAAACTGACTGGTAAAGGTGAAGATCTTCCCAGTAATGGTTTCCCAAATGCCATTTGATCAGATGTTATAGAGAACAGCAACAAACTCCTGTAAGGCCATACAAAAGGGCAGCGGTTATAAAAAGGAGCAGTGCTATCAAAGAGTACCATTGAACTTAAAAATAAGTTTCTGTGATCACTTCTCTATTTTGAAACCAAGTGCCCTCAGCGCTGAATGTGACTCAGTTCAGACGAACTTTGTTAGTGTTGTTTCTCACTCACTGAGCTTCGTATTGAGGCATCTGTTTAGTGCAGGAAGAGACTGAAAATCCTCTCTTTCTGATTATTGTGAGTTTGAATTAATTGTGTGATGTGTGTAATTTTTACTGATTCAAGAATAGTTTGTAGCCTGTTTCTCCTCACATAACCCATTAAATATTTTTAGTCATTTCAGGAAGTTGTGTTACTACTATCTAGCCCATAAAGTACTAATTGTGTACTGCTGTCTAACATTTTGCTGTCACGTATCTTCATCTCTCGCTTTTTCTCCAGTCCACAGGTTTAACTCTGCCCCTGCCCTCTAGTCCACAGGTTTAACTCTGTCCCTGCCCTCTAGTCCACAGGTTTAACTCTGCCCCTGCCCTCCAGTCCTCTAGGCTGCTGGCTTAATTCGCCAGGCCGTCCAGTCCGCAGTTAGACTCGCCCTGCCCTCTGGGACTCAGGTTTAACTCACCCTGCCCTCTAGCCCACTGGTTTAACTCACCCTGCCCTCTGGGCCACTGCTTTAATTTGCCATGCCATCCAGTCTACAGTTAGACTCACCCTGCCCTCCGGGCCGCTGGTCTGACTCACCCTGCCCTCCGGGCCGCTTTTCTGTCTCCTGATCTCACTCTGCCTGCCCTCCTGTCTCCTTGTTTTAACTCTCCCTGCCCTCCAGGCCGCTGGTCTAGCTCGCCCTGCCCTCCAGCCTGCTGGTTTAACTTGACCTGCCCTCCACGCTGCAGGTTAAAATCTCATTCTTTACATTCCTCAGCTGGAACACTTCACTCAGAGCTCAGTGTCAGGTTTTATGTGGATTGTTTTTTATCTTTCTATAGTAAACATATGCTTTACCATAGTACATTGTGATTCTTTAATTTGCAGAATCAACTTGCACAGCCCTCCAGGTTAAAGTCACATACGTCTTCACACTTCTCAGCTTAGAAACTTCACTCTTGCCGGTTTTTGTCTGGTTTGTTTGTTTCTGTAGCCCTTCTAAAGTTTCTTGTGGCTCAGAGAGACAGTTAGTTTTAATCTCAAATAATAATTGCACCCACTGTATCATTTAAAGCTATTGTTAATGTTATTTTTGTTAAAATCATGCAGCTATTATACTGAAAAATACAGTCTGAATCTCGTATTTGTGGGCTGCTGCGTTGATAACAATGATACACTTTTGGAAGCTGATACTAGAGCCTGTATAACTGGATTGAAATAATGAAACCTGTATAAAAAACATTAAATTGTTTTTCAACCCAACTCGAGTTTAAAGGGGCATTCCCTTCAGTCAAATTTTATACATAATTAAATCGGTAAATTGCAAGTAAAGTCAAGCAGAGTGGTTTGATTGATTGATGAGAAATTGATGTGAAACTTGCAGAGTCAGAACTGTTCACGGTGGTAAAGATGGGAACCGGACAGCCGAAGAGTTTATTGCTTCTAAAAGCTTCGTCTCACAAAGATGGTACATGAAAAGGTCACGAGTTTGATGGTAGAGGCCATTGTTTTGTGATGGTGTTGAGATAAGCTAGGTGGAGCTGGAAGCGTGCACGCAGGGTGTTGTGAGGCAAAATAGTCCTCAAAGAGAACTTAATTTCTGATTTTCTACTGATATTGAGAAACATTAAGTAGCAGTTTCTGATGCTGATGAGCGCTGCAAACCCCAACTGTGTAAGTCTATGTGAAGTTAATAGGCTGTTGGACCGATTTGTATTTGCCAGTAAAATCTGCAGTCCTTCCTGCGGATGGCTCTTCATGTTTGCATGCAAATCTTAAGAATCGAGCGCTCTCAGTTTCTGTGCGCTTCGCCTCGAGGCTCACAAGAGTAGTGTTACTGCTGCAGTTGAGAGAGGCAAATGAGCAGGTGTCCTGTATTTATTCTCTCAGCCGTGAAAGAGGCAGCGTCTTTCTCTTCCTTCTACTGTCCATTAAGCAGAAAACTGAGATAAGATTAGGCTGTTACTGGTTATAATCATTACCCTGCCCATTCTGATGCCGTACGAATTGATTTGAGCCGCTGTTTTAAAACCAGCTTAAAGGATCATTTCGCCTGAAAATCACATTTTCATATTTGTCTGGATTATCTGTCACCGATGCAATGAGGAGTTTTGAAATGCTTCATGTTCAGTGAGGTAGAAAAGCTTCTTTTTGCGGTTTTGGTGTGTCAAAATGTTTCTGATAAGAAGAAAAATGCGTTTCGAAACCGACGGCAGTGCTCGCTCTCTATCTTGAGGAGTAATCAGAAATAATTCAGAACACTTTTTTTCAGCATGACAGTGATGGGCAGTGATGGGGAAGATGGGGAAAATGTAGTTTTGAAGTGAAATTTCATGAAAATTATTATTATTTTTTTTTTTTCGAGATTGTAAGAGTTTGGTGCAGTATGTAAGTGTTCTTAAAGCTGCAACGTGTACCATTTACTCTCAGGTCCATATATGGAAAACTGCAAAAACATCCAATTTTGGATTCATTGATTTTGTGATGTCACAGACACCAACTCTTTACTTATATCTGCCTATTTAACCTAGCTTACATATACAGCTCTTAAGCCCTATTCAGCCTGGATTAGTTTGATGTAAGGAGGTGGTATAATGTAATTATTCCTGGCGTTTCTCAGTGATTTTAGTCCCATCCGAATGCGACATGTCAGTCATTTTTACTGACTGCGCTCCTGCATCAGTAAAGATTCTGACACATTTTACCTTCTGTAAAACGTGTCTTACAATAACCTCAGGTTATATTAATCCCTGTGCGAATTTCATTGAAAACGCTTTCATATCCTGTGGAAAACGAACTAAGTATGGAGGCTCGAAGAAGTACTTACTTGTGTTCTCAGATGAAGACAGCTTCATATTTGAATTTTCATGGTCCACCTTAAATGGTGCAACAGTATTTATAATGGTATAGCAGTATTTATCACTGGTGGTGATAAATTACATCACAATACATCATCGCTACATCGTTACAATATCGTTTCTGAATGTGGTCCGCTGGTTAGACTCGCTCTGCCCTCCAGTGGTCTGGTTAGACTCGCCCTGCCCTCCACTGCTCTGGTTAAACTCGCCCTGCCCTCTAGGCCGCTGTTGTTGTTGTTTTTTTCGGAATCACCCACCTCTAATACAAGGTATGTAGTTATGCACCCTCCTACAGGTTCTTAGAGTTTTAGGGGTTAAACTTTGCTTTTTTTTTTTTTTAATAATAATAACGGGTATTAGATGCTCACTTGCCACAGCACTATCATGCCTGGTCTCATGACACTAAAATATGCGTCGTCCAGCGAGTCCAGCCTTTGTCCAGTGTGACACACTGTGAAGAGGAGAACGGAGAGCACTGCTGATCCCGCGGGGAAACTCCTGCAGCTCCATAGCTGCTTCTTTTGCACGCTCCTGCTGCGGCCCCCGAGGATGCAGAAGCTGAGGATTCCTAAAAATCACGAGGTCCTCTGAAATGTTGTACACAGTAGGGCTGTGATTACTTATGGGTGGCATCAGGAACGATATGGCTTCTATTGTTTCATCATCCACACAGTCATTGTGACAGACTGTAATACACTACAGGTAAATGTTGGAGCAAAAATAACAGGCAACTGCAGAATACATAATGTTTCAATTATTCAATTAATTAATGAAAGGAATTATATCTGGTATGTTTAGTATGTTTAACGTACAGGAGAGTGTACTGTCTCTCTCTCTCGCTCTTTGTTCTTCTCCCTCTTTCATTGTCTCTCACTCCTTTTCTTTCGCTCTTTCTGATTTTTACTCTGTTTCTTGCTCCCCCCTCTCTTTCCCTCACTTATTGTCTTTCTCTCTTTCTCTTGTCTCCCACTCCTTTTCTTTCTCTCTCTTTCTCCTTTTTGCTCTCTCTGTGTCTTGTCTCTTTCTCTCCCTTTTTTTTCTCTCTCTCTTTCTCTGTTTCTTGTTGTCTCACTACTTTTCCTTTTCTATCTCTTTTTGTTCCTTTCCTTCCTTGCTTTCTCTTGATGTTTTCAGAAATGAGTGTGTGATTGGCATCTTTCAGTATTTGCTCATAACATACCATCGCCAGTTTTGGTCCAGTCTGCGTTATGATTTTATGATGTGAACTGTGATCCAGCCAAGTACACGCTGCGTTTGAGTGCTGTGAATGCGCGCTGCCCACGAGCCTCTCTATTTCATAATAGAGTGTTCGTTTAGCTCACAAAGCGCAGCCTCTGAGTAAAGATCTTCTTTAACAGCCTGAGGTTCCACAGCAGTCTCTGTATGAGTTTGATAACCTTGCATTAAAGTGTGAGTGCCAGCGTCATTAAGGAGGCTTGAAATCAATGCTGCTCGAGTCAGTGAGCGCTTTATAACTGGGCAAAAGGATAAAAAGAGATCAAAGTTAATTTTATAGGATGGGAAGTATTGTAGATTAATACTTGTTGTGGCAGGTCCCACAATTAAAAACTGGTGATGTTTGGATTCTGCAGTTTTACCGTGAAGTTAGCAAAGCAAATCACGTGACCTGTTTGAAGATAAGGAGTACCGTAAATCCTGCCTCTTCATGTCTTTGCAGGTTTTTGGAGTCTCTAGAATTACATTCTTTTTTTCAAACGATGATTCCGTAGCAGTGGACATGTCCAAGCTAAAAATATAAAATAAACGAAAACACAGACTTACTTTGCTCTTCTTTAAGCTTTAGCTCAGCTATACTGGAAAGTTGCAGGTTCAAATCCCACAACAGACTCTGTATACCTGGTTGTGCCCTTGGGCAAGGCACTTAACCCCCACTGCCCCAGGGGGTGATGCTCTGCTGGTGATTCTGACGTGCTCCCAGTTTGGACATAGTCAGGCAGCAAAATGACAAATTTCCCTTGTAGGACCAATACGAAAATACCAATACAAAAAAAGTACATAACATGTAGCCACTTTTCTTGCATCTCCAGCAGGAAACTTTTCTTCAGAAGTAGAATATTGTAAAATGTCTCTTAATGTTCAACTTTTTACAAGGCTAAAGTCAGCTTCTCGTTCACCAGCTTCTTGTTTGAATTGTCCCGTTCCATCTTAAATGGTGCTTGGGGTGCCAGAATGTAACTGTCGCACCATTTAAGGTGGAACGGGAATATTTGAACAAGAAGCTGGCGAACGAGAATTTGACTTTAGCCCAGCGACTTTTTATTGTTTGACAGTTTCTTGCTGCAGATTAAATGTATCAGGAAACCAGCTGGAGTGATTATAAATGCGAATGACCATATTCATCCCCAAATTATCAATGTTTGTCCTTAATTCCTCTTTGCCGTTTCGTTAGCTACTAGCTAGGTGAGATTTTTGTCTGCGTTGCTGTGGTAACCAGCAGTCTGTGTGCCGATCTTCAGGGTTAAAGGGTGAAAGAGCAGTTATAAATGGCCATTTTGTGTGTGTTCCCTCTTGTTGCATTATGTGTAGGTCTGTGAGGGAACACATGAAATGGCCACAGACAGACACACACAAGTTATGATGCGTTAACGTTTGTGGTAAATGGACGATAGCAAACTGGATATTCCATTGTTAGCTGCAACGGAAAATTATAGCACCACATGCGGCAGCGTTCCGCAGTCCACAACGGTAAGGCGTGAAACCCTTGAGGCTCGTTGTCCTTTACGCAAGGTCTTTCCTCCTCAGTGTTTCCCTGTCAGAAGAATAGATTTCCACTCTTTCCTGTCCTAGTTAACATCAGCTAGACCAGTTAGCCTAGTTAGCAGTCAAGTCGCACTACTTACGACTTATCGGTCACATCCTTAGCAAATGCCTGTCTGGTAATACTCACGCTCAGGCCCTCGTTTTGGAGTGGCACAGTGTAATATGCATACTTAGTTGCAAATACGAGCTAAACCACAACATTTTACAGTCCTGTTAAAATACAAGTTTTTTTTATCTTCCTGTGATGAAACCGAACAAGTAAAATACTGGCACATTGATCAGTTGACCAGTCCTCGACTACCTGGGAGCATGCCTACTCAGCACATTCTGACGTGCGCATTCACACGTCAGAAAATAACGACTTTGATCTTAGGGGGAAAAAAAAATTGTCTCTACTCTCGTTCATCGGGCGAAACGGGTCATTTCACATGCCTTCAGGCAAAATGGCTTTGGAGAACAATGCAACAGTCTGAGTGTCTCTTATAATAAAGTTTGTGTGACATTCACAACTTCGTTCTTTCTTATTAGATTAATTACTGTTTTGTGGCCAAATTAAATCTTTTATTTTACAAAGATTAAGATGGTGTCTCACATAGGGCTGGGCAGTAAGACAGTATATATCGTGATAAAGATAAATTATGTGGCAGTATCTTTTTTTTTTGTTTGTTTGTTTGTTTGTTTTTGAGTGTACACTGGCTGAGCGCTGGGCAATGCAGGCTTCCATGTTTTTAAAAATGTCACTTGCATGTCCGCGCAATTCGATCAGACTTCCTGCCTGCCTGCTTTCGCTTCGAAACACCCACCAGCGACCAGCTGAAGGCACACGCAGTAAGGGACCGTCAGAAAATTGCCCTCTGGCCCAGTTTAACCATTTACTGTGGTTACTTTCCACACAGTAGCCTAATTAAGAGGACTCCGGCACAGGCCGCCTGGTTCTAGCCTAATACGTATTTACTGAGCAGTATCACTTGTGCCACTTCCAGTCACAGTCACACCCCCACCTCACTGCTTCATTTTGCTGCAAATCCGGAAGACATTTCCTGAGGAGTCCCGTAAAACTTTGTAGCGTCATGTGACTTCTCGCCATGCAAATCTTTTATCTCTCTCTCCCTCTATGTGAGATAGCACTCAGTCTTAGCTCTGTAAGCCCTGAGAAGTAAATGACCTAAGCTTGGCTTTGGATGATAAAATCAGAAGCAAACTCGGAACCTTGACATGAAGGCAGCTGTGCACTCTGAAGCAACAGGCTCTCCATAGTGGTTCACATTCTTCCTTTAGTTAAAGATGAGACTGCAGTGTTTATCGTAATACGTCTACAGTGAGCGTAAGAGAATGTGTCATCTTTGTAAAGCCAGACTTGTTAATGTTAATTGATAATTGGAATTGCAAATGTATGTTGCATGAAAATTTCTGATTTGAGTGTTCATGGTTCTACATAGAACCATTGTCTTTACCAAAAAACCCCTTAAAAACATCTCTTGAAGAGCGTAGAGCTGTGCCGATAGAAGAAAACTTTTATGAAAATAAAAATTTACCAAAACTGCAAAAAATCTAGGTAACTCTGCTGTAATGTATTCTTTAAAAAGGGGGTTCTCCAAGGGTTCTTGAGTGAAGAAAATGGTTCTGTATAGAATCATGAACAGTCAGAGAACCCTTTGCATGATTAAAGGCTTCTTTGCATGATGAAAGGGTTCTTCACATTGATAGCAAATGTGCGTGAATGTGCTATAGACGGTTCTATGTAGTACCTTTTTGAAAAGTTTTCAATAGCACCCAAAAGGTTCTTTTAGAAGAACACTTTTGGGTGCATTGTAGATCCCTGTTCATAAAGGTTCTATATAGAACCATCTAGGTGAGATGTGTTGCTTTTCCACTGTTCATAGGCTTTAATTTCTATTCGGCACTGCTGCCAGAGTAACACTGAATGATGGCGCATGGACAGTGGGGAAAAAAGCACATGAAGTCCGATCTAAGCTTCTCAGTAAAGTCACATGGCCACGATTTGGAAACATGTTTGATCGAGGACCACAAATGAAGGGCTATGTTCTCATTAGCAGGCTGAGGTGGCACAAATCCGATTATTTTGCCCTGATGTGACTCAGATCTCTGTGGACACGCAAATCTGATCTTTTCAAATCTGGTCTGAGACACTTTGACTACGTTCACATTACGAGCCTCATTACTGAAAATCTGCTGAAATTTTTTTTTGTATTTTTTTATTTTTTTTTGATCTTTTTGATCAAATTTGATCTTTCTGACACGATGGTTCACATTCGTTTAGGTAAGTGATTCAAATCTGTAATTAATGTGAACGAACCAGCATCCTGAAATGACCCGCATGCACACATCCTACTCAGTAACGTCACGTGAATGAATCACGCGCATCACTTGCATCATCAGAAAACAAACGATTGAGCAAAACAATTCTTCGCTGTGAAGGTAATTAACTCTGATCAGCTCTCATCTGCATTATTAGAGCAAGACGAAGGTGAAAAGGGTGAATTGTGTTGCTTTTCCACTGTTTACAGGCTTTAGCTTCTGTTCGGTGCTTCTGCCATGGTAAGTATGTATAGCAGCTGAGAGCTGATCAGAGTTAATTGTCTCGTTCTGTAAGTTAGTTGATTTGCTGTTCAAGACACATGTGATTCATTCACGTGACATTACTAATTAGGATGTGCACATGCAGGTCGTTTCAGGATGCCAGTTTATTCACTTTAGTGACAGATTTGATTCACATACTTAAACGAGTGTGAACCATCATGTCTGAGCCAAAAATCGGATTTGAGCAATGGGGCTTGTAACTTAGCCGAGGTGGCTCAGGTCGAATTTGAAAAGATCAGATTCATTTGTCCACACAGCATCAGCATGAAAACATCAGATCTGAGTCACATTAGGGCAGAAATTTGGATTTGTGCCACTGCAGCCTGCTAATGTGAACAAAGCCTAGGAATTCAGCTATTATAAAGTGAAACTGTTTGTATAAACTGGATAAGTGCTCTTTATTTACCTGTTTCCCCTCTTCAAGACTTAGACCACTTGGGTTCAGACTAGTGTGAATAGCAGGGGTTCTGTGTCCATTAAGGTGTGAGTAACTAGCTGGCGTTAGTGCTTCTTTCCTCGGTGGTCTGCACTAGCTCTGAGAATTGTGTCTGCAGCATTAAACCAGCAGTGTCTGAACCTGGAATGCTGGGCTAACGGTGGCTTTGCCTAATCCTGCATTCTTAACACTCCACTCCTGCATGCTGCCACTCGCTGGTTTGGCCTCGAGGCCCCGGGATGTCTCTGCAGTTTATTAAAGTGTGATACTCTTCACCAGGAGCTCAGCCACAGCTTTAGGCCATGCCCACTCTGTGCTCTGAGCATGTAGCTGCTCTTTCTGCACCAGTAAAACAGCCACGCTTGCATTTCCACTAACCCCGCCATTACCCTGCAGGTGATAAAGGGTCTATACTGGACTTTTTGGACTTTTTCTTGACCTTATTTCATAAGATAATCATTTATTAGTCCCACAGTGTGGGGGGAATTCAGTGCTACAGCAGCAATAGGATGGCAAGGCACTCAAGCAAAGATATAATAAGCACAAATCATCAGATCAGGTAATTTAAAGGGAACCTATTGCGCTTTTCCCCCTTTTCTTTAGTGTGTTATGTATCTTTTTGTGTATGTAAATGGTCTGCAAAGTCACAAAGCTCAGCGTTCCCTCCAGAGGGAGAAACTCTCTCCCACAGAAACCACTTTTCTCAGCTTCCTGAAACACCTCGTTGGAATTCCAGCCCTTTTCTTTTGTTACAAGATGACGCAGTCTCGTAACACAGTACTTACTGCCCAGCTACCGGTGAGCTTGGCACACCTTCACACAGCGCACAGCAGCTACTGGAGGAGGAGGAGTGTGGTCAGTGTTGTAGCGTCTGGAGAAGACGCTGACCGGACTTTCAGGATCCGCTCTGGATCAAACTGATACGACAGAAACGACGCCGCTGGTGAAACAGCCACAGCGGAGTTTACAGCTGCTCAGGAGAGAAGAGTCTGTCTGCAGACTGCAGAACAGGGGCGGAACGTGGAGGGGTGGAACCGCTCTGGAGGCTCACTGATCAGAACAGAGCACATTGGGCTCATTGAGAGGTGGAGCTTAAAGACAAAGAAGCTCTAGCAGAGCTTTTCAGACAGAGGGTGAATAGAGATTAACAATATGAGGAAAATAATGTGTGTGTGTGGAACATTTGAAGCTCTAAATGTATTCTAGTAGAGCAAAAATACAAAAATACTTGTTTTCTTGTCTCTATAATGTTTATGTAATGTGATTTTGATTACGTTACTGTGAACCAGTAATAGACTTGGTATTAATCTTTTTCAAGGATTTGTCCTGTAAAGTTTTACGTGTCCGAATTACAAAATAATTTGCTTGTCTAAGGAAAAAGGTCAATGACAACATTTGCAAAGTTAGCATTAAACACTTTAGAACGTGTGAGTGAGAAAAAGAGAGGGGAAAAAAGGAGAGAAAAGAATTCAGTCCCTTCTTTCTTCCCGCTCTTCTGGTTAGAGAGACAGAGCTTTTAGCCTGCTCGATTTAATAATGTTACTTTCCCTTGTTTTTTTTTGTTTTTTTTTACATCTTATCACTAAGTGTCAGTCAATATCTCTGTCTCTCTCACCCTCACAGACACAAGTAAACACTTCCTCTCTTTCCTCTCACTTGTTCATAAGTTCACACAGTTTTTTGATATCAGTCAGCTTGTGCTCAGTGGGCAGCTCGTGTGCTAACGTTCAATAAAAGTCATTCCAGGAGCTGTATTACAGAAACATCTTAACTCTGAAATCTGATCTGTTTAGTCTCCATGACAACTTCATTATGGACTGAATTTAGGACAGTAGCTATTACAGAATAACAGTTCCTAACTTCATAATCTCATCATTAACTCCAGATAAGAAAACAGTATCACACAAACATCCTAACTAGACTAAATCTCCTAAATACCATCCTAACTTTAGGATAAACTCCAACAGTGTCCTAACTTCTGTTTAAATGTCCGTTTCTATCGTTTTTAGGCAGCTGTGTCAGCAGCATAGTTCACTACTAGCATAATGACGCTACATTTTTTATTATTATTAATAATATAGTTATTATTAATACTGTAAAACGCTGCTTTCACTTGTGAGATTTTTCTTTTTTAACTCAGCATTTTAAAAATCTCAGACTCTGCAGACACGAACTCCACCGTCCCTTATATTACCTTCGTGTGTTAATGTTGATAAAATATTACAGTGATGGTGAATAATGAGGAGACAGAGCTGAACATGTGTCTGTTTATTAGGAGGAAAAACATTAGCGCGCTCGGGTAAAGTTATTGGGAAATGGAGACTGAAACTGGGGAGCGGTGACGCTCTGATAAATAGCAGAGGGCGCTCTCACAGTATTCACAACTTACAGTATATCACTTTAGTCGCAGTAAAGAAGGAGAAACTTGATTTCTTGTTCACACTGACTACCTGGAGTCCAGGAAATATTACTTTTTAAAGAAGAAATATTAAATCTATATTGTATCGGGCGATATTCACGGTTTTAGTATTGGTATCAGTATTGAAAAAAGTCTCATCCTATCTCTAATATAAAATGTATATCATTTAAATTGGGCATTAACTCTTGGGACCATCCACAAATCTATTCTCACTTGTTCCCTGGTGGTGTGGCAGTTTGCTCCAAATTAGATTATGGTACATTTAGCCAGGACAGCTACTGTATTAAAGTTCTCCTTTTGGTTTCGCTTTTTAAGTTTGACTCAGTCGACCACAAGGGTCCTTGTAAAGGATGACACTCTTTTACCAGAAGCTGGTGATGCCAGAGATCTGTAACTGCTGACTGACGGCGGTTTTTGGAAATTATGAGTGTGAAGACATGCATCATGTGTGTATTTAGGGTGAAATTTAGTGTCTTATTTGTGCAGCACCTGCAGCAGCACATACAGAGTTACTCAGACACACAGCTCTGACTAAGTGTGTGTGCTCTTCCACAAACTGCTGTGTCTTCTTCAGAAAGTGGCCTTCGTGTGGAACGGTGGGTGTGCATGTTATTTTTCTAGCATGCACACCCACAATCTCCACCCTCCGGTGGACAAAGGGCTTTTTATTATTCGTTGATTGTCTTTGAAGGGATGGTATTGTACATCTTTCTTTCATTATTTTTCCCCTCCTGTGGTCCACTTAAGACATTTGTGTCAGTTTATGTCCCAAAACAAGTTATTATTCATTTTTACATGATATAAATATATAAATCTATTTACAATACAAATAGGGAAGCTTTTCTTGTAACAAATAAACATTATTTTTAACGTGTCAATATAAATTATAGTACACAGTACATTATAAAAAAAATTACGTTATTTTAAAACTGAAGAGAAAACAGGGGAAGCCCAATACCATAAAAATAAATAAATCATTACATTCCTATTATAAACTGAATACAATCTGAAAACTATTCTTTATAAACTAGAACATTTTTGATTTTCCCTTAAAATTAGGATCCTAAATTCTTCCTAAAATCTGCTCACATGTTTTCTTTAATAGAAAGAAAAGGAAGTGAAAAAGGGAGGTCATAAAAAACCTACATAAATTCTGGTCGCCGGGGTCTCATAAACTAGCCATTTAGACCAAATCTTACAGAATTTGTCAGTCTGAAATCTGTAGGATTAAGCTGGCTTTTCCATGATACAGCCTTCATGAACAATGTCATACCAATCATGCATTTGAGAATCTCAATAGACAGCCATTTTGTAGTGATTGCTTGCTTACTTTCAGCTGCAAGGCCTTCAACAATTTATCATTTTGACACAAGTCTAAAGAGAGATTTACCAGGTAAAGAGAACCAAAGTCAAAGAGTATATTGATCTTAAATATGGAACAGAAGACTGATGAATAACCTTCCAGTAACTACATAATTAAGTTTTTTAACTTGGCATGGTGAGCATATTTCAGACCCCAAAATGCACTGATATAAAAACATTCCATAAGCAGAGGCTCAGGTTGGCTAGTCTTATCCTTTGCAGTCAACGTGACCGCAGCTGTACAGCCTGCGAAAAACCTGATGCTGTTTATTTGTTTTTGTTGAATTTTTTTTTATTGTGTTTTTATGTCTGACCAATAATTGTCGTTAAGCTAGTATTTCACCTCATCTTACAGTAGTTAAATTTCTCTCTGTATTCTGTTTTTTTTTCCAGCCGTGCCGTATCCTCCGACGACGCGCCTTACCATGAAGGAGCTGTATGAGGATGGCAAGCCCAAAGTGGAGCTGCTGAAGGCCCACCTGCTGAAGGAGGGCCGTCTGGAGGAAGACGTCGCTCTACGCATCATCAACGAGGGAGCCAACATTCTTCGCCATGAGAAGTGCATGCTGGAGGTGGAGGCTCCCATTACAGGTAGGCGTCTAAAGCAGGCAGACTTGAGTATCTGCTGTAGGTGATCTCTCGTCATAGACTCTAATCAGACCCTCAGGTAGGTTCTAGTACAGGAGGGTTGAAACAGTGTGAGATTTTCACGGTATGATAATCATCTCAGAAAAGATTACAGTTTCACTTTATCATGCTATATGGTATTTCACAAACCTTAAAGGCAGGATTTTACTGCTGTAGTTGCTCTGTGTGGAGCCCTTTTGAACTATGTTATATCCAACTAAAGATTATTTTTATTTGTTTTTTTTTAACTTTCAAAATAGTGAGAGTTATCTTGAGATAAAGAGTCACAGGATAATTAACTCGTTATCTCAAGATAACAGAAAATTATAGCAACAGCTCATGGCCTCTCCGGACTTCCGTACAAATGCTCTAAACTAAAATGCTCTTGCCAATTTACTGTAAATGCACCAGCGCAGCCAGACTGATCCTGTCTGCACCTTTAACACACACACACATACAAACACACACTGATGTCAGCACTCAGTGCTGGAAAAAAATCATTTATTATCGACGTTTACATGTTCACAGTGACAAGTGGTCGAGAAGGAAGAGGAGACACACATGCGGTGGCTTCAGACTTCCACTCAGACCCAGACAGTAGAGAGCTTTGGTGATGAGAAATGAGCAGAGAAGCACGTTGAGCAGATGCTAACTGGTGACTCTGGTCTCACGGCTTCACTTGTCCGAACTAAAAGCAGTCCAAACCTTCCTAGTGCCATTGCTTACAGGAATAAACAAAGAATAAAGGAAAGAGCACGGTCCAGTGGTCTTTGTCATGGTACAGCACAAGCTTTCTCTCTCTGATTTATGAAGGCCGATTTATAGTCCAGGCAACAAACGTCGCTGAACAAAAAATTGCGTAAAAGAAGCAAAATTTGTGTCTGTAGGGTGTCGCAAAACTTTGCATGCATCTAAATATTTCAGACAACATCTGCACCCTCTGATTGGAAAGAAACTCAAAGTTCTCTGTTCTGGATTGTTGCTGTGGTCACTGTGTGTGGCTGTGTTCACTGTCTTGCTGCTCCGCTGCTGTCCGAAACAGAACAGGTTGCCAAACTATTATCAATATACATTTAGAACATGATTTGTTTTTATTTTCAAACATTTTTCCGTGACTGAGATTACTTTAAAAAGTAGTCCAAGCAGAAAACGCACCTAATTTACTCTGGCCCTGCACTTTCAGACTAGCTGGCACTTTTGGGGAAAAAACACGAATCTGCCAACCCTGCGTGATGGAGAAAAAGCTTGTGAGTGAAACACAACGCGTGTGAAAAACAAGTAGTATTTCTGGTTGCTGTAGTGATCCTGCAACATAAAATCGTACTGTTAAAGCAGTTAGACTGTAGCAGCTGTTTTCAGACTGTTCTTTGCAGTTTTACTATTGTTTAATCAACTGCGTTGTCATACAAGTTTTCATAGAAACTACAGATGATGTTCTATTCTGACGTTGTGTCGCTGGTGCAGGACTATGAAACATCTGTTGACCACAGTATTTTTTGTCGCATAGACTATAAATTGGCCTAAATGTGGCTACTTTGCTTGGGCACAATACACCGTTTACTGGATGTTATA
This sequence comes from Colossoma macropomum, assembly GCF_904425465.1. Taxonomy (NCBI): domain Eukaryota; kingdom Metazoa; phylum Chordata; class Actinopteri; order Characiformes; family Serrasalmidae; genus Colossoma; species Colossoma macropomum. The sequence goes on along the minus strand of NW_023494804.1, from coordinate 16,093,386 downwards.
GTAGGTGAGGTTCTCCGTTTGGCTAGCTATTTATTTATTTATTTATTTATTTATTTGTTTATTTGGATACTGGTAATAAGCAAATGTACGTGGTACATTTTTATATCACAGTATTCCGTGAAACTGGTAAACCGCTGCAACCCTACATTCCCAGAAATAATAGTATGAAACTGTCACTGGGGCAGTGCCCGTCTTGTCACTGGGTCAGGGAACATAATTGTACCATAATCCATTGAAATTATATTTTCTAAGACTCCACACACCCCGTCTCGTCTCCAGGCTTTTTATTTTATTGTTCTGTTTTAAAACATCCGGTTATGAAAAGGTACAAATGTGTACTTTTCACCCGGAAAAACTTATTTAAAGTTCACAGTTGGACCTTAAAACTACTGTTGTACCTTTTAAGGCAACATTTACATTGTTTTGTACCTTGATGAGCGAATAATGTACCTGCACAGAACCTTTATTTCTTACAGTGTACAGTACAGGTAGACCCTCACCACAGGTACAGGTGGACCTTTCAGGCCCTATTAGGCTCAGAAGTCAGCGCAGATTTTTTCCCTCTGCACAGCTTTTGACAAAATGGCTTGCAGCCTGTAATCCTTTAACAATCCGACTAATGGGTCAGTCAGGAAAAAAAACAATAGAATTGAGTAATCTGATTGAGCTTAATGAATCTGATCAAAGGAGATGGTGTGCATAGTAATGTAATCCAATAAACAGAAGACTAATCACAGTGTAAACATTGGAATCCAATCACTTTCACAATCTGAGTCTGTGCACAGTTTCTGGGTGTGTGCGACGGCATAATGATGACTGTTATGGAAACAGGTGACACTAAAAAGCCCTTATATAAATACAGTACTGTGCAGAAGTTTTGGGTACTTAAGCAAGTTGTTAAAAACATTTATCTGGGCAGTAAAAGTGAATTTGCTTATAAAAACAGAATAGAAACAGAAAAAGAATTAAAAAGTAAGAAGAATTTGGTTTCCAAAAAGTAGTTGAGATGCTGTAAGCTTTGAACAAAATTTGATTCCAGGTTTTTCTTACATGATCGCATGACTTGATTTGTGCAAATAGCAGTGAGTGGTACGGCCACAAATGTGTGTATAAGCTGTGCTGTGTGTGTTTTAGTATTTGACTGTTTAGCTGAGTGGTTAAGTTACTCATCCCCATGTGGGAGAGCAGAGTTCAGTTCCAGTATAGAGAAGGACTCATTAAGTTTTTAATGGTTTTTGCCGGTGATGTGATGTCATGTTCAAGGTAATGTAATCTGTCATTGTAATAACTCCTATCGCAATAATGATAAAAAATGATTTGTGTAGTGTGTGTGTGTGTGTGTGTGTGTGTGTGTGTGTGTGTGTGTGTGTGTGTGTATGCATGTATACACATACTTAAAGCTGGTTCTTCAAGGGTTCTTTAGTAAAGAAAATGGTTTTATACAGACCCAATAACACTTAGAGAACCCTTTGTGTTATTAAAGGGTTCTTTGCATCATGAAAGGGTTCTGAAGAATGTGCTGTAGATGATTCTATATGGAACCTTTTTGAAAAGGGCTCTATATTGCACCAAAAAGGACCCTACTATTGTTACAATGTCAAGCTTGTAAGAGTACAAGAACCCTTTTGGGTGCTACATAAAGCCATTTTCTTTCACACGTGTGTGCGTGTGCGTGTGTGTGTGTGTGTGTATGTATATGTGTGCATATCAATTTTCCTTTTTTATAATTCATTTTTACTTTAACATTTAAGTAGGTTAAGAGTTCATTACTTTGTTTTATTATTTTGTGTATTATTTATTTTATTTTTCTGATTTTATAATTCAAATTTTTCCGGTGCCTGAAACTTTTTTGCAGTACTGTAAGTATAAGTTATGTTTATATTACATGCAGATGGATATTTTCATCAGGTTGTCGAGTTTCAATGCATATATTTCACAAGCTGCGGTCTGAACGAATGATTTCAGATGGACTAAAACCTTTATGTAAACTTTGCCACGTCTCTGTTCTGACTGATGATTCATAGTGTGGTCATATTAATCAAGTTCAGCATAGTTTCTGGTGAGCAACATTCAGCTGGGACCACCTTCTGTAGAACAGCCTGGGTCATTTACTTGGTGAGATCATACCTGCTCTATTAGGGCTGCGTGTGTCTGCCAACACATGCTTATTTTCAGTTTTAACCTGACCCGCTGGGGCTGCTGTGAGGAGCTGGTGCAGCTGTCACAAGGATGTGGTACTGACAGTATAAACCAGAAAATCTTTGATGTTTGATCTTTTCAAAAAAAGTGCACCATCATTTAAACATAAAAACACTCTCACATGTTTCATTTTGCTGAACTTGCTTCACTGTGTCAAAAAAAAAATAGATAGTGAAAGTTAGTGATAATTAGGACGTGACACAAGACCCAAGGCTCTGTCGTCTTCAGGCCCAGCTGCAGCTATAGTACCGTACATTGCAGTTGCAGAGTATTGAAAAGTCTCACCAAGGTTATGGGAGATTGATCCCTGCATGCAATTTTAAAATTTGTGGTTTGTTGGAGTTTCCAAAACTGGAGGCCAAAAAAAAATTAAACGTACCAGAGAAAATGGGACAACTAGCAACCACCTGGATGACCTAGCTAGCTAGCTACCAAGACATCAGCATACAACTAATGAGGTTTTAAGCTGGTTATAAAGAGAAGGACCATAATACATTGAAGTGACATTAAACTAAGATAATTAAGTGTTTATCGTCATTTTTTTTAATAGAGAAAATGCTCTATTTTGTTTATATACAAATATCCTGTCGAGAAATCGCTTGTGTACTTATTTTTATTTAATCCCTGTGTCTGTGCAGTCAGTATGTGAGAAAACAGTATTTGGTCTTTGCTATTGCTGTCTATTTGCAGCAAAAGCAGCGCTGCCATTATTCCACCTCTAGTAGGAACAATTCTCTAGGAACCAAAAAAGGGTGCGTACCGTTTCACAGTGGCAGAGATAAAGCGTGTACTATGCTGTTCAGTGCTCAATTCCTGTTGTTAGTCGCCTCATCCCTTCGCTCCTTATTTGTGTAAAGTTAAGCTTCGCTCAACTTTGTTGCTTTGCTGACTCCACCCACTTTGCGTCGCCAACATTTGGGCTGCTTCCTGTCCCTGGAAGTCGCCAGCTCTCACTGAAAATGAATGATCTTCAGCTGCTTTGTTGCTGCCAGTGTGAGCGCAGGGTAACACTTCGCCCTATCCCCACTATCTCAGTAAGAATTGGGACACCCTACCCCTAGACGTGAACACGCAAAACTGAGGGGTAGGGCTAAGTGGTAGAGGTGAGGGGTGAAATGAAATTGGGCCTTAGTTGTTGAGGCTTCTGGATAATTTTCTCTTCTTGTGCTCTTCTTACTGACACTAAATAAAAGAAGAGCTTAATGTACTTAATGGCTGTTTTTTACTTGAAATTAAGACAGTGAAGGAGAGTCTCTGACTTTGCACAGTACTGTACATCACGGCCTGCTTTGTCTTCACTGTTCCTGGTGCTGAATTTGCTATAACGATTAACAGAACAGTTTACTGCAGTACATGACCTTAGTGATTTCCTGCCTGCCTTTTGCGTTAATGTTGCCCTGACCCACTCGGCAGCTGCTGAGGGAAGCCAGTGTGTTTTGAAAAGGAGGGAGTCCTCAGCAGCTGAGCCGCCGGATCTTTTGATTGGCTCTTTTTCAAAAGGTCAGATAGTCGGTAGCGTCCCAGGCGCTCGCCCACGCGCCGCCTGCCTTTGATTCCCCAGCGGAGCCCACAGGAAACCCCCCTCACATGCCCGAACAGGTGTGAGGATAAAAATGGTGCCCTCCTCTACTCCCCAGGGTCCTTAATATCGTATCGCCTGTTGCCGAGGGCCGCACGATCACGTGGTACTACATCCTCTGGTTGCTCTGCTGAGACGAAGCTGCAAGCTGAAAGCAGCGTTTCCCCACGCATAAGCTTCCCGGAGTGTGCTGACAGCTGTCCAAGTATATTTTGCTCTTATATATTTTAACAAGTATGAAAAGCTAGGACTGAACGGTGTGAGAAATGTCTGATTGCGATTTTCTGACTAATATTGTGACACGATAGAAAAAAGATGAATCTTTCAGCTTTAATGAGACCCAGTATCAGCTGCCTGTCTGTGGTTGCATATTTAGTAAAAATGTACATTACAGAATTTCAAGTTTATTTTTTAGTAACAGCCGTGGTTATATACAGTCCATACAAAAGTTTGTGCGCCCCTGGTCAAATTCATTGTGGTGTTAATTGAAAATACGTTAATAAATCCTCTATAGAGAGCCACTTCTGCACATTTTCATATACAGTTACTGTTTATTTGCTGAATTTAACATGTTGAGGAGAAAAAAACTTTGCAAAAGTGCAAAAGTTATGACATTTTATTTTGTATGTTTTTTCCCTAAATATGTTAAACTTAGCAAAATGAGGTTTTGTGCTGAAACTAGTAAAAAATGCCTTATTTAAGTTTATTGAAGGGATTATGTGACTTATTTTCACTCAGAAAATCAGCAAAACATTGACTGATAATTTGACTGGGGGGTTTCCAGGTTATTGCATATGAATGTGTAGCTCCATGACAGCTAAAAGTACCATTTGATGCTTAAATTGTATTTGCATTGTATGATTTTTTTTTCTATAATGAGGAGACTCTTGTGATTCTTTTAATCCTTGTGTGGTGGTCCTGTCCATGTTGTCCACCCTCACACACACACACACACACACACACACACACACACACACACACATATTCAAACAGATTCAAACACAAGGGTTAAAGCTTAATAGAAGGTTTTGTATAGCATCAAAATAGTCTCTGTTAGTCAAAGTCAAATAAGTTTTTATGACTACATAGAACCCTTTACTAGGAATCTAGAATCACCCCTTTACTCTAAATTGAATGCTCCCCCAGGGTTCATGTCTGACCTATTTAAAAAACTGTATAAGCCTAATGTAGCTAACAAGTGATGGAAGTTTATACTCCACCAGTTAGATTGACTCTAACTGCAGGCCTGAATCATTTCACACCCTGGCACGGAGGTTAACTTGCAAAGCCTGAGTTGTATAAATGACAGTGTGTCATACAGTATCGGAAACCACATGATCGTTAGTACAATGCTAATTGGTAGAGTACAATTACTTATGGGTAACAACTTCTTTTGGGTATTTGTGTCTTTGCCAAACTATTCCTTTAAAGTGTGACTCACCCAAACCACCAGGCCGTGGTGTTTGTGGATTTTTGTTTTAACCTACTTTTCATTTTGCAAAGACCACGTGTGGTTTGATTCTCTGCAGTGCTGTAGTCCACTTCACCCTGACAAAAACAGTTTTCTCCTCAGCCTCCTAGGCATTTGTACACCACTGTTTAAAAGTTACTTTTGACTTTAATACATTAGGAAACAAGAAGAGATTATTTAACCATCAATAACTGTAATGCTGCATCATAATTATTTATAGTGTTTATAGCAGTTTCTTGGCGACTTGTCTGCTCCATAAATTTCCTTGTTTCAAAGTGGATGTTAATTTTTGTTGTAACGTTATTGTACATACTAATTTTAAATAATCCTGGGTTGCTCAGTCCCCAGTGCTGCAACATTTAGTGTTTAAGACTGAGAGTTTCTGCCGTTTATTTGAGGTTACAAAGTGTGACAATTGAGAAAGGACAGTCATGTCAGTCAGTAAAGCACTTTGACAAAAACCATTACAGTATAAGATTATCTAAAATGTAATTATTAAATGATAGAATGTTGTCTTAGAATGTTTTAGCCCTTTAAAACCAGTAGTTTTTAATCTTATGTAAGTTGTTAATATTAACATTTTTGTTAATAATAATAATGTTGTTGTTAGCAATGAAAACAGTGTTGTTGTTGAATTGAGTCCAATTAAAATGAATCCTGAAATAATCATGCACTGCCTCATATTTCTCTCTGTTTATGCCCTCAGTGTGTGGTGACGTTCATGGACAGTTCTTTGACCTGATGAAACTGTTTGAGGTGGGAGGTTCGCCCAACAACACACGCTATCTCTTTCTGGGGGACTACGTAGATCGAGGTTACTTCAGTATTGAGGTGAGTGTCTTGAGAAGATAACTGTGTTTCCACCTATTGTTCTGTTTTTGTGAAACTGTGGAAACACAGAATTTCAGAACTTAAATATAACAGTGAGGAAGTTTTAATGCAGAGTTTGGCAGAGGTCATCTTTCATCAGAATCAGATTTATTGGCCAATTATGTTGACACACAAGAAATTTGTTTACAGCTGTTCTCTCTAGTACTAAATGAAAAAATGAAAACAAACTATACAAATAACTTATTGACTACACAGTATACAGTAAAGACAGTGTACAAGAAATATGCAGAATTACATGGGCAAGTAATATATAGACAGTGTGCATGTTATTTACAGACGATATGTAACATACAGCTTATGTAGGAGCAAGCAATATAGTGTAAGTGTAATATACATCATGTATGGGAATGAAATTGTGGTGCACAATGGTCTGAAGCAGAGTGTACTATCTGAAGAAAAGAAAAAAAAACAGGACTAGCTATGGCCCAGCAAATGATATTACTGGTCAGCTTATTATGAAGGTGATGGCCTGAAGAAAGAAGCTGTTTCTGTGTATGGTAGCCTTTGTGTTCAGGGTTCTGTAGCGCCTGCCGGAGGGGAGGAGTTGAAAAATCTGCAGTGTTTTTCAGCTTATTTTATCATACATTTTCCACTGAAGCAAGAACATCAAACAAGGTCATCTAGAAAGTGTTTAATTTGGTGTGGAGTGCACCCTGCACACACTGCAATAAAAGTGTTTCGTCAAGTGCAATTATCTTAATTCTAGTTGATACATCCAATAGTTCTTATTTTGAGATGGTTGTGCACTTATTTCTAGACATTATTTACCTCTTTTAGGTAATTTTATTTAGTAAAATGATCCCACTATAGTGTCAGATAATTTTGCTGGTTTTAAGCACAATTCTTAAAACAAGCAAAATTATTTGCCAATATAGTGAGAATTTTACATAATAAAATGATCTAAAACAAGTAAAAAATCTTTGGGAATAAGTTAAATAATGTTGACAAGATACAGTTTTTCTTTTTTTTTCCCTCCTTTCTGTCATTTGTTCCTTATTTATTTATTTTACTAAAATATCACAGCTGATGTACTTTAATCAGCCGAAAGGTAAATGTACCTGTGTCAAGCTATGTTCACACTGAACGCTGCGCTTTCAAACACAATATTTTCGGTAGGATGCGCGGCTCAAAAACGGATCTTGGCAGAAAATGTCTGCCATGGTAGACACACAGGGTCATGCAAAAGTTAAATTATTTTAACTTCAACCGTTGCTCTGCGCGACCAATAGGAAATCAGTAGGCATGTTTGATGGTTCCTGTGGCTACCAGAAAGGCTAGTTTTATCGCCGAGCATGTGCACTTTCACGCCCAGCTGGCGAGTGCTGCACATGCCACCAGTGGTGTGAAAGCTACTTGCCACAGACCTGAGCGGCGAGCACAGCACACACCACATTCAGTGTGAAAGCAGCTTTAGCCAGCTGGCTCATTTTTAATCTTAATCTCTGTGGCCTGGTGAGTCAAAAACCGTTTATGGCATTTGGCAGACACTCTTATTCAGAGCGACTTACAATTGCATCATTTTTTAGGGGTAGGCGAAGGTGATAGTGTTGGGAGTTTTGCCCAAGGATGCTTTTTGGTATAGCACAGGGTTCGCAACTGAAATGTTAAGAAGAGCCATTTTGCCCACCTTGGGAGCCACAACATTTTATGTCTATTTTACCATCTTGGCTGTAAATATGTCTCGATATGTGCTAATGTACTAATATAGAATAGAAGATATAAATGAAAATGCAGATTTGCTTTCCTCTGCTTTAAGCTTTACTTCAGATATAGCAGTTTTTCTCACATCTCCGGCAGGAAACCTTTTCACAAACGTGGAATAATTTCTTGTAAAATGTCTCTCAACGTTCGACTTACAAGGCTGAAATGTTCGAATTTTCCCATTCTAGCGTATATGGCGCCTGAGGCACCGAAATGCAGCTGCTGCACTATTTAAGGTGGAACGGGAAAATTCAAGTCAGAAGGTGGCGAAATTCAAGTGAGAAAGCTTTGTGACTTTTTAGTGTTTGACAGTTTCTAATTGCAGATTAAACGTACAGGGAAACCAGCTGGAGTGCTTAAAAACGCAGATAAGTCTATTCGTTTCCAAATTATCAGTGGTTATCTTAAATCTTTCACTTTGCCTTTTCGCTACTAGCTAGGTGAGACTGTCGCCTGAGCTGCTGTGATGAGCAGCAGTCTGTGCGCCAGCCTTCAGGGTTAAAGGGTGAATTAGCAGTTAGACATTAACTCCACCGTTTAGGACCTTTCATTTTTAAAAGAACGATCAGCAGAGCTTTATTTTACTGCAAAGGATTATTATTAAAACAAAAACAAAACAGAAAAAAACTGCCAACTGCTGTAATGGCATAAGGAGCTGACCCGGGCACAGTTTAACAATTAAGATCATTAAAACAAGCCTGTTTAATTGATCAAGACATCAGTGTGGTTGAACACTTCCCAGCAGCGCTGAAGCAGTTCAGGAAACCACAGATATGATGGTAGAGATGATGACAAGATGGTGGAGCTTACAGTTAATACTACTGAGAATCACAGCGTTAAAGCTCATCATGCTCACTCTGCTCAGTTTGGAGTGCCTAGTTGTGTCGTTTTTCTTGTTTGATACTTATATTTGCATTACTTTGGATTAGATTAAAGGATCCACATCATGAAAAACCCAATTTTCTTCACCTGTTGTAAATAAAGGGGTTTAAATTAATATGTAAACACTGTTAAAGTTTGTCTCAGTCCATATATGGAAATTAAACAGCAAAAACAGTTTTGAATTTGCTGTTTGTGTCATGAGAGCCAACTCATTTACATATATCCACCTGTTCAACCTGCAGCAGTTTAGCCCCACCCACTCATTGAAATTCTAAGCGGTGTTTCAGTTCTGAATGCATTTTGAATGAGGCACATTACAGGGCAGCCAATCAGAACAGAGCTCATATACATATCAGTAACAAAAACAACCTGGTTGGTTCTAAAAGAGAGGTTGGAAAATGAATTATGACTCATTTTGATGTGTAAAACCACCTAAGAAGGGAAAAAAATAGGAAAAATGTAGGATATTCGCTCTTTTTTTGGTTTTCTTCCCTTTTTTGGAAACAAAAAGCTTAGTCATGATTGTGATGTGCTGGTGAAAATCTTATCTTCTTATTGTCTGTGTCCTTTAGAGATGCCATATTTTCTTTGCTCGTGTTTTAGCTTTGTGTGTGCCCTTACAGAGCTGCCCTTCTGCAGTGCATGCTGGGAGTAGAGTTCAGGTGGTAGGATGAAATGTCACAGTTGAAAGAGAAGGTGTGCGGGTGGACACACTGCTGCTCCACACCATCAAACACTGTGTATGTGTGGTGTAAAAAAGGCCACTCAGATGTTTTGGCTCTCTCTGGACATCACAGACGTTCTGTGTGAACAAAGGAGCGGACTTCAGTCGTGTCTATACCTCCCACCGCCTCCCTCACACTGCGGCTCTGTGGTCATCAAACACTCCACAGGTTACAGTTCCACACACCAGGGTTACTGAGACTAGCCTCAAATTACAGGCATCTACATCTGCACCAATAGTGACACTTCTGTGGATTTTGGAGAACCGAACATTAATAAGGGAACATGTAATTCAGGATAATGTTGCTTTTGTTTTGCCAAGTTGGACAGGCTTTACAGAACGCTGGTAAAAATGCCATTCAGTCTAATGAGATGCTGTAGTCAGTCGTGTTCTACGGTTTCTCATTAGGTTGAATGAATAACTGACTAAATGTAGGTATTGTGAAATAAGAGTCAGTAGACCAGGAGTAGCAACCCAGAATTTAAGAACAGCCATTTTGTCCTTTTAACAAAAATCAAAACACCTTGGGAGCTGCAATATTATGTCCATTTTATTAAAGTAACATTTGACCATCTTGGCTGTTAATATGTCTCAGTATGTGCTAATGTAATAGTATAGGCTAAGAAATATTATAGAAACAAAAACACAGACTTACTTTGCTCTGCTTTAAGCTTTAGCTCAGCTGTAGCTGCTTTTCTCGCATCTCTTACACGAAACTTTTATGCAAAAGTCTAATAGTTTCTTGTAAAATTCTCTTAACATTTGCCTTTTTATTTGAAGCTGAAGTCACTTCATTTATGGTGGAACGGGAAAATTTGAACAAGAAGCTGGCAAATGAGAAACTGATTTTTTTTGTCGCAGCTTTTAGTGTTTGACAGTTTCTCGTTGCAGATTAAATGTATCAGGAAACCAGCTAAAGTGATTGTAGATGCAAACAAGTCCAATAATTAAATCTCTCTCTTTGCTGTTTTGTTAGCTACTACCTAGGCAAGATTGTTGTCTGCGATGCTATGGTGAACGGCAGTCTGTGCACTTATCTTCAAGATTAAAGGGTGAATTAGCAGTTCTATATTAACTCCAGCGTTTAAGACCATTTATTGTTAAAGCTATGTTAGTACGATCAGCAGAGCTTTATTTTACTGCTAAGGAGGATTTTTATTTTTACCTTAAGTCTAATTCTGCTGTGGAGCCGCAGCAGGACAGTAAAAGAGCCACATGTTGCCGACCCCTGGTGTAGGTATTGTAATGGCTAGATTAGGTGGCTCTATTAAAGCGTTTTGATGTTTCTTCTGTAGATGCTCTTGTGTGCGCGAGCTGGTGTTTACCACAGTGCTGTGGGCCGGTGGTGTGTTAAACCCACAGCACATCCTGTAGCGTTGTGCACACTGAGACGCTCAGTGGTGTTCTGATTGGCAGTGGAGTTTGACTACAGTTAAAGCAGAATCCTCTCGCTAATCTAATCAGGTGATGAGATCTTCAGAGCCAGGCTAGAATTTAATGAGATTGGTTTAATGAGCTGTGAGTATGGTGTAGTGTTTACATCAGTACTGTCCTGACTGCGCCAGAGTTTAGTGTTTTCCCTGATTTTAGCTCTGCTAATTCACTTTTACCAATGATAACAGTAACTTTATTGAAAGCCCCAGGCACCCTAAATCCGTGTTTTCTTTATAAGTAGGTCACTCTTACTCTAGTGGGCCACAGTATACATATACAAAGTATGTCATGTGCCACTAAATGGTGGATGGAGTTTGCCAACTCCATGTAAACTGGACAGTCTTAATCTTGTTGCATGGGGTCATGTGTACATAAGTAGTATCCTCACCAATCACAAGGCTGATTTGGTTTTGTCCTGCCCACAGTTTTAAAGCAACATTATGTAAAAATTACACTGATGGTACACTGACTTATATTAGGGAGAATGGCAGCAAAACAAATACATCCCTCCCTTCAGTGCTGCCTCAGAAGCTCCACCCCCGATTTCATGGACGCACATTGCCAAGGTTACCAACACTGGGCTGGCAAACTTTTTATTTTTTTTAAAAATTAATTAAGATAATTAAAATTAAATTAAACAAACTTCACAAATGTTATATGGACTAATCCCATGATGAGCCTCACTGAAACGCCCTCACCTGATCTAAGAGCATTTTCCTCAGTCTCTGTTCTTCAGATGTTCTCCTCTTATGCTGTTTCTCCTTCTTGAAAATGCACAGAGTTTAGCATGTAGCCCGTCCCCTCCCCCCTGTCCTGTGCGCAAGCACGAAGAACACCCCCTATTGCTGATTGCCTGGAGTGTTGTTGAGTCGTTTTGTCAGAGATACTTTGTTTCCATTTACAGAATGAGGGCTGTGTACCAACACCGGGCACAGAACGGAGAGCTAGCACACTGTGAGGAGATATTTGATATATCTGAATTTGACAAAATTGGTAAAAAAGTGTATTGGATTGAAATTGTACACTTCACCTTTAGAAGCTGGATGATGTTTATAGAGTGGACACAGCAGAGTCTGCAGCACCACTTATGTATGTAGAGCCCACTTCACTCATTTCTAACCACTTCGTTTGTGTTGTTCTTCAGTTGTGCTTCAGTGCTGTAGCAGGGTGAGAGCGTTAGACTCAGGGCTGTCAATCATGGGTGCTCATTAGAATATTAGGACCATGCCCAGTCAATTCACAGATGAATGTTTTTAATAATATTTTATTATATTTTTGTCAGTTTTTTTTCAAATGTTGCTGGATGCTTTAATATAACAGTTTTAGTTTTTCATATTTTACACTGAGTTTTGCCACCTTCACACTGAAGCTCTCTCTCTTTCTCTGTGTGTGTGTGTGTGTGTGTGTGTGTGTGTGTGTGTGTGTACTCATACATTTTTTAGTATTAGCGTATATGTAATGGCACAGTCTTCGTAGGTGCATTTTATAGGGGTCTATAGGAGACACTAGAAGCTGCATTCCTCCTGCTGCAGGATATTCTGCAGTGCTCTTTCTTTTTCAAGGTAGAATCTGTGTACTTCACTGCTTGGAGTCTTTTGTGTGTATGGTTACATAAGGCTGTAATTGCACATCACATTTGAACTATAAAAAGAAAGAAGCAAATAAATATACAAGATGAGGAAGAAATGAGGTATGTTGGATCGTTGCATCACTATAAAGAATAAATTAAAAAATGCAAATGAAAGAGCTCAGACTTCGATTTTGTGCTCTAACTACATAACTTTCATGTTTCATAGTGTATATACTGAAAAATTCATAGTGGGTAGTGAATAATTCTTAGTAGATACTGAGTAATTCAAAGTAGATACTGAGTAATTTATAATGGATACTGAATAATTTATACTAGGTGGTGAATAATTTGTAGTGTATACTGAATAATTTATACTAAATACTGACGATATCATAGTAGTTACTGAATAAATGATAATAGGTACTGAACAATTAATAGTACATACTGAGTAGTTCATAGTTACTGAATAATTTATAATAGGCACTTAATAATGTGATTAATTAAGAGCATTTCTGTATTAAGTTGAAAATTTATGTTTATATGTACATGTATGAATGACCAGTCAGTTATCTCTGCTCTTCAGTTTTTCAGTACCATGTATAACTCTCTTACTCACACACACACGCACACACACTCACGCACGCTCACGTACGCACACTCACGTACACACGGCCTTCAGGCCTGCAGTGCTTTTTCGACACTCGTCTGTAAATGTCAGTGAGTTTAAGAGCTGTTCTGTTTAAGCAGTGTTTGGGTGGGTTACGATGGGGACTTTGGAGCGGCTCTTAATATAGAAAAGAGCAGCTGATGAAAGGGGTCCTCTTCTGTTTGAATTGCAGCACTGGACTGGAGTATTTTGAGTGGTATTCATTTGTATTTATTGTAGTATTTATATAAAAAAAAAAACTTTTAATTTCAAAATAATAAAGTTTTGTTGAATTCTTAATGTTAATGTACTTATGTTTTAAATTTTTTTTAAAAAACTCTGTATTTAAAGGACTAATCTGTTCTTATCAAAGCATCATAAGCATCATTATGCTGTTCGGTGTGTGTTGGTGTTGCTTTCTCATTCTGCGTGTGTGTTTGCAGTGTGTCCTGTACCTGTGGACCCTGAAGATAAACCACCCCACCACTCTCTTCCTACTGAGAGGAAACCACGAGTGCCGGCACCTCACAGAGTACTTCACCTTCAAACAGGAGTGTAAGTATTGTTCCTCAGACCCGTACGTGTGTATAAAGTTTATGCCACATTGTGGGGACCAAAACCTGCTTATACAGTTGTATTGTGGGGACCTTTCTTCCCACAGACTGGTCCCCACAATGTAAATCATTAGTTTAAGGTAAATACATGTTTTAAAGGTTAGGATAGTAGCAGTTATGGTGAAAGTTTGGGTAAGTCTCCAGTAAATGAATGGAAGTCTGTGTGATGTCCATAATTCACAGAAACAAACGTGTGTGTATGTGTTAGTGATGGTATATTTTTTTTTTCTTCTGTAGCACAGTAAAACCCAGTAAAACATTGTCACAGGCTGTGATTGAAGTGGGGCTCGCTCTCTCAATATTATACTAGGCTATATATGGGGCAGTAAAAAATAGGCAGGGGCATTTCTGCCAGATTTGATATTCGGATTTAAAAGCATAATTGAAAAATATTAAAATAATCCCCTCATTAAAAAAAAACAAAAATGAACCAATCTGCATATGAATCTTAAGACAACCTGCCAGAGCCAGTTTATGGCGAGTCTGACCACTTCCTGTTTGTTCAGTGTTATTAAAAAACATGACTGCAAAATTGTAGAGGATGTCTGCAAGTGATTTATGCCCGAACTTCCTCTAATTTTGGAATGTAGAAAATTTATTTCACTAAAAAAATCAAAGGAAGCGCTGATTGTTTGGCATTACTGCTACTGAGTGCTGATTGGTTGACGTTACTGTTACTGAGTGCTGATTGGGTAGCATTGCTGTTCTCAGCTTCATTAGAACGAGACGAAGGAGAAAAAGGGTCAGATATGTAGCTTTTCCACAGTTCACTGGCGCTGACTTCAGGTTCGGCGCTGCTGCCACGTTAACGCTGAGCGATGGTGCACGTGCAGTGAGAAACGTGAATTCTGACCTGAGCTTATCATTAAGGTCACATGGCCTCGAATCGAACACATATCTGATCTAGGTCCACATATGAAAGTGGTCCAGACCAGATTTTAAAAAATCAGATTTGTTTGTCCACACTGCTCTGAAAACAGCAGATCTGAGTCACATTAGGGCAGAAAATCAGATTTGTGCCACTTCAGCCTGCTGATGTAAACGAAGCCTAATTTTTGGCCCTTGACTGCACTTTACTGCTGTTGGCCTTTAATGTTTTTGCTGCTTGTGGAGGCAGTTCGTTTTCTGTGATATGGGCCCTTTAATGTTACCTAATGTTTCTCTGTCTGTTGCTTAGTAACAGGAAACTCACAGTGGTGTAAATGATGATGTGATGATCTACACTGTTTGCTAGAAATGAGCACTGCACTGTGGGAAATGGTCATGCCCTCAGTTTCTTTGGAAATTCATGATGACCAACATATCACTGCTGTCGGAACAAAACCTAGTGTCTCCATTCTTATTGTTTTCTAGTTTTTGACATCATTTGAAAGCATCTATTGTCCTTTACATTGTGTGTTAATTTCATGAAGAATGGACCAAAAGAAATGGCCTATAATTACTTGGAAAGACGTCTGGTTCCATTGACGTACATTAAAAGCAGAGTATGTTTTTTCTTCTACTGTAAATGTATCATTTTGGAGATGCAAGGTTTTGTTCAGACAGCGGTGAAATTAAATATCACCGTTAAACGCAAACCGTTTCAGTTACAGCCTCACAGTTTCTTGTTTTAATAATTCCAATAACCGTAAATGATTGCTTTTAAAAAGTCACAATATCAGTAAATAGCTCTGCTGCCACAAAGTGGGCAATGTTCTCTAATAAATCTAACCTTTCAGGTGGTAGGAGGAGCTACAGACTCGCCTGCTGCTCTCCTGTTGGCTGTGCTGAAACAATTGGCCGAAGTGCATCACGCAAAATTGGAAAAATGACCCTGTGCGTCCGCGGTTCCGTTTTCGGCTGTGCTCCTTACTGTGCTCCACCTGGCGAAAGTCCGCGTCAGTGGTGAACTTTCATTCATTCAGCGTTCAGTGTGAAAGCAGCTTAAAGCTCTGTGTTGCCTGCCTGACTAGTATGAGCCTTTAACATGGTAAAATCACACAGGCTCTGGCATATTATCACTTAAATGTATCAGAGCTGCTGTCTTGTCACAGATCATGGACAGACTTTATCCTGAGTAGAACCCTATAAATGATCCTTGAGGATCTGTTTTACCTGCTGAAGTGCTGAAGAGCGTGGCAGTGTGTACGGTGAGCCTCAAGGTCTTCACCATAAAGCAAAGCAAACCGAACTCAGACCACCTCAAGAGAGGTTTGTTTTGGGGGGTGTTTAGAGGGTCTGAGTATGTTTGGTGTGTTCACATACGCGCAAAAAACCATGACTGAGCAGTCTGAGTCCACTTCAGACACTGAAATGGCCCAAGTGTGAAAACATCCTAAATCATAATTAGTGAACTGACATCAGTTTTGAAAGTCATAATTCATCAAATTAATTTCACACAGTAACAAAACGACCTAATGGCGCAAAGACAAAACCAAATTGCTCCCATCATAACCAGTGAAGCTGTCTACACCAGCTGTGAGGACGCCCCGTTTTTAAAGGGCATTCTGTTTCTGTTTTTGACGCATCGTGTCGCTCTGGATCACTGCAACTCTTCCAGTAAACAATTTGTAGAGAGATAGTCAGAGTGCTAGAAGTTTGACGTGAGTGCCATTTGTTTTTCATCACTGAGTAGACCTAGCAGATACAACAGAGTTGCCCAATACCAGAGCGGTATATTAATATTTTAAGTGTAATATTTAGACTCCTGATTTTTAATGTGGGCATAAAACATAACCCAGAATACACGCTAGTAAATCAGTGTCTCAAAACCACAGCTTCATCAGTAAAGCAGATATTTTCTTCAAGGGCTGGTTCGTTTACATTTGACTTGATGAGTGCACTCGAGGTTTTGGTGGAGATGTCCTGAAGGTTTTGTCACGTGATACAATGCTACATTTGGGTGCTTGCTCTGTGTGAGGGATAAAGAGAGATTTAAAATATATATATATATATATACGCAAATGAAAATGAATTACAGCTGTTTTTGGTATATAAATGTTATAATTGGGCGCTTTAACTGTGCCGTGATGCTGCAGAGAACAGTGATCTTTTTGGTTACTGATATTCTAAAATTTTCCTGCCGTCCCATCCTGTGAGTTTGTGTCTGCACACGCTAGATACATTCGTGTAGTGTGTGTGTGTGTGTGTGTGTGTGTGTGTGTGTGTGTGTGTGTGTGTGTGTGTGTGTAATAGCCCATTACGGTCTGTCAGCAGCTGTCAAATCCGGCATTCCACTTTTAGATTTACAGCCACCGTCAAAGTGGGAGCAGCAACACACTGACAGCTAACTACAGTCCACACACTCCATCTTACACACACTTCATCTCTCACACACCCACAAATATATACACACACACACACCCTCACCCTGCATGCCTGTGATCAGTCGTCCTCCAGCAGCAGCTGGTCGCACTGCAGTGTGCTCTCATGGACTGTAGATCTGCAGGAGTCGTCAGAGTTTATTATACAGCGCTTTTTAGATACAGGTGTCATCACAAAGCAGCTTTAAAGAAAAATCGATCAGTACAGAGTTCTGAATATATTCCAGACCCGACGGGACCCGACTGCTTTTGTTGGGTCATTCCTCACATATGTGATGGGTCAGATTCAGAGTTTACCTGCCCTCCTCCTGCTTTACTTTCTCTCTTCACTTAATTCAGTGTTCTAAAAAGTGTCTCTCTGTTGTCAAAGTCGTCAGTTTAAAACTGCACATTTGTGTTAAAACTGCTAGAAGTATCACTACTGAAATATGGTGTGTGCGCGCTGCTGCGAGTCACCCTGTAAAGCCTGAAATAATCAATTAAAAGTCAGAGGCATCGGGAGTTTTTCACACCACGTTGCACATCTGTATGTATTAAGGCCTCAGCGTACTTCTTGCAAAACAAAATTCTCGAGGGTTGCGTGAAGCTGAAAGCGCCTTTGTGAGATAACAAGCTGACATACTTCTCATGGTTCTGTTTTGCCTGTTGCAGATGCTCCACCGAAGCAGGTGTCACTATGATGTTTTATGATAAGTTCCATGGAAAAGTGTTCTATCACAGTTCTCATGATGGCGACGTGAGAGGCCAAAATGTTGCCACTATTTAAAGTGGAACAACGTACTGATGAAGGTATGATGACAGTAGTGGATAGTTCTCTGAATGACGTCTTCATCCACTTTGGGTTTTTTAAATTGTATTTGGACATTGGTCCACTCGAGTTCTCCATCAGTTTACCAACAGTTTATTGCCTTCGACACATCGTATTACTTCTTGTCAGTCAGTCTCGATATCCGATCACATTACAGTGCAGTGTGTGGTCTGAGAGCTCTTGTGATGAGGATGTGGGCTGCGGTGAGTTTGGCCTCGGCAGAAGCCCTGCATCACTTATCCCTTAAAAACTGGACACAATGAGCATCGTATGTGTTCTAATGACCGCCTGACTGGACTCGGTTCCTCGTAATTAGCCGCATGTCCAGCAAAACATCACCTAACAAGGCATGCGTCCTGCTGTGGAAAGTTGGCAGGCCCTGTCCTCCCAGCGCTGCTGTGATCCGTCAAACGGACAGAGCAGTCCTGCTTCACTCACATATATGCATCTGTGTGTGTGTGTGTGTGTGTGTGTGTGTCTTCACAGGCAAGATCAAGTATTCGGAGTGTGTGTATGACGCATGTATGGAGGCATTCGACTGCCTGCCGCTGGCAGCGCTGCTGAATCAGCAGTTTCTCTGCGTGCACGGAGGCCTCTCACCTGAGATCAGCTGCCTTGACGACATCCGAAGGGTAAGAGTGCGCGAGGGTGTGCGCACCTGATTGTGTGTGTACGCTGATGTGGTGTAACCGGCGTTTATTCCTACCTACAAAAGTTGTTGTTATTATTATTATTATTATTATTATTTGTTAATTGATAACTCCTTTTGTTATAATACTGTAAGCTATAAACTCCTAAAAAAAAGATGGTTCTTCAAGGGTTCTTTAGTAGCGATTCTGTATTAAACGCTTTAGGAACCATTTGCATGATTAAAAAGTTCTTTGCATTGTGAAATGGTTCTTCAGATTGATGGAGAATGTGTTGTATATGGTTCTACTGAGAACCTTCTTGAAAAGGGTTCTGTTGTTTGTGTCAAGCTTGTAACAATAGAAGAACCCTTTACTTAAGAACGTTTGAGGAACCATCTTTTTTAAGCATGTACAACCTTGACATTGTATCATTAGCAGAACCCTTTCTGGTGCTATATAGAACCTTTATTTCACTATGAAAGCATTTTGGGCACGTTAAATTGCTAAATAATACATCTTTAATTGTATAATTTGTAGTCATTTTTTTTTTTCGTAAATAATCTGCCTAAAATTTATTAGAACTTTAATTTTGGATGTTAATTTTATTAAAACTTTATTCTAAATATTAGTTTAATCAGAACTTCGTTCTGCATATTCATTTTATTAGGAATACATTCTGGATGTTCTACCAGAAGTTTTATTCTGGGTGTTTTATTAGTGTTTTATTATGGATATTAATTTCATTACAGCTTCATTCTGGATATTTTATTAGAAGTTTTATTCTGGGTATTTTATTATCACATTATTATGGATATTAATTTTATTGCAACTTCTTTCTGGATATTAATTTTATTACACCTTCGTCCTGGATATTAAAATATCCGGAATGTATTTCTAATAAAATTAATAGAAGTTTTATTCTCTTTATCCAGTTACTCAGCTGTACAATTAAATAAAGTGATAGTTCAGCCCAGAATTGAATTTACACAACTTTTCTAAATGTAGTCCTTCAGCTGAGACATGTTCAGTGTCTTAAGTTTGCTTGGAGCTGTGAGGCTAATGTAGCTAACAAGTAATGGAAGCTAATACCCCACCAATTAGCATGATGCTAACTGCTGCGTACATTGTTGTATAGTATCTCTAATAAACTTGATTATGTGGTTTCTCACACTGTATGACTGTTATCTATAAACATGGACTAAAGTACATTAACATAGCTAAAAATAGTAGCAGCAGCAGCCACCTTTTGTCCACTTTTATAGATAACAGTATGTCACACAGCGTACACAGTGCTAATTGTTAGGTGCATTAGTCTCACAGCTCCACTGTTAAACTAAAGAAGCAAACCTTAGTCTGTTTTATAACACATTTCACCTTGAACTTCCACACAGCGAGGGGTAGATTGCAAGCAGCTGTTGTACAGTGAAAGAATCGAGTTCAGAGTCTGATTTAAAACATTCGTGCGCATGTTGTGAGGCATCTTAGCGTGTCAGGTAATGAGTGGAGTGTGTGTTTTTGCTCAAACTGACAGTTTTAAAGCTCTGTGTGTGGCTTGTGTGCTCTGCAGTTAGACAGGTTTAAAGAGCCTCCAGCGTTCGGGCCCATGTGTGACCTGCTGTGGTCGGACCCTGGGGAGGATTACGGCAGCGAAAAGACACAGGAGCACTTCTGTCACAACAGTGTGAGGGGCTGCTCCTACTTCTACAGGTATTGTTAAAGAGTAACTACACCCTGCACTCTCATTAACAGCTGAAATGCACTGCTCTGTAATAATAAAATATACCAGCCTTGCTTACAATATGAACACATCTTTCCAAACGGTAAAAATAGCATTTTTATCATGGTCAGTTTTGCCTCTGCAGCGCCCTCTGGTTCAACTCTCCTGTAGGCGCTGATGACGTGTCTTCGTACCAAAGCACGATATGACACACCACAGTATGCAAATCAGTCAAAAAACGTTACTGCCCCCTGATGACCCCCTACTCGTGCCGCACTCATAAATTTGAAAGAATAGGGGTCTAGAGCAAAGAGATAACCACACTCACGCGCTGAGCTAAATACCCCCAGCACCACCTCACGATATGCCAGCTGTCTGTACCTACTGCAAATAACCCAATTAATCTGAGTTTAGTTTGTAACAAATGGTATGATTAGCACATTTATTGATGAGGTTCAACATATGACTGTGTAACCTGAAGGACCGATTGAGTGAGGATTCAGTCTCCGTAAAGCTGCTGGTGTTGCATCCGATTCACATTTCCCTTCACAAATCAAACCCTCGGGCGCGACTCACTGAACAGAAATCAACGGCGAGCAACACTGGAACTGTGGAAAGCGAAAAGGTTCAGGAACGGTTAAAGTTAATTGGCCATTGTTACTGACTGTGTCAACCTCTCGTCCGTACAGCCTTTCTCAAATGTTTTTCTTTGTTATATATTGAATATAGACCTGCTAAACAGATAATTAGAAGCGAGCTGTCATGGTTTTAGTGAATGATCTCCCTTTTGGACGCTTCTCCCACTCTCTGTTAATCATTTCCTCGCACTGTGTTAAATCTTTGGCGGCTTGAGTCAGTGGCTCATACTGTTCAGGCTCAACACAAACTGTCTGATCAGAAACACCTTCCCTCGTCGAAGATGGGGATAGTAGTGGAGAAAAATCTTCAACCTCGTAAGTCCTCGAAGTTGCAAAAGTGCCGTTTGATTCTGTCACTCTCCATGTTTTCTGGTAGCTAACGTTGTCTATAAAAAACACAGCAGCCCAGATATTTTATTAAAACCAAGCACAATACAGTGGTGTGCTATGATATCTAGTACCACACTGAAAGAGTCAAAACTGTGGATGGCACCAAAGAAAAGAACAAAAAACCTAACCTCGCTTGCCTGCTCTGAAACAAGAGTACTTAGCTAAACTACAAAAGGAAACAAAGCTAACTACTCTACATTCCCTGGCCAGTAACAATAAGTACAAGCGGGGGTGCCCTCTGACCTAGGGAACTAGACAGAGTGGACTTTTCTGGGGTGTGAATGTATAAGCTTCCCCATCCTACCTGTTTAAATTCCCTGGTGGTATAAATAATAAATCTCTTGTAAAACAAAGTTATAAGTGTGCAGGTGAAAACCAAAACTAAAGTACTCTAAAGCAGTACTGTTGTGTTCCCTACACACTTGAGCTTGGGATGTCTGTCAAAGGAACTGCAGTTGATAAATACACTATATGGACAGAAGTATTGGGACACATTACACCTACAGGAGCTTTTATGGCAGGACCACAAGATTGAAATCCAACATCTTGAAAGCTCGGTAGGCCTCTTGGGCACAGTTTTAGAATGGTTTAAATCATATTTAGGTAATAGGCAGTTCATGGTTTCAATGGGAAATCATTCATCAAAAAGATTTGGTATTTCTTGTGGAGTCCCTCAGGGTTCAGTTTTAGGGCCTTTGCTTTTCTCTTTGTACATGCTACCTGTAGGTGATGTCACATTCACATTTCCATTCCTTCTGATGATCAAGACTCTGTACACAGACTGACCAGCTGTGTGTCAGATATTTCTTGCAAATAATCTACAATTAAATCACAAAAAAACTGAAATACTGATCATTGGTACAAAAGCTCATAAAGCAGAAAGCTGCTTTTAACTTGTTGCCTCCTGATGTGAAAGTGTGGTTAGTCAGGCTGTTATATGCTGTAAATATAGTTACTAAACGGAACTGTTAATAATCTCTGCTCTCCCCTCAGTTATCCTGCTGTGTGTGACTTCCTAATGAACAATAATTTGTTGTCAATAATCCGAGCACACGAAGCCCAGGATGCAGGGTGAGTACAGCATCCATCTGCTGAGAATTTACCTTAATTAATTAAGTAGTCAAATTTATTGATTATCTTTTTGCCCTTTTTAGGTATCGAATGTACAGGAAAAGCCAGACGACAGGGTTTCCCTCCTTAATCACAATCTTCTCAGCACCAAACTACTTAGATGTTTATAACAATAAAGGTGAGTCTGCTGGAGGAACACAGAGAAGGTCATACAGTATCGATCTGTTGGGTGTGAACATCAAACTTACAGACTAACATGAATTCCCCCCGTCTATCTCTCTCTCTCTCTCTTTCTCTCTCCCCTTATCTCTCTCTCTTTTTCTCTCTCCTCTTATCTCTCTCTTTCTCTCTCCCTTATCTCTCTCTCGTTCCCCTTGTGTCTCTCTCTCTCTCTCTCCCCCCCTTATATATCTCTCCTATTCCTTTTTTTTCTGTCTGATCTCTCTTTCTGTCTCTCCTCTCTCTCTCTCTCTGTCTGTCTGTCTGTCTCTCTTTTTTTCTTTCTGTCCTTTGACTACTTCTTTTTCTTTTTCTTTTTCCTGTCTTCTCTGTCTCCCCCTCTCTCTGTCTCTTCATCTCTCTTTGTGACTCTCTCTGCCCTCCTCTCTCTCCCTTTCTCTCTCTCTTGTCTCCCCTTCTTTCTCTCTCTCTCTGTCAATCTCTCTGCCCTCATCTATCTCTCTGGCTCTCTCTGGCTCTCTCTGGCTCTCTCTGGCTCTCTCTCTCTCTCTGATCAGCTGCTGTGTTGAAATATGAGAACAATGTGATGAATATCCGTCAGTTTAACTGCTCTCCTCATCCGTACTGGCTGCCCAACTTCATGGACGTGTTCACATGGTCTCTGCCCTTCGTCGGGGAGAAAGGTACCAAGCCGACTGGACCTACTTAAGACTGATCACTGACTAATTTTATATAACCAAGACAGTTACTGTAAATAGATCCACATGCCTAGCAGTGTTTGCTCTGATCACTCTGTTAATAAGCCATTGAATCCTGTGGACAAAATTAATTTCTAATAATCAAAACATGTTTATTTTATATATATAGTATATTTAAAGTTAGCCTTCAAGCTTCAGTACCACAGAAACAGTCAGGTGTTGCTTTGAAACATCAAATATTTCTTGAGACCTTACATTAATAAAAACACTGCTGTTGTGATTGCTGTGGTGGTCTGTCCTGCCGAGCTTCACAGTATTCTCAGAAAAGTGTATTGTGGTTTACCTTGATGTAATTTAATATAATACAAAAAAATGCTGTCTTATCACCCTCCCCTTATTAGTAAGGCAGTGTATGTGTGAGAGACTCTGAAGCTCTTTTCCTCTTGTTTTTGTGTGTGTTCAGTGACAGAGATGCTGGTGAACGTGTTAAATATCTGCTCTGATGATGAGCTCATGTCAGAAGGAGACGACACCTGTGAAGGTAAAATTAAAATTAGTTTACTCCACTACACACTCCCCAGACTTTGGTACACACAAATAACCGATTTAAACCCATTTACAACCACTCAGAGCACCGTATTCACCAAGCATAAACTCAGTGTAAAAACATGAGAACAGTGTTCCTCTCTCACTATCACTTCATCTGTTTAAAACAGGAGATTACAGTTTGAGGAAGTTGCTGAAGAGCTTCTCACAGAGGCCTTTTTTTGTGCTATGATCAAGCAAAGGAACCCGCCCTTTTCTTCTTCTTGAAACCTCTCAAACTTCAGTCCCTCACTCTCATTACCATAGAACTTAGACATTAGTTTTATAGTAGATACCAGATAATTCTAGCAGTTACTGAATAATATAGTGATTTTAGTAGATACTGAATAATGCATAGCAGAGACCGAATAATACATATTAGAAACTGAATAATTCATAGTAGTTACTGAATAATTAGTAGTAGTTACTGAATAATTCATAGTAGATACTGAATAATTTGTGGTAATTACTGAATCATTTGTGGTAGATACGGCATCATTTGTGCTTGATACTGAATCATTTATAGTAGTAACTGAATACTAATACTTCATAGTAGATGCTGAATAGTTAGTAAATACTGAATAATTTATGGTTGATACTGAATAATTCATAGTCGATACAGTATAATTTGTAGTAGTTACTGAATACTAATACTTCATAGTACATACTTAGTAATTTATAGTCGATACTGATATTATTGTTTCAAAATCTTTTAAAGAAGCTAAAACTATGATTACAATTTTGTTACTTGTTCGCATGTACTGGTTATTTTTGTTTACATGCTCTGTATAATTTGAAGCTGACAGATCTAAATCTGCCTTTTATATATTTTATTCCTGTTGTGCTGGATGGTACTAGAAGTTAGAGGTTGGCAATATGGCAAAGATATAATATCACAATACTTTAAGAAATTTTCACGATACATGGTATTAGGGCTGGGCAATAAAACGATAACGATAATTATCGCGAAATAACTTTTCCTCGATAGAGCGATACGACATGTTCGATAAATGTCGATATAATACACCATTCTCACACTCCCACGTTCAGCGAAAGCCTTGGTGGCGTTTTCTACTGCAGGGAAAGCGACATTACTGTGCTGTCGCCAGTAGAGGGCGCACTTCCGAGTTTTTCTACATGATTAGAGAGGGAGGGGGCCACGAGTAAGATGAGTCTTTAGCAACGGCTGAAACACGGAGTTATACATTCCCTGTTTGAGTGGAGTGACCGGCGATCTGTTCTCCTGTGACCGAGAGTGAGTGACGAGGTCAGTGGTGTAACTATAGGTTACTGTCCTACAGCGAACTCACCTCTTTCCGTACATCCTAACCAGCTTTAGCAGCGTTAAATCACAATCACACTCCTCACAACTACAGCGCTGTGACAGCGTTCGGACAGTCATATTTAAGTATGAGTGCATTCCCAAGCAACGAAAGTGAAAGAAAAGAAGTGGGTTCATGTAAATTACAGCCCTGATTTAAACGAAAGTAAACTGAGGAAGCTGTGAGGCATTGGAGAGCGGGAGAACGCTAGCTTTCCAGGCTAGCTGTTTTTAGCAGCTGGCTAACTTGAAGCAGCTCTGTAACTCACACAGCACGGAGAATTGATGATACTGTAGATCAAACAAGACACAAAAGCACCGCTTTCAGTTTAAATGTACCTAAAAGGAGGACTCTGTTTGTCTGGTGTTGATATTATTTGGTGCACCACTTAAACTACTACGATAGTATAGAGAAATCCAGTCGGCGCTAGCTGGTGTCTAAATACTGTGATGTCATTTGTAGCGGGGTAGCCGAACGCTCGGCACCAGCTAAAAATAATGTTTTCTTTCTTAAATTATGACTATTACAAAATAGCCACGCTTTTCCAGCTGGTAAAAACAGCTCACCAGACACTCTCTCCCATTCTCCCATGACAGATTTGTGAAATGTTCCACTGTTTGGTGAGTGTTTGTCGTGTTCCGACCATAAAGCGATTAACCCCCCAGGACCAAAAATCAGCCTTCAAACTTGAAAGAAATAATGATTTGACATTTATCGCGGTATGTATCGATATCGAACAATATGAATTTTGTTTATCGTGATAACATTTTTGGCCATATCGCCCAGCTCTACATGGTATGTCATTTCTTTTTTCAGACACCTGACCAGTTGGAACAGAGAAAAAATAACCTACATTTAAAATCAAAAGCTGTGAATACAATGGTTTTTACTCTATACTTGGCACTAAATCCAGTTAAGCTGGACTACCTTTACTCTCTTTATAATGAAAAAGCAGTTGGTCAGTGTTAAAAGTACTGATGTTATTCACACTGTGTACAGAAAAACATACTGTATTGTATTATGTCACAATTTATCATGATAACCACATATTGTCTCATTGCCCAGCCTTGCTTGAAGTACTGATGACACTTATACTCAGAAATGACTATTCTTAATGATTTGTCATGGGACAGATAAGTCTTATTACCTGCCGCTTCACTGTATATACAGTATTTTATTAGTTAACTCTTCTGTGTTGACCCAAGACATCTTCAGTATCCCCTTCACAAAAATCGTGTACCTGGTACATTCTGTCCTTAATTCAGTTGTCATGAAGTGCATTTATAATGAAATCATTCGCAGCCCCCCTCCACCACCGAGCATGAGGAACTGTCATGTAGGAATACTGTGGCCCACTTTACTGCGCTTGATGCCCATTTGATTTGTCCTTCTTTTTCAGTGGTGCATAATTATATCTTGGCCTGACACATTTCCTCTGTGTGTCTTTGGGCCCTGAGAGTTTTAGAAATGGGGGTTATTGATCCCTTCAGGGAGAGAAGGATCTAACGTTTTGTTTGATCCACTGTCTTGCTGCCTAACTGCCTGATTATGGACGGCTAACAATGACTTTGCGAAGCAGACGTCTTCACTTTGATGAAGAACGCAGCCGTGTGTTAATTGCAAGCAAGCTTTCGTTTTATCCGTTGAGAAGTTTTGTATGTGTGTGTTCAAATCTCTTTCAGCAGTCACCATCGCCTCAGCTAGGCTGGAGTCATAACTGCAAAAATCTGAGAAATAAATGACTGTTCTGAAACAGTATGAATTCATGACCGTTAAAATTATATTTGAAAAAAATACATACTTAACCAGAATCTGTCATCTCAGTCACGCTGTGTTTTTGAATGCTGCTGTTTTGACTGCACGTCTTCCTGTTGCTAAGCTACAATGCAGTAACCAATGAAAACAAACTTTTACAAAAAAACAAAAAATTTACAAAAAAGCTGCTTTTTGTTTGTCAGGATAATTTCAATCTGTGAAATCACTCAGTTCAGGCTGATTCAGTTGCTAATCCTTTATAGCTAGTGGTGAGAATTTATAGTTGAAAAGCAAAATTCAGGGCAAACAAGACGAAAACTGAAAGGGTTCTTTTATGTAGAATCAGCCATTTCATTTGTTTTTCCATTAACATAATGAAGCTGGCAATATTTCAGAGGTGATTATCAGCATGTTGAGAAAAAGATCTGACAGAAGTGGTGGACTAATTTAATTTAAATTAGCTTCCTAAATGATATTTAATATTAAAAACTGTAAAATTTAGAAAATGTACTTCATAGTTTCCCAAAGGCATCTGAGCGCCTCCTCTATAACAACATAAAACACCTCGTTTTAAACATGTAAGTCACATGGACAAGGCTTTGAAACTCTTGTTTAACAGTGTGAAGTTTCTCCATCAGGAGGCACTGTTAGCACGCAGGTAGTCTTTTAAAGAGGCTTTGTCATTTAGAGAAGAAACAGCAGTGAACCCACACCAGAAGGATCTTCAACACGTGTTTACAGTATCAACTTTCATAACCAGTTTATTGCCACAAAATACTGAGTTACTTCTTGTTACTAATGTGATCTCTTTTATTCGGCATGTATTCACCTTTATAAGAGCACTTTGCACAGCTGTCTGTCTGTCTGTCGGAAGGCTCTGCCTTTTCTGAAGCCTACAAGAAAGCAATTCTCATGATGTTCATGTGATTGGCTGGTTCACAACTATTGAAAATGCATTTGTTAATTTTTGTAATTTTGCTCTCAGATTCTATTTATGCATGCCAGTTATTAAGTGATTACCATATTTTTAGGCTATTTGTTAAAATGCAGGATTTCTTTACACGTATATGTTATGCACTGGGATGGTTAACCACACACCACACTGAAATTAGCTTTGCACCATAAGATATCATGATGGGTTGTGCAAGAATGCAGACCTCTACAAGAAGAAGTACCTCAGTGTACAAAAACACGTACAGAGCCCCTCCAGTTCTCTTCTGATAGGTACTGTGAGTGTTTCAGACCGCAAGGTAATGGGCAGCGGTGTAGCCACAGTAACAAAAACAGTGCACACAAAAACAGTGTAAGGGTGAACCCTGACAAATCAGATGACCGATTATAGGAGCATTGATTTGTCAAGGAACGTTTACATGCCAGGAAAAAGGTGAATAATTGATTAAAAAAAATGAAATACATTTGGAATCAGATATAAAAATGCTTCTAAAATGCTCAAAATGCTGACTAGTTTGCTCACTTGTAGTCATTCATAAACAGCTGAAGAGCTGTAGCGAGGAGGTACGTTACGGTAGTGGTTGTTTTTAGTTTTTCACACCTGAACTCTTAAAGATGGTTCAGAGGCTCTTCAGTAAAGAAAATGGTCCTATATAGTACCACAAATGCTCAAAGAACCCTTTGAAATGATTAGTGTTCTTTGCATGGTGAAAGCGTTCTTTAGATTGAAATACGGCCCCAGGCTAAAATACCCCTGATAACTTCAGTGTGAGTGGGTGGGTGGGGCTAAACTGCTGTAGACTGAATAGGTGGATGTATATGTTAATGTGTTGGTTGTCATGACATCATAAAAGCTCAAGCTGTTTTTGCTTAGTTTCTAGATATGTACTGGTGAATGAACAGTACTTTTTAAAACTTCAACATTGTTTACATACATCATAGTCTTTTATTTAACACTAACAGTGAGGAAATTTTGTTCTTCCAAGGTATTGGCCCTTTAAATCCGACCGAGTACGCACACAAGTGCAGGAATCTCTTAATGGGAAAAACCAACTCTGATCTTTATTTGACAATGAACAGAAAATTTATGTAAGACCCAACAAAAATGGATAAAACTGCACATCATCTTGAAAGAGAAACTAAAGACCAGAACATCCACACAAGCTGTAAGGCTGTTTTTCTGCCTGCGATGGAAAGCAGAACTGTATTTCAGCCTCGGAGGGAATTAACTCTCTCTGTGATTGTGACAGGTGGTGCTCCGGCTGTCCGTAAGGAGGTGATCAGAAATAAGATCCGTGCCATTGGCAAGATGGCCCGAGTTTTCTCTGTGCTGAGGTGAACACACACA
The DNA here is from genome assembly GCF_904425465.1 of Colossoma macropomum. Classification (NCBI taxonomy): domain Eukaryota; kingdom Metazoa; phylum Chordata; class Actinopteri; order Characiformes; family Serrasalmidae; genus Colossoma; species Colossoma macropomum. The sequence goes on along the minus strand of NW_023494804.1, from coordinate 16,064,281 downwards.
CACTTCACACAGCGGGCTCTTTGGGGGAAGCCTGTTTTCACACACAGTCTCACATACAGTTTTTACATCTACACTTATTTACACAATATGTGCACAAAATTCCCCTCCACAGACAAGCTGACAGTGATCCATGTGTCACTTCTTCACAATTCACTCACTACAGAGCAACATAATAGTTTCACACTAGTCACCGAGTAGTTCATAGTAGATACTGAATAATTTATCATAGATACAAAACAATTCACAGTAGATGCTGAATAATTTATCGTAGATACTGAATAATTTATCATAGATACAAAACAATTCAAAGTAGTTACTGAATAATTCATAGTGGATACTGAATAATCCGTAGTATTTACTGAATAATTCATTGTAGATATTGAATAATTTACATTAGGTACTGAATAATAGGTCTAAGATCAATAACTGAATAATAAACATACAGATTACAGACACCTGACATTATTCTCACTGTAGCGGAGAGGTTTTTTCTGGTGTTTTCTGTTACAATGACTTTTGTTTATTTTGTTGTTTGTTTGTTTCCTCAGGGAGGAGAATGAGAGCGTGCTGCAGCTGAAGGGTTTGACCCCGACTGGAAGGCTGCCGCTGGGAGTTCTGTGTGGAGGCAGACAGACACTGCAGAGTGGTACGAACACACATACACACGTCCACCCCACTCCTGCGCTTGTGTGCCAGAGACCATCCTGCGCTTTTACTCTGCACTTCTGCATAATCTCTCTCTCTCTCTCTCTCTCTCTCTCTCTCTCTCTCTCTTTCCTCCTCTTTCTCTGTCTCTCTTTCTCTCTCTCTCTGTATCTGTGTATCTCTCTATCTCTCTCACTTATCTCCTTTCTCTCTTTTTCCTCTCTCTCTCTGTCCCCCATTTTCTTGCTCTTTTTCTGTCTTTCTCTCTCTCTCTCCCTCCTTTCTTCCCTCTCACTGTTTTTTTCCTCATCTTAGCTCTGATCTTTTTCTGTCTTCTTTTTGTGCTCCTTGCTCTCCTGCTGCTGTTTCTTGCTCTCTCATACTCTCCTTCATCTTGAGTCCATTGCACCTTTCAACATCCCCCAACCCCCGACTGAATTCGGCCCATCACATTAACAGTCAGACTGAAGTGATTTTATAGATCAGTGTATCTCAGACTGAGCGCTGATCCCTCAGAGCTGTGATAATGTTCCAGTTGGGGCTGTAAACATCTGATTCAGCTACTGCAGTGTTTTAGAATGTCCTACATGATTGTAAAAGCAGTGAAGTATGTTTTCCCCCTAATCACACTTTTTGTGGCTTCTTTTTAAATATAAAACTTATTTTATTATGTGTGTTCTGTTACTGTGCATTCATTCTAGTCACATTTGTGTACTTAAAGGAATCTTTCAGTGTTTTTCAACTTGGTCTCTACTTCTTATGAAAAATAAGGTCTCTCACCACAGACTATAATTTCAACATTTTCCATGAACAGAACAGAAAATGTGATGAAATTGAAACTTATAATAGAAGCCAATGGGCAGTTGCTGAATTCTGTAAAGAAATGCTTGAAATATGGCTATATAGCAAATTTTAGAAAAAAATAAACTAAGGCCATTCCACTCTTACTGTACGGGTGTTATGATGTTTTTTTTTTTAATAGATTTTTTTTTAATTTATTTAATTTAGTTATTGACCCTTTGTTAGTTCTCCCTCTATCACACGATGCTACCAAGTTAGGAGGGTAAAGGCTAGCACATCCTTCGTTCCAGACCTTTTAAACCAACACTAGCACAGTGTCATTAGAGCTCAACATGCTTGGGAGAGAACGCTAACTGCTAATTCTGTTACATCAGCTAACAGGATTAGCATTGCTAATTGATTAGACTTGTGATCCAGGGAAAGGGAGGACCATCCTACTCACCCAGAGCGAACAGAAGGACATTAATGATCTCTTGGACTCTTGGAGAATTAAGGGCTCCCAAGTGGCGCAACCATCTAAGTGTTGGCCCCATCTTCAGGAGATCATGAGTGCGATCCCTGGTGATGCTACAGCCGTCTGCGGCCGGATCTATAGAAGCCTGTGCTAGCTTTAGCCCTCCTAACGCTAGTGGTATTATGTGACTGGGGGAGTCCTAACTAAATATATCTAAACTGGGGAGAAAATCGAAACAAGAAAAAAAGAGAATTAAACCATGTGTTCCAAAAAAAAAGTGTTTCCCTGCCTTTGCCTTCCAAAATGGTGACTGTGGTATCAGAATACTGTGAATGCTTTCACTGGTGACATTCATCGACTGCACATTAACTTCTATTACAAGTGAGTTGTTCTTTGCCAAACTCCGGAAAACATGCACAGATGATTATCTGTGGTATTTGACCTTTATAAGACCGATTGAAAAACACTGGAGAATATCTTTAAAAATAGTTGAATTGAATCTTAGTGAAATTATGCATTGAATTGTTTCCTGAAGAGCCACTGAATCGATTGAGTCAAATGGTTGTGATGTCAGAGGTTTACACGGCTGTTCCCAGTCATGCTCAGAGGGGCTGGTTTGGCCGTGTGACTGTGATGCGGCGTGACCCAGTTTAACAAGCCGTTGTTAGCATGCCACCACTTCCTGTCCTCGGCCACGCGGACACCTTCGCCAGCCTCTCACTATCAGCTCAAACGTTACACACACTGTCAGCTCAGACTGTCAGCTTGAGCTACACATTGGCTTCTCACTAACATTCTGCAGCCTGCATGCTAACAGATCATACTGCTGCTGCTACAGTGCCAATTCCTTACTGTTCTTACAGCAATGACTCTAACTAATGCTCTGCTGCTGCTGGACTAACTTATCCAACTAACATGGTCAGTTTTGTTTTTGTTGAAAAGAAGTATGCCTTTGAAACTCTTATCTCTGAAGATTTAGGGCATGTTTTTCATGTATTTATTTACTTCTTGCATCCAAAATACTAGGGGCGTAACAATTAACAAAATTAACTAAAACAATGCGTAACGTTTCTCCATACAGCAATCATAGGGAGTGCCTGAAGCTGTTAAAGGGAAACTACACTGCTTTTTGAAAATTTCTTCTTACATCGCTAACCAAGAGTGGTTTGGTGTGAAATGCTCCATTCTAGAAAAACTTGCAGAGTCAGAATTGTTCACAGTGGTGGTGATAGGAACCAGACATCCACCTCTAAATGCTCCCTCACAAAAAGTTTTTACATTAAATGGATATGAATACTTTGCCTCATGTCTGAGGCATTGTTTTACATTGTAAAATTTGGGTGTGTAATGTATATTTATCTATGCATGGTGGAGAGATACGTAAAGGGTGTTCTAAGGCAAAATAGTCCCCAGAGAAAATATTTTTTCAGATTTACCATCAACATTACATATACTTGTGTAGGTTCACTGGTGGTTTGTATAGTAAATAAAATGTCTACATAGTGTGGTTTATTTGATATATTCAATTTCACCTCCCTTTCTTCAAGGCTAAACATATGTAATATTATAGTGTATAAAAATTGACTCTTGAACGCAGCCCTTCCGTCTTGAGCAGGATGTATATATGTATTTTTTATTCTGTGGTTGCTGATGACTTTTTTTGCATAGAATTTGCTGATTACTCACTGATGAAGGGTGTGAGGGGATCTCAAACCCCTGCTTTAACCACTTCAGCTGTTTTTTAAAATCTCAGATTTTATCGGTTTAGTTTGGCTTTCACACCGCTAGACGTTGGTGTATGGTATCCTGTTGGGCCTCAGTTGATGCCCATTACTATGGGAAATGCTGTTCTGCAGATTTAACTGTAATTTTTTTGTTGCCATAGTAATGCAGGGTTTTTTTGGTTTAGGTTATTGGCTTGTTAAATCCACCACCCTGTGGTGCGCTACTATCACACACATGCTGATGTGTGAAGATTTTTATGCATAAGTTAAAAAAAATGTTGCATCCAGTTCAGTATAGTGTTTGATACACTGATGTTTACTGTGGGCTTTTTAAAGAGTAAAAATTAAAAAAACCTAAGCCAAAGGGACACAAATGCATATATACACACAATATTATATATATCCAAGTGCATTCCTCAAGTACTGATTGTTTGTTTTTTTATTATTATTTTTTCCTCCATTTAACAGAAAAGAGAGTATATAAGCTATAAATTAGTAAATATCTGAGGTCCCCTTATGAAATTTGTGTACAGTCATAAGTCATACAGTCATAACTCTATGCAATTCCATACATGACCACTTTCCGACCTCTCTACCACCTTTAGAATTCAACGGGTTGTACTGATGTAAGGAAATGAGCTCTGTGCTGATTAGCTGAATAAAAAAAAACAGACTAAAGCACTCCTCATAACTTAAGCTTATATATGGAGATAAAAGTTTCAGAGGCAAAATTTTCCCAAAAACAAACAGATTTATTAGCGCAGTGCGGCTCTGAATGGCTGAACTAACCGTGCTCTGACCGTGTTTGGGGGGCTGTGCTGGGCTGTGAATGTGTGGGGTGGGGGGCTGTGCTGGGGGGTAAAGCGGGTTTTGGTGGTCCTTTGATTTGCATTGATAACTTGACTCACTCTCTCTCCGTTCGTGTTGGGCATGCCACTGCTACTCACGCTTACACAGCCACCGTAGAAGCAGCCGAGGCCCGAGGTACGCAACACTGTCTGTCTGTATGTCTGTCTGTCTGACTGTCTCTGTCTGTCAGGGTGTCTCTGTGTGACTGTAGCTCATCTGTAGAGTCCTTTTTGTTTTTTAAATTGAATTTATTCTTATCATGTGCTTCTGTTGCTTCCTCCTACTCAGTTATAGTGTCTCATAAAGCTACTGCAGCAATGCAGCCAGGACAACCTTTACGTTTTTATTTCAGATTAAGGAGTTTTAAAGCTGTCAGGCAGTGTTTTTGAACACAGTATGAGTTTATATAACATATATATTGTAATGGTACTGTTTTATACAGTCATATGCAAATTAGTGATCAATTTACATGTTTTGTTGGTCTAGTGAGTGTAAATGAGTCGGCACACTTAAATATGGCATTTTCCAGCACATTTTGGTGCACAGTTTCTGTCTATTTTTAATATATTAGAGGGAAATAAAACTAATATAGAATAAAATATAGAATATGACTTGTATTTTGCTCAGATCCACATTTTACATTTGTTAAACTGAGTAAACAGTAATTGTGTATTAAAATGTGCAGAAGTGTGTCTTTGTACAAGATGTGTAACTTATTTACAAAATCAACACAACCTGGAACTTTGTTCAAATTCTGCATAAGACTGTATATATTTTACATATGTTTATATACTTTGTAACAAAAAAATGGTGGCTCTACTAAAGAAAGAATAAGACAGTTTAACTTTAAGGTTAACGCAACTTTTAGTAATTTTGGGGCGTTTCTGTTGGTGCATTCATCATGAAGTGTTCATACAGTGTAAAAGGCAGCTGCCGTTTTATTTTCAAATACTCGAGCTGAGGGCTAACAGTGTGAAGACCACAATGTGAGAGAAGTCTGTTTTTATCACTGTCAGTTCCTGTTAAAAGAAAAAGCAAGACGAAAAGGGAAACGTCAGAGCGCTCACTCAAACACTCAAACAGAAGGAGTTAAAGTTAATGATGGCCTGTCATAAATGAAGAAATGTACATTATATTTAGATCAGCCAGTCTGTCTTTTGTGTTTATTCACTCTTTAGCTGTTATATTGTTGTTGTTATTATTATTGTTATTATTATTGTTATTAGTAGTAGTAGTAGTAGTAGTAGTAGTAGTAGTGGCTTCTTTATGTGGAGCATGTTGAGTTCTTTTTAAGTTTGTGTCTTCTCGCTTTTTTTTTGTTTGTTTTTTTTCTTTAAGCTGTTATCTTGTCCAGTGTGTGGTGCTTTGTGCTGCTGATAGAATAGGCTTCTGTTTGCTAGTGCGCTAGTGTGCTCCAGTTTTGCAGTAGTATAAATACAGATACAGTGAGTGTATGAGCAGCAACTCTGTGTTGTCTGTGTCTGAAGCGCTTTGATATGGAGTCTGTGCTGAATAACTGCAGATGTACTCCAGTATTAGCATTGCTGATGTCATGATCTGTCCTGAAACGCTTCAGTTGTTGTTGTTGTTGTTGTTGTTGTGGGCAAATTATTAACAATAATTATTCATTTACCTACCCAGGCTCCACCCACAAATATGTTAACTGACTCTAAATGTAGGTATTGTGATATAAACTGAGTCTGTTCTACAGTTTCTCATTAGGTTGAATGAATAACTGACTCTAAATGTAGGTATTGTGATATAAACTGAGTCTGTTCTACAGTTTCCCATTAGGTTGAATGAATAACTGACTCTAAATGTAGGTATTGTGATATAAACTGAGTCTGTTCAACAGTTTCTCATTAGGTTGAATGAATAACTGACTCTAAATGTAGGTATTGTGAGATAAACTGAGTCTGCTCTGCAGTGCTCCGTTAAGGTTGTCCATTCTCAAAACACTAGATATGAATGAAAATGTTTGTGGGCGGAGCCTCGATGACTGTTTGCCCATGTGGTGAGATAACTCTGTGATTAGTCCACTAGATTTAAGTAAAAGCCAAAGTGCTTATGTGTTCCGTGTCCATGGCTTCTAATAAGTGTTTTTTCTTTCTCGTTAATTATAAACATGCTAACTTGGCCTCCATAATCAAGTAAGTAACATGTCTCAATAACCTTTTATCTTGATTTATTTTTAATACTGTCATCTCCAAACAAGTAAAGCAATGAGTGTAAACAGCATCGTAGGCACTGAAGAGTGTTTTGTGAATATAGCACCACAGTGTGGCCAAGTAAAAGTCCTGCTAGCACTAGCTAAGCTTGGGCAGTATAACAATACACTGTGGTGGTTATTTACATCACAATATGATTTTCCAAGCTTATGATTGGTGGGGTCAGTACATCTACAACTGGGCATAATTGGACCAATTACAGCTGTGTGCAAAAGTTAAGGCACCCCTAGTCAAATTCTTTGTTGTTATTGACTTTCTAAGTGTAAATAAGTTCCACATCCTCTACAGAGACACACTTCTACACATTTTAACACACTATTACTGTTTATTTACTGAATTCAACATATTGGCGGGAAATTAGAATTGAAAATGTGGACTGTACAAAAGTTATACTACAGTTTATAGTTTTTAGTTTTATTTTAATCTATCTATCGATCTATCGATCGATCGATGTTTTTTGTTTTTGATTACCTGTCAAATCAATAGAAATTGTGAACTGAACATGCCATATTGAAGTGTGTTCTCTGTAGAGGAGGTGTTAACATATTTTCAAGTATAATAACAGCATAAACTACCTAATAACAAGTACACTCTTAAAAATTATGGTTCTTCAGGAGTTCTTTAGTAAAGAAAATGGTTCTATATAGAACAATAAACACTCAGCGAACCTTTTGCATGATTAAAGGGTTCTTTGCACCGTTCTTTTCAGACTGATGGAGAATGTGCTGTATATGCTTCTAAATAGAACCTTTTTGAAAAGAGTTCCATATAGCGCCAAAAATTGTTGTTCTACTGTTACGATGTCAAGCTTGTTATAATAGAAGAACCCTTTTTTGGTGCTACATAGAACCCTTTTTTAAACGGTTCTATACGGGAACATATTTTTATACAAAATTATGAGCATTTTAGAGGATTAAAACACTAAATCTGTGCATCTGCAGCAAATTCTCTGTCAATCTGAAGAACCCTTTCATGATGCAAAGAACCGTTTAATCACACAAAGGGTTCTATATAGAACCATTTTCTTTACGAAATAACCCTTGAAGAACCTTCATTTTTAAGTGGACGACTATTACATTATTACAGCAGCTGATTATGACATCACATTTTTAAGCAGTTTTTTTTTTTATTCTTCTTTAACCTATTCAAGAAAAAATGCTACAGAATTGGTTGAACTGGACCTGTTTGTATTTTGTGATACACAGATTTGCATTCTATTATTTTGTTAAGAATAGTAGTGTTCCCATTTGACCAAAAACAGAAGTTTAGTCGTAAGTGATGAACTGTTTGATCGTGTTGAAAAATTTCAGATCTCTGCTCACAACTCAGAGAACATTTATGGACCATTGGAAATGTATCATATAACCTGAATAGATTATTATATTATTATTGCAAAAGTTGAATTTAAAAATAATCATTATACTAATAGTTTTTCATCCTTTTTAAATGTAGCTCTGCTGTTTTACTGTGCATTTCAAACTAGTTCACAAACCTCAGATGAGCTGAATATCATGATGAAAATATCGGCCCACTTAGCGTCGGCCATTGTGATCGCTGAGGCTAATCTCTCTGTTTTTCTGCTTTTTCTCTTCTCCAGCAATTCAAGGCTTCAACCCTCAGCACAAAATCCAGAGTTTCGAGGAGGCGCGCGGTTTGGACCGGATAAACGAGAGGATGCCGCCGCGCAAAGACGGAAAACAGCCGGACGGAATGGCAAACTCCATTAACGCCACCAACTCGCCTGACAAAAACGGCACCAACGCACAGGCGTAATCACAACCGTGCTCAAAACCCCCTTTTACCACTCCCTCTATCCCTCTCTCTCTCTCTCTTTCACTCTCTCTTTCCTCTCTCTATCTCTCTCGCTCTCTCTTTCCCTTTTCCTCCTGTCGTTAGAGGCGGTGCCCCCTCCACGAAAGCTCTCCTGGACCGTTTTAGGAGAGAATGGCACAGTTATACCATGAGGAAGGTGTAGTCAAGTCAAAAACAGTAAATCTTGGTTTTTATTTATTTATTGATATATAATAAGAAATTAAATCTCTATAATGTCGGAAAAAAAATCAATGAATAAATACATGAGTATTCAAAAGGTTATATAAAATACAGTATCTATAGACATAGCATTGGATTGTCGTCATCACAGTTTCAGTAGAGGAAAAAAAAAATCCATTTTGTAAATTTTAGTTGATAAATGATGATTGATTTACGACACCTATCAACCAGGACTTGTAGTTCAGCAGAATTTCTCTCATATTGTGTGTGCTTGTTAAGGGATCAAGGCCCAAAGTACTTAAATACTTCAGTACAGTGCATACGTTTGTGAATACCCAAGACAAATATTGATATCTTGGGTGAGGAGAAAAAAAAAAAACACATAAACAAACAAACAAAAGAAGCTTTCCGTCATGAAGCGCTTGTAAAAAATCGCTCCTTTCCGACGCCGACGGAGGCCGAGGAGAGTGCATTACTGATTCAAGTGTTCACACGTTTATATGTATATGTATATTTTAAAGTGTTCCTGCACTTGAATGTTTGGGGTTCATGTTGGGGTTTTTGGTTTCTTTCTTTTTCTTTTCTTTTTGTGTTTTCAGTCTTTCTTTTTTACTCTTTAAATCCACGCCCAGATTAGCAATGGACGAAAGGAGCCGATACAATCCCAGACACTTTAGACTCTTATACAGCACTTAGTGGAGTGATGATGTCTGCCTGCATGTTTTTGAGCTCTGATTTCTCATTTTTACGCTACTGCTGCTCAATACACCCCACCCTTATTAGACTAGACCTGAGAATAATTCATCGCATCTGACTTTTGCTTTTTGAATCAGGCGTAGTTTAGGGTAAATAAAAAGGGACCGCTCAGTGCTACTTCAGAAAACTAGCGTGCATGCCTTACGTTCACAAAGTCTCACCATGTTCTTCCCTGCCTTTCTCCCTTTTTCTGTTTTCTTTTTTTAACCTGAACATGCCTCCATTTCCTCATCTTCCATTTTTTTTTCTTTGTTTTGTTTTGAATATATAACTGAATATTTACTATTCCCACCAGGCAGAGGAGGAAAAATCAGTTGCTGTTTTTCCCTCTTGACTGTTTGTTGCGGCGGTGCGTCAAAATTTTTATGTATTATTTCAAAATAATGACATATTTTCTCAAATGTTTTAATTGTTAATAATTAAGTACTGGTCTGTTCTCTGGTCTGTCAAACTAATTAGCTTCTTTAAATTATTTTCTCATCTTTTTATGACTTCCTTTCTCAAAATCATTGGGCTTGTTTTCTTGAAGTAATGACTTACTGTATCAAATTATTGACTTATTCTCCCGAAATAATGTCTTTCTTGAAGTGTAATCACTGTTATTAATGCAGGTTGTATATTTCCTCGTAACTCAAAACAACAATAAATCATTATTTTGAGATATTGAGTCAGTATTTTAAGAAAATACATCTCTAGTTGCAAAATAAAAATGAAATATAGTTGTTTTTTTCCTCCTCTGTCTGGCAGAAATGGGCTTCCATAGCTTATTTTGCTCTGTTTTGTTTTTGTTTTTTTTCTGTTTCTTTTTTATATATAAGAACAGTTTTCACCGCCACAGCTTGTTGCTCATTAGGTGGCTTTTTGGGCACTTTCAACCTCACATGTTTTGTTTTGTTTTGTTTTTTTTATATTTATTTAATTTTTTTTTTATCACTGCCCTGTTTAAGCGTCTTTGGGACTGAGTGTATCTGTAGGGTTACGTGATGTTAAATTCTCCAGAGAGGACCAATCCCCTCACACAGACCGACTGAAGCCTTGTCTGTTCTTCTACCAGAAGCGAAGTATTGAAGCTGTTGTCTTTTCTTCTTCATCTAACAGGCAAGGAGGATTGTTTACCAAATCAAATTTTTTTTGTTCCTTTTCGTCTTCGCTGTACTGTTACTGTAAACATATCGGTAGGTTTCATTTAGCTTTCCTGCGCCCCGCAGCGGAGGTCTCACCGAGCTTTGAGCTTTGCTCTGGACTTCTTGCACTTTTTTCGTTTCCTGTTTTGCGGCTTGTGTGCCATGCCAACAACAACTATAGCAAAAGACTGTTCTCCCAAAGCATTGTGGGTATTTTCGGGCTGTGTCGCTCCTGTTGCGGCTCCGGAGACGTTAGCAGCTCAAATCCTTCATGAGAGAAGAAGAAAAACCTGCACGCCGTATTCAAAAGGAACCGTCTCTCTTCCAAAGAATGAACAGTGTTTGAATTGTTACTAGCTAACTAGCTAAGAAGCTAGTTCCTTTAGCATCCGTGTGCCGGACTGCTTGTGGGAAATGCTGTAGACTAACAGAAAAAAAAAAACAAACAAACAAAAGGTCTTGAGCTGAAATCAGGCTGTTCTCCGTGGGTTTGAGTCACGCTGTTGATACGCCTGCATCCAGAAACATCTGATCAGTATGATTCCATATGTTTTTGTGTTCTGTTCTCTTTTTTTATGTTTGTCTTTTTTGCTGATTGTGTTGTCTGTTCTCTTCAAAATGGGTCTGCAGCATCCAAAGGGTTTTTCTTTTCTTTGTTTTCCTCCCCTCCGTGTCTAATTTAAAGGGGATGTATGCCGTGGTGTGAATTTAGCTAGGGGACTGGGGGAGGGGGGGGCGCTATTAAATATTAAAACTTTTGGGAGGAGAAATGGAAAAAATGGAGAGACTCCAGGTCAGGAGGGCTTCATTTCTGACTTCTGTTATGGATTCCAAACATATCTTGCAGAATGTACAGAAACAAATGTTTATTAAGATTTTTATTTCTTAATAGCTGATAAAAGAAACTGAAAAAAGATCTTTTTGTCAAGTCCTTGTACTGCGAGGCATCAATGAATCTTGATTTATGTAGATGTATCACTCCATTTAGAGGGAAAAAAGAGGAAAAAAATAAGAAAAGAAATATAAAAAAAACTTGGGGAATGAATTCGGGTCTGGCTTTGTTATTTGTGTTTGGCGTCAGGTTTGTTTTGTGTGCGAGGGACTTGGACGCTGGTGAATTTTCTCTTTTCCACAAATTGCTTTCACCCCACACTCTTGAATCTTTTCAGCTGTTTCTCGCAAGCGCTTATTCAGGCGCTCCAAGGCTGAGCTTTGTGTGTGTTCTCTGGCTTTCTGAAGGTCGCTCCGATTCTCTGAAGCAGCACTTTCTGAACATTTAGCTTCCAGAACATTCTGAAGGCCGTAGAGTTTTACAGTGATGAACCCAGTCAGAGTGAATGCGCACTCAAACCTCACTGAGAGCAAAGAGCACAGATTCCACTTAGTTTCTGTGCTAACAGATACTTGATAATACTTGAGCAGATCATACAGTATTTGTACAGTGCAAAAGTCATAGAGCAGCCTTCATTTATCTCCACTTAATGTCCACTCGAAATGACCATTAAGTAAAAGTCATTTATTTTTACAGGAGATATTTCTGAGGAGATTATTTATGTTTTTAAAACTGGAGTTCAAGAACTGATTAAAAGCTACAGAGAAAATGTGACTCCTAACAACCACCTGGAAGACCTGGTAGACAAAACTGCCCCCAACAGATAAACAGCACTTCGTCAAACAAAGAAGCTGCTGGTTTGTCGAGAACCATGAACTCTTGAAGAACCATTTGCATGCATATAGTTCTTCGAATGGTGAAATGATTCTTCAGATTGATGGAGGATGTGTTGTTTTTGGTTCTATATAGCATCAAAAAGGGTTCTTCAGTAAAGACAGTGGTTCTATATAGAACCATGAACACTCAAAGAACTATTTGCATGCTTGTAGTTCTTTGCATGGTGAAATGATTCATCAGACTGATGGAGAATGTGTTGTATATGGTTCTATATAGTATCAAAAAGGGTTCTTTAGTATAGAGAGTGGCTGTATATAGAATCATTAACACTCAAAGAACCATTTGCATGCATAATCGTTCTTTGCATGGTGAAATGGTTCTTCAGATTGACAGTGTTGAATATGGTTCTATATAGCATCAAAAAGGGTTCTTCTGTTCTTTCAAGCTTGATATTGTAACAATTGCAGAACCCTTTTTGATGCTATATAGAATATACAGCGTTCTCCATCAATCTGAAGAACCATTTTACCATGCATAGAACCATTTAAGCATGCAAATAGTTCTTTGAGTGTACATGGTTCTATATAGAACCAGTCTTTACTAAAGAACCCTTGAAGAACCATCTTTAGGAGTGTAGACAGTTGGTTTCCAGTAAATAAAACTTCATTAGTAAAATAAGCTCAGTTATCCAGTTTAACACATTCATGTCCAAAAGTAAATTTAGTATGTTGAGGGAAAATGTCATAGAACCTGTTCTGAAGGGATTCAGTTATGTACTGTTACACTATGGAGGAACTTCCACCGGTGCACATTTGCATTTCTTTGATTACATGTAATTTGCATACTGTTATTCATAATCAGATTGAGATGTTCAGTTGTTTTTGTTACAAAAAAGTGTAACAAATCTTTTTTTGTGACAAAGATAAAAACGAACTAAATAATATAAGCTCACTTTTTTTAGCCGTTTGTTTTGATCAATTTGGGACATCTTCAAAACAAATGGGTCAATTTGCAGAAACGTCCACTTTATCTATCCATAGGAGTCACTGGTGTTACAGATCGTCATTGCTGTTACATATAAGTAAGGTAACATCAGAGACATTTTTAATGAGAGATGCATTTTACAAAATGGCTGCTACAGAGCATCAAACCACACGTTGTCAATCATGGAATATTCACTAAAATATGTAACTTAATCCTTTTGTGTTGTGTTTTTTCCACAATTACCTAGGAATAAAGTAGGTCGTACTAGTGGCTTTGAATGAAATCATGAGCTAAATGAGAATAACTGAAAAGACACAGTGGACTTGCCATGTGCTTTTCTCATAGATCTTCAGAAAATGGGTAAAAGGAAGTCAAGTGCAGTAATACCAGTGACACGACTCCTGGGAACCACAACTTTTATTATATATCTTATTTATATTTGTTATTTAAATCAAATATTTCATAGTCATGTATAGATTATTGCAGTTAAAATTGCAGAAAAACGTATTTTACCTCAAAATATGCTACTTTACACATGACTGAGGACGAGCACTTCTGTGGTTCTTGGAATTCTGTATAATTGATTTAAAAACCAATATTGCTTGGTGGCTCAAGAAGGTGTAATTGTTAAAATAACTTGTTTGTTTTTAAATATAAATAAATTGTAACCCTAACATGTTCAAGTGTAATATATCTGTAAGCGCTAGGGACACAAAAATGATGGTTCTGTAGAATAACTCGAATGTCATTTAGAACGTTAATGGTTAAATAAATATATATGTGTATATTGTTTCTCAGTAACCCAAAGACAGTCATGTTTGTGAGCTGATAATACGTCTCCTTGCCCCGAGGTCTACAGATGAAGAGCCAATAGAAACACTCTCCAATAAAACAAGTCTCTGAACATTACAGGCTCTGTTCAGCTGAAGATAAACCAACGTGCAGTGCTTTGCTCTCAGTAATGTGTATGAATATGAATATTCGCTCTGATTTAGTTCATCACTGTTAAACCAGACAGAATGAAGGTACAGAGAGCATCAGTTCAGACAAGCAGAATGACCAGCAAACAGTCTTACTGATGTGAAAATAGGATTTGTCTTCAGGCTCAGAGAACATATAACAGAATGCATTTCACATTTCCGATATGGACATCAATGGGGTAATAATAATAATATAATATTGTACAGGGTTTTCAGTACCCCAAAGACACTTATAATTATCCAAATGGCATGAGCTCAAAATACGTGCCTAATAGCGCAAAACATGGTTTAATATAAAATGTTAATCTAGTGTCAGATTCCTTTTTATATGATGAGCATCCTTCCTGAGTGTAAAGACATTTTTACATCATGTATGTATGTGTATATATACACACACACAGTTAAAACAACCATTAAGTACAAGTTATTCCTTTTTTCTATTTCAGGAAAACAGCAAGAACAGAAAATGACAGAATCCTCAGTAACTAAATCTAATCTCAGCTGTTTGAGTGTTCAGTGAGTCACTCTTTACCTTTATTCCAGCTTCCATTCTTTTCAGGAGACTCACTTTCAGTTTCTCACAGAAATCTGCAGACACACCTCCCAAGTTCAGTCTTAGAAGTTGGTTGATCATTTTCTGAAGTAATCAAACACATTCAGTGATGCTGAGGTCTGGACTCTGGGGTGGTCAGTCCACTGTTCAGCTTCTTTGTTTGGTGTGTCCGTCTCCTTTTCTCAGTGAGGTTTCTTGACAGCTACACATCCTTTCAGACCCATAGCGCTGAGTTGTCTTCTCACAGTGGAAGGATGGACAGAAACACCTGTGGATGTTTTCAGATCTGAAGCAGCTTGATTTTCTCCTCTCTCTCAAAGATGAAAGCTTTAAGTGCTGTTTATCTGATGGGGACAGTTTTGGTGTCTACCAGGTCTTCCAGGTGGTTGTTAGGAGCCTCACTTTTTCATTCATTTTCCTTTGACTTTCTCCTTCATTATCCAAGGGGTTATCTTATATATAATCTCCCCAGTAACAACTGAAAAATAAATAACTTCTACTTAATGGTTGTTTTGAGTGGAAGCTAAATAAATAAAGGGCGTTAGATCAGATAGTACTGGGCATTTGCATATGAATCGAATATTGCATCAATACAGTTACTTCTAAAAGTAAAAGTGTGGAAATGCACACATTTAAATGAAGTAAATTCAGGGCAGCCACTTTTTTCAGTGTGAGACAGGTTGAGTTTTGCATAGAGTCGGGTGTAAATGTATACACTAACCCTGAGGTGATGCACTCTGTGTTTCCTTCAGAAGAGTCCTCCTTATTGAGTGTCGGGCGGTGAAGGAACCCCGCGATGATGTCATCCAGGTTAAGGTTTCAGTCTGACATTTCAGCTGAATGTGACGTGTGTGCAGAAGTATGTAGGTCGAGCGAATGGGAAGATTTCAGAGCTTTCTGATTAACTCCCTTAACATCCACACACTGTCATTCCTGATGACTCAGAGAGCACTGGGCCTCATTCGTCACCAACCATTCCTAAGATATTTCTTCTTAAAACCCACTCACACAGTTTTTACAGAGATTCTGACATTCACCAGTGTTTTCTTATTTAGGATTTGTTCTTAGGTAAGAACAGAATCTACACACACTCAAGAGCACAAAGGTGAGAACAGCTCTGTGCTTTAAGAACACGTCATATAATAATAATTATTATTATTATTATTTTTTATATATAGCACTTTTCATGCCGGTGGTAACTCAAAGTTCTTCACAGACAGGTTATAAAGTTAAACAGTGATACAAGAAATTATAAGTATTCATTTAGAATCATAATAAAATGACAAATCAAATTAAAAGATAAACCAAGAGACGTAGAGTTTTAATTAAATGCTAAGTTACGTTTTCAGATGTTTAAAAGTGAGCTCTGAGCTTGACTGTCTGATAGAAGGTGAACTGAGCTCCACAGTTAAGCAGAATAACTGAACAAGGTCTCTTCATGTTTTCTGTATTTTAGAGAAGGTATTTGTAGGCCAGTAGATTCTGTGTATCACTAAAAAGGGTTCTGTCAAGCTGTAATAGAAGAACCCTTTTTGGTTTTATATAGAACTCTTTCCAAAAAGGTTCTGTGTGTTGTACATGGTTTTATATGGAACCTTTTTGAAAAGGGTTCTATATAGCACCTAATAGGGTTCCTTTATTGTATACAAGCTGGGCACAGAAACAATAGAAGAACACTTTTGGTGCTAATCGGAACCATATACAACACATTCTCCATCAGTCTGAAGAACCATTTCACCTTGCAAAGAAACCATTTAAGCATATGAAGGGTTCTTTTAGTGTTCATGGTTTTACATAGAAACACTTTCTTTTCTAAAGAACCCTTGAGGAATCATCTTATTAAAGAGTGCAGAGTGTATGTAAGTAAATGTGTTGGGTTTTGTGACATCACAAAAATTTTAAGCGGCTGTGTGAACCGGGGAATGAACGGTACATTTTGAAAATCAGTGTATACATACTACATCAGATCAGTTTATTCACAAAAGTGAGAGAAATGGTCATTGATGTGGGCCTTTTTAAGACAGATGGACGTGAAGGTCGAGGGGTTGAGGAACCTGCCTCTAGGGAGATGAAGGAAATAAACTGCAGATTTTTTTCCCTGATTAGTCTGATGAGTCACATTCAGGCTGATTTTGACTCTGGGGTTTATTCACGGTCTGAATGGAGATCAGCTGTGATTAGAACTTGGTCAGATGTTTACATTCTTTTCCCTCTATTCGACTTTTTTTTTTCCGCAGCCCCCGGTGTCCTATCAGTAGAACTGCTCTGCTGTTTTCTGAGTGTCCATGTGAAGTCCAGGGGCTCTCCAGTTATTTAGAAAATGTTTAGTGTTTATTAAATCTACAGTACCAAAGATTTGGTAACATTTTATTTGGAGTGGTATTTGTAGATGATTTATAAACTCTTAACAGATTATCAGTAACACATTAACAACATATCAGGGACAGCAGCAGTAGTGAAGCATCTGAATACACTGAAGTAAACATCTTGTAGACGTTGATACATTACTTTACACCTAACCTTAACCTCAACCCACAACCTAATCCTCATGTTTCGACATGTTCGACATGAGTCTGTTGAGTGTTTGTTTCATTTAAAAAAGACCTTAATAAAGTGTCACCACTTTTTTAATACCAAAAATGTTTTCATCAGTTTTCCAAAAACGTAACATATGTAACAGAAAGCTAATTAGCGTTCACCATTTTACTGTGCAAAACTACAGAAACAACTGCTGAAAGTCACCTAGTTGTGATGTGAGCACTTAAACTTTTCATGTGTTCAAAGCACCTTCAGGCCCAAAGAGTTTCAATATGAGCTTCTAACAATTCACTCTTTAAAAAGATGGTTCTTCAAGGGTTCTTTAGTATAGACATTGGTTCTATATAGAACCATGAACACTCAAAGAACCATTTGCATGCTTAAATGGTTCTCTGCATGGTGAAATGATTCTTCAGATTGATGTAGAATGTGGCACCAAAAAGCGTTCTGCTATTGTTACAATGTCAAGCTTGTATACAATAGAAAAACATTTTGGTTCTATATAGAACCCTTTTCAAAGAATATTTTATATGGAACCATATACAACACATTCTCTGTCAGTCTGAAGAACCATTTCACCATTTCACCTCTTTACTGAAGAACCCTTAAAGAACCATCTTTTTAAGAGTGTAGGTCGAACCAGAAAACCAAAAATCATTGTTTAGACAGAACCCGCTCTTCAGGGTTTGGGAGGGTATACTGGGGTGGTCAAGGATGTTGCTGTGAGACCACTTGACCTTTGCAGAGGTTTTTTCGTTTTCTTATTTATCCACAAAATAAAGTGTAGATTACATATTATACTGAAAAATTCAAGAGAAAGGAATTTGTCTCTAAACTTTTGATGGGCAGGATGTGTAACGTGTGAATTGTACACATGGGCAGTGCACATAAAGATAAACACTGTTTTTAAGTGAACAATATAAACAGCACAAGAATTTTATTTTGGCCAAACATAGTGTGGATAATTTACTGAATATGGTTCTAATCAGTTCTAGTCATTTACCTCATAAAACTGATGCATAAAGGGTGTACGATCATATCTACATCATATCAGCGGATGATTATTTAAAAAAAAAAAATCAGATGTTTACATTTGGACATTATTTTAAACTGACATTTGATGATGTGTTAATTGAACCCCAGAAGAGCAGAACAATGAGTATAATCAGAGTGTAATCAGATCTGCAGGTATTTGCAAATATACTTTTTAATTCTGCACATCATTTATTGACAAACGTATACATTTTTATTTTTTAATGTTTAAAAAAGTTTACAAATTTTGCAATGTACAGCAGAAAAAGTGGTTTAGCTAGACATACATGACTAAATAACAGGGTACACACAATGTAAGACACCGTTTACTGTAGAAGGTTGTACAAAATTAATCAAATATGTACAGTGATCTCTATCAAGCAGCTTCTCTATAAAGAAATATTTTGCATGTATTTACATAAAGACTGTACATAATGATGAATTAACACTACGTTCATTAAAGCTAGTCAACCAAGTCATGTACACTCAAAATTTCAAAATTTCTGTAAGAGAAACTTACCGAGAATTGTTCATAGTGGTGGTGATAGGAATAGACGTCCACCTCTAAAAGCTCCCTCACTGAAAGTTATTACATGAAATAGTTATGAATTCACTGCCTGATGACTGAGACACTGTTTCACAGTAGTTTTGTGATAAAGGTTTGGCCTAAAATGTATTTTAATCAATCTATTAGTGGTTGAGGGATACATGAAGGCAAAACAGTCCCAAAGAAAACTTACTTTTTCAGATTGACAACTTTTTCATCAACATTCAATATAAAACTCAGAAGACACGTGTAGGTTCACTGGTGGTTTTGGATAGTAAATAAAATGTCTATATTTGTGTTGTAGTCATGGCGACCCCAGGTTCCTATCACCACCACTGTAAACCACTCTCAATCACTCTGTTTACATCTCACACACTGAATTTTATAGAAATTTGGAAAAATCAGTGAAGTTCCCCTTTGAATGCAGAACTGAAAACCTGATTAAACTGTGTGTTTTTGTGCTGCTCTGCTGTAGATCACCCTGAAGGGCTCAGTGAGTCAGATCAGATGTGTCTGAACAGGAAAAATTACACAAGCGTGCTGATCCACAGAGGAATGATGAGCTACTGGAGTTAATTTAAAAAAGAAAAGGTTAAAAGGATCATGTTTGCTTCTGACAGTCACCAGAGCCTAGTCTTACTACCAGAGTAGACCGAGGGGTGTTCATGAAGAGTCACTGCAGGGTGATAAACGTAGAACTGCGTTACAGCAATCAGGCCTTCTGATACAGATGTCCCTGCTGGCGTTTACTGAGCTGGAAAAGACTGCACAAGTCTTGCTAGGGGATGATAAAGACTTTCTGGAAAAGGAACAGAAAAACATTTTTAATAATCTGGGAAAAAAAAAAGAAATCTGGAGTTGACTCACCTCACAAATCAATTCCTTCTTACTGTTGTGAGGTTGGACACAACACTGGTAAAAATCTAATTTAACCTAATGAGAAATTGTAGAACAGACTCAGTTCATATCACAATACCTACATTTAGAGTCAGTTATTCATTCAACCTAATGAGAAACTGTAGAACAGACTCTCTCATTTGTCTTTAACCGTCCCCTGTAAATTAGTTTAATGAATTATTTTAACAGCAATATTATAAAGAAAGCTGATTAACCAGCTGAAACCGATGTAACACCATGTCTGCAACATTTTCAACACAATCATTTTATCAGGCCTAGTCATTCATTTTTTTCTCTCAGTTGTTAGTAATATTTGTCTTAATTTATATTTCAAAATAAAAGTCTCTGTGCATTTAGAATCTGTTTGAAGTGATTAAAAAATAGTTAGATCTTGTGTGCAGGACAATAGGGGAGGTCCAAAGGTGGACCAGCAGTGGCATACAGGCAGCGGGGTGCCGAGCTAATAATAATAATAATAATAATAATTTTATACCTTTTATTTATCATATTAAATTAGAATCACATAAGAAAATGATACAGATCAAGTAAAAGGATAAATACCAAAAGATAAAAGCCTGGAGACTGATATAAGGTCCTATCTGGGTAATTCTGTTTACCAGTTTCTGTGTACTTGAGCACAGTTTTGATGTATTTGTGTTTTAATGTGATACACCTCAGAAAGTAAATGTATAATTAGTGAGCAAAGTAACTTTTCTCTCTGGAGTCTGACAGCCAGACAGAGGACTCATTAGTGTACACAAAAAAAGGTTATTTAAGGGTTTTTTAGCAAAGAAAATGGTTCTATATAGGACCATGAACACTTGAAGAACCAGTTGCATGATTAAACGGCTCCGTGCCTGGTGAAATCGTTCCTCGGATTAATGAAAATGTGCTGTATATAGTTCTATATAGCACCAAAAAAGGTTCTTCTACTGTTTCAATGTCAAGCTGGTAACAACAGAAGAACCATTTTTGTGCTATATAGAACTCTTTTCAAAAAGGCTCTGTATAGAAACATTCTCCATCAATCTGAAGAACCATTTCACCATGTAGAAAACACTTTAATCATGCAAAGTGTTCTTTGAGTGTTCATGGTTCTACAACCCCATTTCCAAAGAAGTTGGGACACTGTGAAAAATGTAAATAAAAACAAAATGCAATGATGTGCAAATCATTTAAACCCTATATTTCATTGGAAATGCTTCAAAGTCAACACATCAAATGTTGAAATTTAATTGTTTTTTGAAAAAATATATACTCATTTTGAATTTGATGCCAACAACACGTTCCAAAAAAGTGGGACGGGGGCAACAAAGGCTGGTAAAGTTGTGTAATACTAAAAAACACCTGGTGGTTGATTGGCAACAGGTCAGTAACATGATTGAGTATCAAAAAAGCATCCCAGAGAGTCTTTCAGAAGTAAAGATGAGGAGGGGTTCACCACTCTGTGAAAGACTGCACGATCAAATGGTGCAATAATTCAACAATAACGTTTCTCAACATAAAACAGTACAGAACTTTTGCTTTTCATCATCTATGGTACATAATATTAAAAGATTCAGAGAATCTGGAGAAATCTCTGTATTGCTGGCCATGATCTTTGGGCCCTCAGGCTGCACTGCATTAAAAACAGACATGATTCTTAGTGGAAATCATTGTATGGGCTCAGACACACTTCTGAAAACCACTGTCTGTGAAAACAGTTTGTCGCTGCATCCACAAATGCTAATTAAAACTTAATTTCCCAAAGAAACTACATAAACAGGATCCAGAAATGTTGCCACCTTCTCTGGGCCCGGGCTCATTTGAAATGGACTGATGGGAAGTGGAAAAGTGTCCTGTGGTCCAATGAATCAACATTTGAATTTCTTTTTGGAAATCATGGACACTGTGTCCTCAAGGCTAAAGACCACTCAGCTTGTTATCAGTGCACAGTTCAAAAGCCAGTATTCATGATGGTATAGTACAGGGGTGCATTAGTGCACATGGCATGGATCTGGCACATCTGTAAAGGCACCATTAATGCTGAATGATATATACATGTTTTGGAAACATATGCTGCCATGCAGACGACGTCTTTTTCAGAGAAGGCCTTGATTATTTCAGACAATGTCAAACCATATTCTACATGTATTACAACAGCATTGCTCTGTATTAAAAGAGTCCGGGTGCCTGCAGTCCAGACCTGTCACCACGGAAAACATTTGGTACGTTATAAAATTAAAAATATGACAAAGAAGACACTGAACTGTTGAGCAGCTGAAATCCTATGTTAACTAAAAATGGGAAAACATTTCACTTTCAAACTACAGCAGTTGGTCTCCTCAGTTACCAAACACTTGGGGTATTTTTAAAAGAAGAGGTGATGAAACGCAGTGGTAAACATGCCCCCGTCCCAACTTTTTCGGAATGTTTTGTTGGCATCAAATTCAAAATGGGCAAATATTTTTCAAAAAACAATAAAATTTCTCAGTTTCAACATTTGTTGTCTTTGTACTATTTTCAATGAAACATGGGGTTTAAATGATTTGCACCTCATTGAATTTTGTTTTTATTTACATTTTGCACAGCATCCCACCTTTTTTGGAAATGGGGTTTTATATAGAATCATTTTATTTACTAAAGAACCCTTGAAGAACCATGTGTGTAGTACAGAAGATGGTCTCACTTCATTTGGATAGTCCCCTATAGCCCCCTATAGATTATCTACAGATGTTCAAATTGTAAAAAATATCTACAAAGCATCTAAAGTGGGCTATCCAAATAAAGTGTTACCCAGAAGAGTTAATGCTAGCTGGTACTAACGTGTAGATGAAGTGAACGTACCGGTGTTTGCTTTATGTCTGATTTGCTTTGGTTGGTGTTTCCACCAGCTTCTGGTAGGCTGAGAAAAGAGTGTTGGAACCAGTTAGTTTACAGGACGTGAACTGTAGAGACTCAACAAATCAGCATTCATATACACAAATAAACACACTGTATTTAGTAAATACGGAACCATGAACTCTTGAACTATTTGCATGATTAAACTGTTCTCTGCATGGTGAAATGTTTTTTCAGACTGATGGAGAATATGTTGTTCATGGTTCTAAATAGCACCAAAAAGGGTTCTTCTATTGTTATAAGCTTGACATCGAAACTGTATCAGAACCCTTTTTGGTGCTAATCAGAACCATATACAACACATTCTCCATCACTCTGAAGAACGATTTCACCATGCAGAGAACACTTTAAGTGTGGAAATGTTTCTGTGCGTGTTCATGGCTCTACGTAGAGCCACTGTCCTTACTAAAGAACGCTTGAAGAACCATCTTTGTGTGAGTG
Source organism: Colossoma macropomum (assembly GCF_904425465.1). Lineage (NCBI taxonomy): Eukaryota > Metazoa > Chordata > Actinopteri > Characiformes > Serrasalmidae > Colossoma > Colossoma macropomum. The sequence continues at coordinate 16,041,187 of NW_023494804.1, read as the reverse complement.
TAGAAGCTGAACAACTACATCATAAGGATATTTGGTGCAATTCATTGTTTTACTATACATGCAAAGCTTTTCAGAACTGCAGCCTGGGTGGGTGTGACTGATGTAAGCTGAATAAGCAGTTGAAGGGGAACTCCACTAATTTTTGAAAATTCTTGCATAATTAAATGGTTAAAAGTGGTTTGGTGTGAAATGCTCTGTTCTAGAGAAACTTACCAAGTCAGAATTTGTTCACAGTGGTGGTGATAGGAACCAGACGTCCACCACTAAAAGCTCCCTGACAGGAAGTTATTACATGAAACTGTTATGAATTCACTGCCTGATGTCTGAGACATTGTTTTATGATAGTTTGGAGAACTTAAACTCCATTCATGGTGGAGGGACACATGCAGGGCACTGTGAGGCGAAATAGTCCCCAAAGAAAACTTATTATTTAAGATTTTCCACTATTTTCCCATCATCAACATTCATATAAAACTCAAAAGACACGTGTTTGTTATGGATAGCAAATAAAATGTCTATATTTGTGTTGTAGTCATGGCGACTCCTGGTTCCTATCACCACCACTGTAAAGAAATCTGAACAATTTCACACCAAACCACTCTGAATCGCTCTGTTTACATCTCACACACTAAATTTTGGAGAAATTCTCCTTTAAATGTAAATGCTTTGTTGCATTACAGAAACAGTGAGTTCAGGCAGTTTTTGCAGCTTAGTTTGCATATATGGGCTGTATGGACTGGGGAGTGAATAGTATATTTTAAAGATTTACATACAACTACTATTAGCTCTTATTAAAAAAATGAGCAAGGAAAATTTGTTTTTTTTTTTATATGGGCCCTTTAAATTTGTATATCTAGCTGTATTCTGCAGTTATTTATATTCCATGACTTGTATTCCCTGTTCAGCACTCATGTCTCAAGTCTTGTTTGGTGGGTGGTGCATTTATGTACCTTTGTCGGCTTTGCTCTTGTTTTCTCATCTTTATTCTCCAAACTGCAGCAACGGTTACAGCCACAACTAAAACGGTGAGAATCACAGCCAGACAAGCTGCCATGGCCGTATACGCTTCTGCAGAGAGAGAGAGAGAGAGGGGAGTGTAAAAAAGTGTAGTGTTTATCAGTGATCTGTTAAGGAAAATAGTTCAAGACTGAATGATTTTCTATTGAGAATTGTACTTTAAAGTTCAGTTTTCATATGCAGGTCTAAAGTCTCTCAATAGGTAAAGCGCTTAACCGCTTCACTGAATTGCTTAAGTGTCTTTGACATGATGTGCATTTTTTGTGTCCAAGTCCATTATTTTCACAAAAAATACTTTAATAAATAAATACATGACATTTCAAATTATTCAGCAATTCATCTTTTTATGTGAAAATTCTTCAGTGCATTCATATAAAAATCATTCATTTTAGTTCCTTTTTGGCTTTAAAAGTCTAAAAATGTCAGGTGGTACAACCATCCGACCATATATGTTGACTAAAAAACTCAAAACATGTAATTTAGTTATAAAGTTCTAAATAAAACGGTTTGGCCTGATTTTATGTTTGAAAACTTTAAAATAAAACCAAAAAATAAGGCGACTTGAAAAATGCTCAACTCAGAGAAAAAACCTTTTGTCTGCAAGTTCTTACTTCCTCAAATGTCAGGCAGCACAAACGAAAACAAAGAACTTTTAGTTTGGCATGCTTTTACGAAAGGTGGGCCAGTGTACTGCATCATGAAGAAGACCCCAAGTGACCTTCATGGTGCAATGCCAGGGTCACAGATTTAGTAAAAATGTGATGTTTGAGTCGTGGTTAGAACGGTTCAGTTTACCATGTCAGGTGGTCTAAACTCGGCAGAACCATGTAAATGTGGAATTATTATAATAATGTTTATTTATCTGAAAAAATGTAAGTGTAACTCAAGTTGAAGGACAAAGGTTTCTACGTGTTTCTAAGTAAATGCCTGTTTAATCTGACATTAGTCTGAAAAGTCAGGCGGCTCAACCAGTCAGTCAGATGGAGAAACCAGATCAGCACAGTTTAATAACTGAAACAGGCAGTTAAAGCTTTAATAACACTCACTATAATTAGGATAGGAAATGCATAGATATATAAATGCAAATATATATGCAGAGGTAAAAATGCACATCATGTCCTTTTTAATCAGATTTTTAAAAAGTTATTTTGAATACCTCATTTGTTAGTGACCCACATACAGAGCAAGTCAACATTTTCAAGTGAAATAACTGAAGTACTGGACTCTGACTGTGAGGAATGTCATTATGAATCATTATTTTCCTTTAAATTGTTGAGAAACAGAAATACTGCTGTACTCTTACCTCTGCTTAGTCCCGGTTCTGCATCTGCAACACACAGTATCACATTTCACTCACAGCTGCTTAGAGGTAAATGGTGTAGCAATAAGAATGTGACGGTTCAGTGGGATGCACTAATATGGGAACTGTGGGCAGTTTTTCATTCAAGATTCAAGGTTGGTTATATATATATATATATATATATATATATATATATATATATATATATATATATATATATGTATCTCCAAAATAGTAACTCTACAGGGGAGGACGAACATGTTTTAACTTTAATGTAAGGTAATGTAAAGAGATTTTATTTTAAGCCATTTTGGAGCATTTCTATTGGTCCATTCATCATGAAATTCCCACACAATGTAAAGGGACAGCCATGTTTAAATGATGCAGAAAAGAGTTCTTCCGTGGTATACAAGTTTGACATTGTACCAATAGCAGAACCCTTTTTAGTGCTATGCAGAACCATGCACAACATTGTCCTTCAGTCTGAAGAACCATGGAAAGAACCACTTAAGCAAATGTTTCTTTAGGTGTTCAGGGTTCTATACAGAACTATTGTCTTTACTAAAGAACCCTTAAAGAACCATCTTTTTTTTAGAAAGAAAGAAGTGGCACCAAGCAGTGCAGGTGACTGACAGTGTTGATGAATTAATCATATGAACGTATCTGCAGATGCTGATTCTGATACATAAACAGTTATTAAATGGGCTACATCCACCTGCATTAGTTTTACAGAGAAATATAACACTGTTAAATGCAGTAAAATGAATAAGATGCACTCTGCGTTACCTAAACACTCTGCTGTTCTGAGGTTCCATAAATACATCAATATATATATAATTTAAAAACTGAATTGAATTGTGGTGAAATTTGAGATTTTCATGATGCTGGCGAATCAAATGACAGGTCAATGTGATATGCTGTGTTTACTGGAGTCAGTACTGTGAATGTAGTTTGTGTTTGTTTGTGTGTGTGTGTACTCACTGTTAGTATAGATGATGTGGTCTGTGTAGCGATTTGTACAGTCTGGTGGGACCCAGCCAGGAATACACTGACATTCTGCCTTATTATTACACACCTGTAAGACAAAAACATGGTTTTGCACAAACTGTATTTGTGATGGATGATTCAGAACAAATTAGAGATGAGTCAGTATCATTTTTGTTAGGTAATACATTTTAGTGCTCTATTTTTTATTTTTTGAGTAACCTACTTAGGATAAAGTAGTTGTTAGTGTAAATGAGTGCAACGTACATTAACCCCTTAAAATCCCAGGCTTATTACATATTAAGGCTTAATATTCAGTAACTACAGGGGCTTCAATGCAAACTAGCCGAGTTATTATGTTACAGAAATGTATAATAAAACTTTTGGCCCACCAGCGGGCCCTGGCCATTTAAGGGGTTAACCTCTTGGACCTCCTAAATGTCTCAAAAGTCTGAGGGGTCCATGAAAATAAATTTACTTTCACGTTATGCTGTCCATCAAGGAAAAATAAACACTTAAATACAAATTCAGTGAAGCTTATTGTTTATCTGCTTCACCCACAATCAGCTTCTGTCTTTAATAGTCTTAACTAGAGCTCACGCTTCCAGTTTTCCATCTTGTTGGAGTCTTTTGATTGGCTGGTTGAGCTGTAGCTGAATGTCCTCTAAAGCCAGACAGACACTGTGTGATTTTAGAAATCTTGTCTTTTGGTGACTCGCACTGTACGTTTGAATAGACCATTATGTTCGGACACAGCTATGACATATATACTTGCACTGTATGAAAATGCTCCGTCTGACTGACCTGCAGTCAGACTCTGTCTACAGACCATTATCAATGAAGCTGATTCATTCAGAATAACACGAGTACTGAGCAAACACACTGGGACACTGAGCAGCGCTGCTAACCACGCTGTGCTCTGAAATATACACACACAGCCTGTTTAACAAAGACAGTTTACACAAATCACAGTATTAAAGGTGTATACCTCGTAATTCTACTCTGTCAAACAGAGTAAAGTCAAATATACAGAATTTGGTAGCAAATGTTGACTTTTTTTGCCTCCGTTTTCTTCACCTGCTTGTCTTCACCTGTACTGGGGAAGTGGTTGTAATTGCGTTTGTGTGTGTTTAAAATGGGCTAAAATCACACACTGTATGTCTGGCAAGAATCTTTGTGTCCGACCTCCACGGTGTCAGTAACACTTCTCTGTGTGAGAAGCTTACGTCACTCTGCTTACGTCACTCTGCTTACGTCACTCTGCTTACGTCTCATGCTTACGTCACTCTGCTTACGTCACTCTGCTTACGTCACTCTGCTTATGTCACATGCTCAACTGGTATCTGATGTTGGTATCGCTGAATTTTTTTTATGAGTAAATGAGCATGATAACTGATCTGTACTCAATACCAGTATCAGTACTGATGCATTCCTAGAACAAACGAGTCAACACTGAATACCTGGGGCACATTCAGTCTCACAACATTGTGCATAGTTTTGCTATGGTTTTCAGGTTAAACAACATGTTTTGTGCAGCTTTGAGAACCGTTTTCTCTCATTTGCGTGTCCGAGGTGTTAGCCAATCAGCAGTGACGTGTATATAAACCCCGCCGTATCAAAAAGGCAGTGCACACAATGTATTCTAACAAAGTCCTCTACAAATGTGGCCGCTGCAGCTTGTACTCAACAATTAAAGACATTAGAAGTGGTGTTTTGTAGTGTTAAACATGTTTTTAAACCCACTTCATCAGGCTCCAGAAATTCTTCAGAAAGGACGCCTTGTATGGCCTTCTCAGATTCCATAGTTGCAATGCTTGCGTAACACAGCAGAGTGTAAACACACCACTATTTCCATTTAAATAAATAATAATAAATAATTTCACTATGTTTTGCTGGGTCTGAACGCAGCCCAGGTACAGGTGTGTTAGCAGTGAGTAAGCATAAACGTAATAAATGAGTTTATTAACAGTTTTAAAGCTTACCGCATTTCCTTTGCAGGTTATAGAGCAGTTGATTTCTCCATAGGCCACGTCCAACTCCACACATGCGCTGTTACTGCATACCTGCACACATCAGCGCACGATCAGCTACATTTATCTGTCCTATATTAGCACTAAGGCTTATGCTGATTGTTTTTGGCTATGTCTTCATTTTAAGATTAACAAAGAAATGTGAGGCTTTTAAAGGCTGTGAGCCAGATTGATAAAACTGGGTTGTAACAGCGCTAAACCACACAAAGTGGTACAGCACAATAAATATGAGCTATTCATAAAGACACCGTGGCGGAGGTTAGCACACTGGTGTCTTTTTAATGCTGCAGTATTTTCACCAGTGTTTTAAGCAAGATCCAATCAAAATCCACATATAAATGAGCTCATACATATTAAAACCCCACTTAGTGAAGCTCCTTTTTGGCTGCAAAAAGAAATGAAACCAGAGAAACAAATAAAATCAAAATTCTCAGAAAAAGAGCTGCAAATTTTAAGGGAAAAAGTCCTGCAAGGAATAGTAAACTGTGTAGTAAAGAAGCTTTTAACTTTTAATCAAGAAATAAATGTTTCTTTATCAGAAAATGTTTTTACTATTTAAAAAAAATGGCATTTATAAAAAAAATATATTTAAAATTCAACTTTTAATTGTAGTAACTATATTTTCATATGCAAGATTTTATTTACCAGTTACATAATCCAATAATAGCAATGCAAAAATTCAAGCAATTATAGTTACAATAATTATTCTAAAAAACGTTTAACATTTTGTATGTTTTATTGCAATTAAAAATTAAATTGACATGCTGAAATTCTATTTGTGGCGCGCTGTTTTAGCTTCAGGAATTAAGTTTACATGTGTGAAAATTAAATTTCAACAAGTATTTAATTCTTGATTTCAGGAATTTGATTTGCACTTGTGACAAATGTGAAATATGAACTAGTAAAATCAGTTTTTAATTGTAAGAAATGTCAAATTTAACATATGTACGTTGAATTCTTTGTAAAATCCATTGTAAACATAATAGTATTAAAAGTTTAAACTGCTTGCAGTGAAATCAGTTGGAACAAGTAGTCAGAATCTCAAAATGTCAAATTAATCTTCGCTTGATGGATTACAGGATAACAGGACAGCAATTCACCAAACACTGAATCTGTCGCAGGAAGAAGAGGCTGTTTTAATTACAGTGCAGTTGAACCTGCTGATCTGAAATCCTGCTTAAGCGAGTCGTTTTTCTCCTCTGTTCTCCTCCAGCAGCTGTTAGAAGGTTTGTCATGATGTTCATTCCATACAGGTCAAAATGTGTCTTTTAAATAATTTGTTTCATCAGCTCAGTGTGTGTGTGATTTGTTGCATGTGTGAATACAGTGTTTCCAAACATGTTTAGAAAATATTTAATATTTTTGCAGAATTGTGTTATGTGATGAATCACTACTGCCATATTTAAATTAAGAAAACACACAGCTACGCCTCACATCATACAAGAGGTAGAACTCAACGGTTATCCTCATTTATATAGGTGTGAAGTATAGGGACCCCCTGGATGTCTCAAAATCACAATTCTGGGGCTCCTTGAAAATAAACTTACTTTGACGTTATGGTGTTTGTTAGGGTAAAAAGACGCTCAAATCCAGATTCAGTGAAGCTGATTGTTTATCTGCTTCACCCACAATCAGTTTCTGTCTTTGGTATCTTAACTAACTAGAGCTGCAGCACTGCTCTGCCTCAGGGTGGCGCTGTAGCAGACTGGTTCACCCAGTTAGTCCTTCATAGTCTAGAAACTGTAACTCTGCCTGGATTCCTCTGAAAAATTTTACAGTGTGCTGCAGCAGATCTGGAAATCTGAAAACTCGTTTCCCAAGAGTGACTGTTCCTCATTTCTCACACTGAAGACAGAAGAGGAGATGAGTAAGATCTCAGGTAATGTGAGGAAGAGCGCATTACCACACTAGAACAGATTTTTGTTGCCTTTAAAGCAACAGTGTTGCTATGGAGAGTGAGTAAGCAGCCAGCTAACATGGGACCCCCGAATACCAGGGGATACTTCACACACAGTTTATGAATAAATGTGTTACCACCACACTGTTACATCTTACATCACAGTAAATCTGGTGCTGAGTTTTATGAATCTTCTGCTGCTTCTGCTTTTAAAGTTAAAGAAATAGCCAAAAAATGAAATTTAAATGTTAATGTCTTTTATCCTAAATGTAGTCCATCAGCCGAGGCATGTTCAGTGTCTGAAATTAGCTTCTTTAGTTTTACACTGGAGCTACGAGGCTAATGTAGCAACACTTGACACAGTTTTTGGCCAACTTCAGACACCAAACCTACCTTGGCTGATAAGCTGCATTATGTTTATGAGGAAGTAAGAACGTGTTCAGTTTTCCCTTTTAGTAAGTTTGACCTTTGTACTCTCTTTTTTACACTCATTTTCACCTGGTTGCTCTGTTTAACTACACTCTTAAAGAAGGTTCTTCAAGGGTTCTTTAGTAAAGACAATGGTACTGTATAGAAAACTGCATGCTTAAATGGTTCTTTGCGTGGTTAATGGCAAGCTTGAAGCTGAGAAGAACCCTTTCTTGTGTTATATAGAACCATATTCAAAAACATTCTGTATAGAGAATACAGAACACATTCTCCATCAGTCTGAAGATCCACTTCACCATGCAGAGGACCTTTTAAGGATGCAAATGTGTTCATGGTTCTATATAGAACCACTGCCTTTACTAAAGAACCCTAGAAGAACCGAGTATAGTACCTGATGAAGTCTATCAAAGTGAAAGAACGTCGAGTTTGTCTCACCTGTCCATCTCCACACTTTGTCCCGGTTTTGACCTGCCCATAGTCCATGGTGGGGTCACTGTAAATCGTGACTTTGCATGAACCCAATGTCACTCCTGTCCCAAACAGCGGCGCTGCTGTTCCATTAGAGCAGAAAAGCTTTCCACACATTATATCCCTGTGGGAAAAAAACATAACATAAATGTTACTGATCCTCAGATGGAAACTCAACTGAGTAAAAGTTTACAGTGTAAAGTAGAAGAATACAGTGTACAAGCACAAGATTAAACTGCACAATCTAAAGAACATAAAATAAAAGTATAAATATGCATAAATGAGTATATATAAATAGACAGACTGGTCAGGTAGTACATTTGTCATTATGGTTATTGTCACAATGACAATAATAGTGAATAATAATAATAAACAATGCACATTAGAGCACCTGTTGTAAGCTGTTGTTTAAGTTAGAGTTTCACAGTATATTGTTTGTTAATTGTTATTGCACTATTGTCTTGCCATAATATATTTATAAAATGTTGTAATATGCAAATTATCTTTCATTTGATGACTTGTGCTCTGAGCATCCTGAACAACCTCAGTGCCAAATGGGTTTTTATGAGTGTTTTGATAAATCAAGGCATTCACACAATCCAACAATATAAATGAATCAGAATAATTCCGGCCGATCTTCACCCATGCGCTGTGTTTTGAACCCAGGTTATTTTTCACATGACTACTGTTTTTCGAGATTATGGTTGAAATATGGCTGATATTTTGCGAAGTTAAAGAAAATGTGGTTTCTTTTTAAGTGATTGTTTAGTCTCATTAAGTGTCTCTGGGCTTTTCTGGGACAGCATGCAGTCTGTGGCTGTCAGTACAGCTGAGAGAAAATGAAATTACGGCAAGAACAACAATATTACGGGCATAAACAGCAGGCTGTGTCTTCATAATGACTGAACAATTCATTAAGACTTAAAGTCCAGTTGTTAGAGTTAAAATCTGAGCAAATAAAATCCAGCAAGATGAAAAACTGCCAGTTAAATAAAAAAATCACTGTTTGCTCCTAACAGACTCGCTTTAACTGGTCTACATTTTATATTCTCTCTATACATGGATTCTGCCCTCACTGGCTGAGCAGGTCAACAGAAAGCTAACGGGCTAACATGCTAACGCTACAATAATGAAGGACAAATTTCAAATGTAAGCCTTTAAATGAAGCATTACATAACAACTGAGACATACAAAGTGAGAAATGTTGCTTACATGCCTGTTATGAGCTGTATTTAAACTGGAGCTGACATAAAAATCCTATATAATGCCAAGCTAACACCGCTAGCTTGACGCTAACATAGCTAGCTAACTAGCTGGCTAACATGATGACAATACAAGGAGCATTACTGCTTTAAAAACAGATTTCTACATTAGGCAGTGCTGTGTAACGGCTCTGCTTTATGGTTTTCTGTCTGTTTCTGACCCTCAGTGTAAACAGTTTAAATGGAATGACTTTATTATTTAATAAAGTGAATATATTACAAAGCAAATCACAATCACAGTATGACATTCTGTCTATACGTTGCAGCCCCTTGTTTAAGTGTATGGTTGGACCCTGTGAAATGTACTAATTTATAACAGTTTTAATAAGAAAATAATAAGTATCTGTCATAACTTACTTCTCTGGACACGCTATATAGTCTTGTGGATACGGGCGTCTGCAGTACGCGTAATGCGTGCCTCTTGTGTTCAGATCGTAGCAGGACTCCGGGGCCACTTCAGCAGCTGAAAGAAGAAGGAGAGGAACAAAACTGCAAAGTATTAAACGGTCTGAAGTGTCCATTCAGCACACAGCAAATATCACAGTTCTTTATTTTCCTATAGGCCTAATGTGTAGCATAGATCGCTTTAAATGCGGTTCTTTAATCAGCGCGTGGGTGTACAGGCTGGTCTTTCAGAGGAGCGTGGCCTTGGTTGGAAGCGGGCTGTGAATGTCTTGAACACGCTTTATTAAAAAATCCTCCCACACGCTTCAAGGTGACACACAAAACTGCCTTTCACTCTTTACTTCTTTAAAAAATCTCATGGCCCATTTCGACAGGCAGTCACAGCTGCCACCTATGTTTTTTATCCTGATACATTTTATTCTTATACACTCTTATAAAAGATGTTCTATATAGAACATTTGCATGCTTAAATTGTTGTTTGCATGGTGAAATGGTTCTTCAGATTGATGGAGAATATATTGTATATGGTTCTGTATTGCACCAAAATGGGTTCTATTATTCTGTTGTTTCATTATTCTGTTCTATCATTACAAGCTTGGCATCGTAGCAACAGCAGAACCATTTTTACTGTTATATACAACCCTTTTCAAAAAGGTTCTATTTCCATTTTACCATGCAGAGAACCGTTTAAGCATGCAAATGGCTTTTTGAGTGTTCACGGTTCTGTATTGAACCACTGTATTTACTAAAGAACTCTTGAAGAACCATCTTTACAAGCTTGACATCAAAACAGCACAAGAACCATATACAACACATTTTCCAGCAGTCTGAAGGATAATTTCACCATGCAAAGAACCATTTAATGCAAAGGGTTCTCTGAGTGTTCATGGTTCTCTACAGAACCATTGTCATTACTAAAGAATGCACAAAGAACTTTTTAAAGTGTAGCAGCTATTTGTGGAGCTCTTTGCAAAGAATCGTTGCAGCTCTAGACTCAAATTTCTAGGTTTATTTATCCCGACTGTCAAATGAAAACGTTTTAACTTCATTTTTGTTTTTTTCCCCTAATCATTTAAAATATCCAGCTGCTCTTTACATTCTGGGAACATTTCAGGAACAATGGATAGTAGAAATAGTCAAAATCACATTATGTTAACATAATTAAAATTAAAAGCAATTTTTCTCCTTCACCTATAAAGTGACCATTTCAGAGATGCGCTTTCTGTGACAATATGCAAAAAAAAGGGGTCTTACACAAAGGGTGGAAAAACATAAACACACTAATTTCCAGACCAGGAACAGTTTGGAAATTGACAGAATGTTCATAACTTTGGCGGAAAAAAGTATGTCTATTCTTTCGTGTTACGCTGAAAATGTCACGGTAGTTAATTCAATTTGGAGAAAGTTAGAAATCCCAGATATTCTCAAATATTCCTGAAAATAGAGCATGTTTCATATTTTCCTTCTGCTGTGACACACAGTTAATGACCTTTACACGTAGCCTGAAAACTCAACACAAAGTCTGGATGAAGGTGTATAAAATCTCTACAAGGAAAAGGAAAGCCCTGAACAGATGTGGTCATTTTCTGCTGTGTTGAATCAGTTTCAGACTGAACAGGTTGAAATGGGGCCAGTGTGATCTTTTTCTTTTCTCTTTTTTTTCCCTTTTTCTTCTTTGTTTTATAATTGACTGTTCAAAAGTTTGGAATCACTTGACAAAGCAATTAAAAATATTGAATATATCAAGTTTTTTTGAGGGGCTAGAAGTGATGAAATGATGCATTTTTTTTAATACTGTAATATTATCTGCCTCAACTTTGGGTCACTACTTTGGGAAAAAAAAGACTTCTGGATGTTAATTTTATCAAAACTTAATTCGGGATATTTGATCAGAACTTCAGTCTGGATGTTAAATGTATTAGAACTTCTTCATTCTTGATGTTCTGCAGTGTGTCTCAGTCATTTTAGAATCTTCTCTTCAGATTATCCAAATTTCACAAATTCATGAGTCGGTTGATCCCCCCCCCCCCCCCCACCCCCACAATCAACAACACATAGATTAGGGTGTCAGTCTAAATGCAGAAGCTGTGCTGATGAAATGTAGCCTTACTGTCTCCCCACATGCTGATGCACTGGTCCAGTTTGAGTGGACATTGGCCGTCATAGCAGTAGCCACTGTTGTTTCTGCAGGGAAGGCCGTTCACTCGGTATGTGTCTTCTGGACAGTCTGCGTTCGTCCCGCTGCAGTACTCAGGCAGGTCACACTCACTTTGAATGTTCCGACACATGGTGGCCAGAGGCAGGAACTGAAAATCAGAAGATTCTCTGATTTAGACTTTAGTCACCCAAATCAAATCTCAGTAAATGATTGTGTAAAACTGAGAAACTGCACATTTAGTTCCTAACTCCTTTTCTCAGGTTCTGAGTTTCTGTTCATTTTGTTGCACAGATGCCTTTGAAGGTGTTTTACAAAGCAGTATTTCTGCACCTACATTCACAGCATTTACCATTTGCAGTTTCTATCCAGAGGGACTTGGAAAACTTACTCTTACGCTAGTGCTAATTGGCTAGAGCAGTTTTTCCCAACCTGGTCCTCGGGGGCCCCACAGACAGTCCACATTTTCTTCACAACACTTAAGAATGAAAGAAAAATGTTCACCATCTGGGGGCCCTGAGGACCAGGTTGGGAAACACAAGGTTAGAGTCTAAAGATGCGTTCAAACTAAAGCAGTCAGAGCTAATGCATGAACACACAGATTCACAATACACAGAGACTAAGAGATTTATTTGTGCTTTATGTGTACAGTTAGAGTCATTAAATGCAAGGAGAGGGATTATCAGTTCATGCTTAAAGAGACCAAAGAGGACCTGGTTCCTGTTTAATTTCTGCAGAATTTAAGCCCAATGTGAGAGCTCTTCAACAAGCTTGCTGGACAAGTTTAATTTTAGACTTCAGTTACATGGCTAATGGAGAAATCTTGCTTTGTAAAATAACCATGGCTAATGGAGAAATCTTGCTTTGTAAAATAACAGCAGATGAACAGTGAAAATGTCATGTACATATATGTTTTTATGGTTTCTATGAAAAACATTAGGCCAGAAACATATTCAGTGTAAGAATGTGTACACAAATGACAACAACAAACAAACTTTCTTTCAACTTCTGACTGGATGTGTCTTGGATTTTGGCTTCAGTCTTGTGCTAGAAACTCCAGCGTTTGAGTGAGTGTTTAAGATAAATGTGTGTGAATGTGTAAGTTAGAGGTGTGTGTGTTTGACCTCTGACCTTGCAGTTGTTGCAGCAGTCTCCGGAGGAGCACTGTGATCCCTGGGTAAAGGTGCAGGTGGCAGCGTGGCAGCATGGGTCTGTACAATCCTACAACACATAGCCAAACAGCCAGTCAGACCTTTATTATGCAAATATTATAGTGGACATCTCCAACTCTCTGAGCATCCCATAGAGGTTGTTACCTACTCTCAAGGACTCTCCTAAAATTGGTCCGTTCATACCTGCAAGGAAAGATCTACTTTGTCAAAATAGAAAATAATGTTTCTGAGAGAGTACCAGTGACCTGTGGTGTCCCACAGGGTTCAATTCTTGGGCCGCTCTTGTTTAATCTATACATGCTGCCTCTTGGCCAAATACTACAAGACTATAGGATATCTTACCACAGCTATGCAGATGATACTCAGATCTACTTGGTCCTCTCCTCAAACTACTGGAGTCACTTTGTAAGTGCCTTGAGCACATCACTAACTAGATGGGACAAAACATTCTGCAGTTGTATAAAGATAAAAGAGAAATTATTTTATTCTGGAATGGCAATGAGAGGCTCAGACTAGCTGCCTGTCTGTGACCTTGGCGTACTAATGGACTCTGATCTTAGTTTTAGCAGTCGTGTCAAAGAAGTCAGCAAATCAGCTTTTTATCACCTTAAGAATATCAACAAGATCAGAGATGTTCTGACTAAAGCAGACCTGGAGAAAGTCATCCACGCCTTTATTTCCAGCAGAATTGATCACTGTAAAGGTTGCCTAACTGGACTCCCAAAAAAGACAGTCAAACAGCTTCAGCCGATTCAGAATGCTGCTGCCAGAGTCTCACTGGGAGTAAAAGAAGGAACACCCCCCCATTCTTAAATCCTCACACTGGCTACCAGTCTGTATCAGAACAGACTTTAAGGAGCTGTTACTGCTCTAGAAATGTCTTAATGGTGCAGGAGCAGCGTTTTTATCTGATCTGCTGCAGCAACATGAGCCGAGCAGAACTCTCAGTTCATTAGGAACTAGTCAGTCCTGCCAAAGGTGAAGACTAACCATGGAGAAGTAGCGTTTGGCTACTATGCTGCTCTTAATTGGACCAAGCTGTTTTAGGTTACTCGTGGAACTGAACTCTGCAGTAATGTATAATTTTGTATGAGCAGGGTTAAAGATATCTTTGCCATATTCTTACTTTTTGGGTAATGTGTGTAGTTTCACACTTCTGACTTTAAAGGGACCATATTTCTCCTCAACTAGACTTATTTATGTGGTTTCATGTACCAAAAACAGTTATAGTTCATTTTTACATGACAATTTTCCAGTCTCTCTTCATTCCTTAGAATTAAACTGTTTTTGTTACTGTACTTTTTAGACTGATATATGTATTTGTATTGAGTCTCATTCAAAAAGCAGTCTAGGCTCACATTTGGAACAATCTTATAAACTGGGATTAAGCTCCTCACAGCTGTGAGGGCTAAAAATAAACTTCAGCCTCTTTGTGATGTGTGGATTGTTTGGAAGGCTTTAAGGATCTGTTTGTTTCCTGACAGCCAGGAACAGCACAACATTTAATCAAGGAAGAGCACTCAATCAGTACTACCGGAATGGGCGGGGCTGAACTGGGCACAGTTTGTGGCTGTGATTTCACAACCATGATGAATTCGAAACAACCTGTTTTTGTAGCTTAGCTTCTGTATGTGGACTGTATGGGTTGAAGAGTGAGTGTTGCACTTTGCAACATTAACAGTATTTACATACTGCATCAAAATCTTTTATTGAGGTTTTCCATGATATTAGCTCTTTAAAACATTTCTGTCCCCTCACCTCCACGGGGCCACAGTCACAATCCTCTCCCTCCTCCTGGAAGCCGTTTCCACAGATGGGTGGGGAGATGATGGAGCCGTTAGCAGGTTCATTCAGCAAACAATGCAGAGCAGGAGACGACTGTAGGAACTGCACATACTCCGCCACACTGCAGTTACTGAAGTGCTCAGGAGGGGGGTTACTGTAGAGGACATAAAACTGACCTTCAGGGTCTGAGCACAAGACTGCAGACAGGTTTGGATGCCTAATGTCTCTTTTTTGCTCTCTTAACTTTGCAGTAGACATTTACTGTCTATTTTATTAGAAACACCTTGTGCTTCCACTAACTGGCCACTTTATTAGAAACGCCCACCTTGTGCTTCCACTAACTGGCCACTTTATTAGAAACACTTACCTTGTGCTTCCACTAACTGGCCACTGTATTAGAGACACCCACCTTGTGCTTCCACTAACTGGCCACTTTATTAGAAACGCCCACCTTGCGCTTCCACTACCTGGCCACTTTATTAGAAACGCCCACCTTGGGCTTCCACTCACTGGCCGCTTTATTAGAAACACCCACCTTGCGCTTCGACTAACTGGCCGCTTTATTTGAAACACCCACCTTGTGCTTCCACTAACTGGCCACTTTATTAGAGACACCCAACTTGTGCTTCCACTACCTGGCCACTTTATTAGAAACGCCCACCTTGCGCTTCCACTACCTGGCCTCTTTATTAGAAACGTCCACCTTGGGTTTCCACTAACTGGCCGCTTTATTTGAAACACTCACGTTGCACTTACACAAACTGGCCACTTTATTAGAAACACCAACCTTTTAGTTCCAACAAAATACACTCAGAGACTGTAATGAATAATATGTTGCTGTAGTTTATTGTTCTCAGATCTGTACCTGAGTACTGGAGCCATGATGCAGTGAGCCTCAACACAGGAGCAGGATGATGTATCATGAAGCATGCCCAGGTTGTGTCCAAGTTCATGTGCTAACACGGCTCCCGTCTCCAGGGCATTGGACGAGAAATCCTGCAACAGTTTAATATGATCTCATCAATTAGCATCTCTGGCTCTACAGCTATGTATTTAGTTACTGGTGCATATATGAAGCTGAACACTAATCACTGAGGTTCTGAAGGGCTTTATAATTAGCTGCTGAGTTGAGGTCAAGGTGCAAAATACAGGGGGTCCTGGGGGGTCTGGGACCTCCTAATTAACCTCTTGGACCCCCTGGATGTCCCAAAATCAGCTTCTGTCTTTGGTATCTTAACTAACTAGAGCTGCAGCACTGCTCTGCCTCAGGGTGGCGCTGTAGCAGTCTGGTTCACCCAGTTGGTCCCTCATATCCTAGAAACTGTAACTCTGCCTGGATTCCTCATAACTCTACAATGTGCTGCAGCAGATCTGTAAATATCAAAACTCGCCGAGTTTCCCAAGAGTTTGGTGTAAAGAGTGACTGGTCCTCATTTCTTATACTGAAGACAGAAGAGTGCCAAACTAGAACAGAGCATTTACAGAAGAACAACTGATAAACCAAACATTTTATTGCCTTTGAAGCATCAGCGCTGCTATGGTGAGTGAGTTAGCAGATAGACAACATAAGACCCCCGAATACCAGGGGGTAGTTTGCACACTGGTTGAGGTTTGTTAGAGTAAGTAGGTTCAGCCATGCTAGACTTACTCGAACTAAAGTGGTGGAGTCCATGGTGCACAGGCTTCCCACGTTTGCCAGGCCCACTATAGAGCCAAAGTTTATCGCTCTGAAAAACAATGGCATGTTTGAGCACACTTAAATCATGTGTATGTGTATGTATTTCTCTCTTTGTGAGGACCCAGAATGATGAACTCATGAACAATGTGTGGTTTGTGGGGACATTAGTCTGCTCTCCATGAAGAAATGCTGTTACCAAAAACTGTATATAAAAAACATAAAAGAGGCCAAAGCTTATCTTTTAGTTGCTGAGGAGCACAGCAGGATTTACATGCAGTAATACACACACACACACACAAGACACATTAGCCTCGTTCTATGAGTACTCCCTGAAAACCTCCGGAAGGACCATCTAAGATTTGCTTAAAGACGCAATGTGCAATATTTAGTGTCACTCAGTGGTGATGTAGCAGACTGCAACCAGCTAATTCCCCCTTCCTCACCCCTCCCTTTATAAGCGTGTAGCAGAACCTACAGTGGCTGTCAGGTTTTCTCTGCCTGTCCCGATTTTGTTTTGCTTCTTCATGTTTTCACTTTTTTGATGGCGAGGATTCACCATCCCTCGCTTCTTCCTGTGCTAAATTACAAGTCTGATCCTCCATTTGTCAAAATTTGATTCTTACAGCACAAAATGGTCAGCCAGAACCAGCAGCAACCACTGATTTTTCTTCTTTCTACGTCCTCCTACCAGAGCTACAGCGCCACCAAATTCAGTGTAAAAATTCGAAAGGCACCCTCTAGAGCCAGTGTTTGGTTTGTCCATTGTGGGCTACTATAGACACATGGCGGCGCAACATGGAGGCACAACATGGCGGCCTCTGTTGGAAGAGGAGCCGCTCCCTATATAGATATGAAGGGTTCATTCTAAGCTAACAAAAACACAACAATTCATAGTTACAGCTGATTATATTGTATACTATACTCCATTTCTGCTAATAGAGCCCCCTAAATCTTACACACTGCACCTTTAACAGAGATTTGATTAATAAATAATGTGATTGTGCAGTCACTTTATTAGTCTCTGAGATACAGACGCTTCAAAAAGTTGATGTGGCGATCATCTTTGCCCTAAAGTGAGTGCTAAGGTAAAAAATTAATTACTTTTATTTTTTGGCTGACTTGAAGTAAATCATAACTGACAGCCACTAGACTCACGTGATGAGCTGAGCATTGTCGTTTTCCTTAATGGTGTTCAGTTCGTTTGTCCTCCATTGTGTAAACGCAGACAGAGTTCTGGCTGCAGAGGAAGTGATGTTTATCTTATCTCCGTCTGACCACACCTCCAACCCCACCAGAGCGATGAATGTGTGTAAGGGAAAGGTAAACCTGAGGAAACACTGTTTATCATAAAGCAGCTTTGTGCTAATGCTTTGGGCATTGAAGTGCCTGAATAAAGATTTCAGACTTTTCTATTCTTTACTGAACAGCTCCACACTGTGGTGATCTAGGCAAGCAGGTAGCACCATGCTAACTGTGGGCTAAACTTCCATTACCTGTTAGCTAAATTAGCCAGTGCTAGATTAACAGTTATTATTACTAAAGCAGACTACCAAAACAACTCACCATGTTAACGAAGTTGATGATCTGAAACATCCTCTTCCTCACTTTGGTCACGTCGCTCCCTAACTTCCGAAACTAACACAACACACATTCGTTACGTTTTAATTATTTAAAGTATGTTACATGTACAAAATAATTTGATCACTACAGAAAATAAGATTGTAATAATGAATTAACACATTTATACGCATTCATTTACTAATAATTATATTTAATAATAATTAATATTACTAATATTACTGATAAGACTCCGGATCTTTATGAGTCTCAATCAGGCAATCAATTAACCTTTGTTTCAACCAAGCCAATTACAAGGAAGTGAAAAAGTTGAAATGAAATTTACCAGATAAACAAATTAAAAAAGACAAAAAGATTTATTAAAAATAATACTACTACTAAAAATAATATTTATAAAAACAAACAAAAAAATAAAATAATAATAATAATAATAATAATAATAGCTCAAATAGAAATATATATATATATGTCTGAAGGTGGTTGGAGACTAAAGGTTTAAAATGACTTAGTGACACCAGCGAGCGAGTTTTAGAGACTCCTATAGTAAATCCAGCTCACTGGTGCTCTGAGCTAAAAGCAGTTCAGTAAAAGCTCTCAGTACCTGACAGGTGATCCGGTCACTAGAGCAGCTCTGATAATTACTGTTATTTATAGAGATCATCACTGAGATATAAGCGATGAGATTATGTGGCTCTGAATTGCACACAATGTAATAATCTGCCAAAGTTTCAGTTCTACACTCTTAAAGATGGTTTTTCAAGGGTTCTTTAGTAAAGAAAATTGTTCTATATTGAGCCATGAACACTCAACCAAACCTTTGCATGATTAAAGTGTTCTTTGCACACTTAAGAAAGGGTTCTTAAGAATGTGCTGTAGAAAGGTTCTGTATAGAACCTTTCTGAAAAGGGTTCTATACAGCACAAAAAAGGGTAATTCTATTGTTACAATGTCAAACAATAGAAAAAATATTTTGGGTGCTATATAGAACCGTTTTCAGAAAGGTTCTATATAGAACCTGAAGAACCATTTCACCATGTGAAGAACCATTTAATGCAAATGTGTTCATGGTTCTATGTAGACCCATTTTCTTTACTAAAAAACCCTTGAAGAACCATCTTTTTTAAGCGTGACTGTTGAAATAGTTGTTGAGTGTTAACTGCTGGGCAGCTCTTCTCTGTCTGGTTTTGTTTGTGCAGATGTAGAAAAATGAAAGCAATCAGAGAACAAATGTGCTGAAAATCCTGTTTAAATCCAGCTCTCTTTACTGGATTTCTTGACATCTGATACCAGTCTAAGTAATTGGAGTATGCTGTTTATGTGACCATCTAAACAATCAGATAACTGCTGGAATCAGATAATGATCGTGTTACTGGTCTACATATAAACACACTTGATGATATTTGAGAATAAATATTCAGACTGTTTCGTACCTCACTGTTGTCCACGACCAGAAACATCTCAATGTACTTCTGTTCATCCAGAACAGTTTGTGTTTGTGAATCTTGCTCAGCAAACTGCAGTAAAAAAAGGAATATATTTGAAACATCTGCGTCCAGTACAATTATAAATTTAAATGTTTGTGGACACCCATCTTTACAAAATGTTTCTGAGCTAAATGAGCATGTTTTCATTCTCAGACTGCACAAAGTTACAATTTTACCTGAACATGTTTATTTATATCACTTGTGTAAATATTTGTGCCAACATTGTTAACAGTGCAGTGTTGGGGAATAAAGCTAAAGGCCACGCCCACTTTCTCCCCTTGTTGTGATGTCAGCACTCAAGGGCCCAATCCCATTTTGCCCCTTGCCCCTACCACTTAGCCCCTACCCCATTCTCGTCTAGGCGTAGGGTGTCCCGATTCTTGTTGAGATAGAAGAGTGAAGTGTTGGGGCTGCATGACTCTCCAAACAGAGGTTTTTTAGGAGACGCCCTCCACACGGAGTGTTACGAGAAAAAAAGAAAAACCTGCAAGATGGCTGAATAAGCGACCAAAGAAACCCACAAATGTGAGAATTTTCTCTGTTAAAAAATTCCAATAACACTTATTATTATTATTATCACGTATTATCTTAGTTTAATGTTGTTTCAAATGGTCCTTTTCATCATAACAAGCATTAAAAAAATCGCTGATAGTAGCGGATGTCTTGGAAGCTAAATTTCCCGTTGCACCTTAAATAGTCAGAATGTAACTGCTGCATATTTAAGGTGAAATGGGAAAATTCAAGCAAGAAGCTGGCGAATAGCTGACTTCAGCTCCATATCACTGAAGAATTAGTGGTGGGCGATAACAAATAATTGCCTCCCCTCTTCGAAGGCATATGATTCCCTAAAGTTAACTAAAGCCCAGCAGCGAGGTTGAGGCTGAACTTTACCCTCCTCTGCTATCACTGCAGACTGGCAGGGTCGCCTACAGAGCACCACTAGCAGCCTGTTAATGAAGTATTTTTTGTTTGAGGTTCCTATTTTGTAGGAAAGATTTCAACCACTACCCCTTATAACTCAGTTCCAAGGGGCAAGATGACACTCAAAAACAAGGGGTAGGGGTAAAAATAAGAAATGGGATTGGGCCAAGGTATTTAAGAGTTTCAATATGAGTTTTTA
Organism: Colossoma macropomum; assembly: GCF_904425465.1. Lineage (NCBI taxonomy): Eukaryota > Metazoa > Chordata > Actinopteri > Characiformes > Serrasalmidae > Colossoma > Colossoma macropomum. Next base: position 16,020,423 of record NW_023494804.1, on the reverse strand, counting down.
ACAATAATTTGAAAAAGACTAAACTTTCTTACATCTTTGAAAAGTAATGATGAAAAGCAGAAAAATCACCAGAAGTGCTACTACAGGGGTCGCAACCTACAAAAATCAAACCACCTTCGGAGCTAAAACATGTTATGTCCATTTTACCATCTTGGCTGTAAATATATCTCAGTATGTGCTAATGTGAGTATAGACTAAAAATATGTAATATAAATATAAACACAGTTTTACTTTGCTCTGCTTTAAGCTTCAGCACAGCTATAGCTGCTTTTCTCGCATCTCTGACAGGAAACTTTTCCTCAAAAGTAGAAGAGTTTCTTGTAAAAATGTCTCTCAATGTTTGATTTCTTTCTTTTCTTAGCTACTAGCTAGGTGAGATTGTTGTCTGTGTTGCTATGGTGGCCAGCAGTCTGTGTGCTGATCTTCAGGGTTAAAAGGTGAATTAGCAGTTCCACATTAACTCCAGCGTATAAGACCATTTATTGTTAAAACTATGTTAGAACGATCAGCAGAGCTTTATTTTACTGCAAAGGAGGATTATTTTATTTTTACCTAAAGATCTAATTCTGCTGTGGGGCCGCAACAGGACAGTAAAAGAGCCGCATGTTGCCGACCCCTGGGCTAGTATAAATAAATCACTGAAGATAAAGAAGCCAAAGTGTCCCCAAACCTTTGATGGTCAGGATCTACTGTAAGTGAATCTCCTTTTCAGTTAATGCTTCTCTTACCACAGATCGATGCGGCACTCTGACGTTGAATCTGGGCAGTGCAGAGTCCAGGGTTTGGTTGGTGACTCCACAGGAGAAGCCGCTGCTTCTGAAGAATTCAGCCTTAAACACTGCATGTTCTCCAGTTTCGCTGCCCGTCAGAGGCTCAATCATGTAGTCCTGACCTCCCGCTCTGAAAAACCCTCTGTCCACAGCACAAACAGACATCTTTATATATGTGAGAGTTTGAGCAGCCCTAGTCAAATTCCACGTTGTTGATTTCAGTGTAAATAAGTGAACACTTCCTCTACAGAAGCACACTTCTGCACATGTTAATACACAATTACTGTTTATTTGCTGAACACACTGGAAAAAACAATACACTGGAAAAAATGCAGTTTTTAAGTATGTTAACCATGTTAACTTAAAATTTTGAGTCCATATAACTTGTAACATTATCATATAAACAACTTGTGTTTTACATTTGTTAACTTATTTTAAGTTCAGTGAACTCAGCATTTTAAGTAAATCCTGTTACTTTTTAACTTTAAAGCTGCATTTTTTTAATAGTGTAAAACAAAGTGTGGCCTGTGCAAAAGTACATTCTATATTTTATGTTTAATTTCTTTCCAATATTTCCAAAAACCTTTTTTCACTTACAAAATCAACAAAGCAGGGAATCTGATCAGGATGTGTTCAAACTTCTGCGTCTGACTGTAAATTACCTGATTTACAGAAAATTGTATAAAGTTCACTCATAAAAAAGATGATGCCTCAAGGGTTCTTTAGTAAGGAAAATGGTTCTATACAGATGGTTCTTTGTACAATCTTTTTAAAAAGAGTTCTATATAGCACCCAAAAGCGTTCTTCTATTTTATACAGGCTTGACACCGTAACAATAGAACCCTTTTGGATGCTATATAAAATATGAAGAACCTTTTACAATGTAATGAACCATTTAATCATGCAGAGGGTTCTTTCAATGTTCATGGTTCTATACAGAACCATTTCTTTACAAAAAAACCCTTGAAGCACCAACTTTTTTCAGAGTTTACCACTCAAAGTTTTGGACACTCCACATTTTTAAGTAACAGTGAACAGTGCAGAAAGCTGTTCTGTAAAATTGCCCCCCCCCCCCTTTAATGCAGCTTTGTTGCAGTTTGAGCACCCTGGGGTGGAGATTATGTTTACATCATTGGTACCTGAGACCTTCACATGTGCTTATGCTGGCTATGGACTGCTGGTCATCTCCAACTGAGCCGTGATAATAGCACTGATGATCTCCCTGTGTATCATATACTGTTATCAGGCCACAGATCTCACACACATTATTAAAAAAAAAACAAAAACAGGTGGAGTACAGGTCAACACTCACCTGATCCTGAAGGCTAGTGGTCACTCTGGTCCCATTGGGTGTATAATGAGTCTCAGTGTAGTTTGGGCTGATCAGTTCTCTGCAAGACAAAGACAACACTATGTTGTACAGGGTTATGCTGTTATTATGCAGTTTTATACTGATATTATCAGAGGTGAGTAGTAACTAGTGTGGTGATAGGAACCAGACGGCCACTTCTAAAAGGTTCCTCAAAGAAAGTTATTACATGAAGTGGTTAAGAATACACTGCCTGATGTCTGAGACATTGTTTTATGATATTTTTGAGAAGATTTTGGCATTAAAATTCATTCATGGTGGAGGGATACATAATATGCAGGGCACTGTGAGGCAAAAATAGTCCCCAAAGAAAAGTATAATTATAAAACTATAAATTATTTCAGATTTTCCACTATTTTCCCATCATTAACATTCCATATAAACCTCAGAAGACACGTGTAGGTTCACTGGATGTTGAATAAAATCTCGATATTTGCATTGTAGACATCACAACTCCTGGTTCCCATCACCACCACTGTTAAATTTTGTATATAACAGTGAAAAATCAGTGAAACTACAATTTAAAAAGAAGCAGGAGGTTAACACATTTGACACATTTAATTGACAAGTAGATAAATACGAGAACACAAGAAAACAGAGGTGATTGATAAACACTTCTAAACTGACATACATAATAATAAAGAGAAAACGTAGATAATATTTCTATAATAAAAACTTCACGGAGCATGGAATTCACTGTGTTCGAAAATAGCCCAAAAAGAAAACAATGAAAGGAAGGCCGTTTAGGAGAGTCTGTAAAGGTAAAACTTCTCACCTGGTTCTCCTCAAATGAAGGTCAATGTTCTTCTGCTTCAGCTCCACTCTATACGAGAATGTGTCTGTGTGTGAGGACTGTGGACAAAACAAACATGTTTTATGTTGACTAAGGGTTGCACAGTCTACACTCTTAAAGACGGTTCTTCAAGGGTTCTTTAATAAAGACAGTGTTCTTTGCATGGTGAAACGGTTCTGCAGACTGATGGAGAATGTGTTGTATATGGCTCCGTATAGCACCAAAAAGGGTTCTGTTATTGTCAAGTTTGTATACAACAGAAGAACACATTTTGGTGCTACAGAGAACCCTTTTCAAAAGGCTTTATATAGAACCATGTACAATACATACTCCATCAACCTGAAGAACCATTTCACCATGCAAAGAACCATTTAAGCATGCAGATGGTTCCTTAAGTGTTCATGGTTCTATATAGAACCACTGTCTTTACTAAAGAACCCTTAAAAAATCATTTGTTTAAGTGCGTATAATGCACAAATGAAAGCGCCTGTATACAGTAACTCACCTGTGTGTGTCTCCGCTGGTGCATGTGAAGCCGTACTGGACGGACCACTTCATATTCATTCAGCTGAGGATGCACCTCCTCTGTATACACACACACACACACACACACACACACACACACACACACACACACATCACAAATTTGGACCTTTGTCTTCTCCAGCAGCAGAAGCAGCTTAGTGAGTTGTATACAGCTGTGGAGAGCTTTTGCCACAGTGGATGGCCCACACTGGACCTTCTGTACGGAGGTTTAGGATGCTCAACTGATACAGTTTATATTTGTACGTAGATAATCAAGAACACTATTTTTGTTTGAGAGTGAACAAAGATAAACATCTAAAGTAGTAGAAAGTATTGGATAATTCACAGTACATACCAAATAATTAATAATGGATCCTGACTAATTCTTAGTAAATGCTGAATAATTCACAGTAGAAACTGGATAAATTGTAGTAGATACTGAATAATTCATAGTTCATACTGAATAATTAATAACAGGTACTGGATAGTAGGTACTGAATAATTCATAGTAAATGCTGAATAATTCATTGTAGATACTGAATAATTCATAGTGGGATACTGATAAATTCACAGTATATACTGATTCATTTTCAGTAGTTACTGAATAATTTATGGTTCATACTGAAGATTTTGTAGAAGATACTGAATAATCTGTAGTAGATACTGAATAATTCATAGTAGGTACTGGATAATTCACAGTAGATACTGAATAATTTAGAGTAGATACTGAATAATTCATAGTATATACTGAATAAATAGTAGTATATACTGAATAATTTTCAGTAGTTACTGAATAATTTACTGTTCATACTAAATAATTTGTAGTAGATACTGAATAATTTATAGTAGATACTGAATAATTCATAGTTTATATTGAATAATTTGTAGAAGATACTGAATAATTCACAGTAGATACTGAATAATTTGTAGAACATACTGAATAAATCACTGTCGGTACTGAATAATTTTCAGTAGTTACTAAATAATGTATAGTTCATACTGAATAATTCGTTGTAGATACTGAATAATTTATAGCAGATACTGAATAATTCATAGTTTATACTGAATAATTTGTAGAAGATACTGAATAATTCACAGTAGATACTGAATAAACCATAGTAGGTACTGAATAATTTGTAGTAGATACTGAGTAATTCATAGTTCATACTGAATAAATAATAGCGGATACTGAATAATTTGTAGTAAATACTAAATAATTCATAGTAGTTACTGAATAATTCTCAGTACATACTGAATAATCCGTAGTAGATACTGAATAATTCATAATGGTGCGTCTCCAGTAAACATTAGATAATCTGCTTAATATATGTTTTCAACACTCAATTGCTAAATGTAAAGACTATATATGTTTTTTCATCCTTAAGTGTGTATTGAGTTTGTTTTGCTGGGGCACAGGCCTCCCTGCTCACATGTGGCTGGTTTATCGGTGCCATCCTGTGGCTGATTAGGACTCCTTTATCATGAGTGTCCAGCCCAACTAATGTGTGTTAGTGGGTCACAGCTAAATAAACATTTCAGAGTAAACACTGCTGGACATGCGAGATGTGATCTCATCCACAAACGTGAACTACAGTAACAGGAGCCAAGTTAATGTAAATAAAACAAGTTAGTTTAAATTGGTGCTGGTTTTCTAACTCTGGGCTGATCCGTTTCTGACAACCTGTTAATTTCATACAACAAAGAATTATCTGGAAATTCAGCCCATCTCGTTTAATTCTTTAAATAGTTTAGGATTAAACCCAGTAGCAAAGTGGAATGTGTTATTTTTGTTGGAATATTTTTCTCTTTTATATTTTTTCATTATTCTGGTACAATTTATTATTAATGTTGATTTGAATTGTCGTTAACATTACTAAACATTGTTACTACTGCAATAATAACAAATATCTCTTACAATAATAATTATCAGCATTCTCTTTAAGCACTATTTGAAAGTGGTAAAAAAATTACCATCTTAATTCTTAGCTTAAAAAAAACATTATTTGACATGTTTGACTCAATAGTGCATATGATAATGTTCACTTATATTTTGTTCATAATAAATTAATATACTTGTTGTGATTATTAATAGACCTTCATTCAGTTCAAAAAGAAAAATAAATGAGTAGATAAATACTGCGGTGGCTACTACAGGTCACCACCTCCCATGACCGTAGAAGCTCTGCTATGCAGATTTTCATTCAAAGAGGCTCATAGGAGGCACACGTTGGCAGTAGCACTGTTATTATGTGTTTAAGTCAAGATGTTAGTGTTGTTTTGTGCCAGGCTTGGGGTTAGTTAGAGTAGGTTTGTGTTTGGTAACTGCTAAAAGAAAGAGAAGGGCTAGAAGTGACCTGCCTGCTATTTTGGCCATTTGGGCTGCTGTTTTCAAAAAAGAGTCCTGCATCCACTTTTTAGCCAATGCTACACTGGTGTCAGAAGTGACACAGCGCTCTGGAGGTGAATTCCACTGTGAACTCGGTGGCGAAACTGCACAAATGACCAAGCCTGGCTGAGGACTGCAAGGAATAAACTGCTTGGTGAGGATGGGTGGCGAAGACAGCGGTGGAGGCAGCGCAACGAGGCTGGAGGACAGCGAAAGAGATGATAGCCAGCCGTGAGGACCTGCCAGTGGGGCAAAACAGGCTGGCAGTGTTTACCACATCTCTTCAGCGACGCTTCCAGCAGACAGCAGTGGCATAGTTGTGCAAGAAGGCCAAACGTCAGGGCTATAGTGTACAAAAAACGTGCACACATCCCACGCTCTGCATGCCCACGCCCCCACGTCTACAGCCAGTAGTGGGTCGATACAGTATATAACTCTAATTTGGCACAGTAAAATAATGTATCTGTTGTTTTGTTGTGAAAACAAATTATCTTAGGATACAATAACAAAGCAGATTACTGTGAAGGTGACATTCAGCCGTACCACAGCATTATGGGATACGACAGCAGTTAAAAAGGTGTAAACATTTTAACAAAACATTTTTAGTGTTTTTATTATGGCAGTTCTAGTTTTGGTGTTCTAAAGGTGGTTTAATACTGGATTTTCTAAATTCTGGAACACAGCTTTTAACAGAATTTTATACATTTTTAATTTTTTTTATTTCATGTTTATGCAAAGTATAAATAAAATATGCATTTGCATCTTAAAAAAAATATTTGAGATACTCTGTTCATATGCAGGGAAAAACATGGTTTATTAATGTTAATTGACTTTTTTAACTAACATATTTTTAGGTCTCTTAAAATTAAAAGTTCATTTTTTCATACGTAAATTTTCAGTAAATTACTGGCCAGTGAGTTGCATTACTTTCACAGTTCTTTTGTAAAGATCACTGTATTTTAATGTACAGTCTGTTACTGTAAGTGTGCAGCAGAATTACAGCGACCATCATTTGAACTGTTTTATATTTTATTTGTACAGTTAATATGGCAAAGCAAATTACTGTGAAAGTAACGCAAGTAGTAGCCAGTAAATTACTGTAAAATAAATTATGGTGTATAAAATAAACAACGAATTGAAGGTTTTACTATGATCACAAAAAAATAAGTGTTTTTTGTCTCTCTGTTTGTGATTTTCTGTATCAGTGCAGTGCACTTACCTGTGCGGTGCAGTGAGAGAACAGATCCAGTGATCCACAGACAGAGCAGGGCTCTCATCATGAAGTGTCAGAGTGTCGGTCTGAGAGCAGAACCACATTCACACACTTTATACACACACCTGTTCTGCTCCTCCCTCACCTGCACTCAGTACACTCAGGTGAGCTACTGCTCCACAGCTCGCTGTCTTTCTATCCCTCTGTGTCTCCCTCTCACTCTTTATTTTTCTCTTACTCTTTCTCTGTCTCACTTTCTGAGTCTCTCTCTCTCAATCTTTCTCTACTCTCGCATCTCTGTATCTTTCATTCTCACTCTCGTTCTCTCTCACTCCGTCTTTTTCTCTTCTCTCTCTGTCTCTTTCTGTCCCCCTCTCTCTTTCTTTCTCTCTCTTCATTTGTCTTTATTTTTTTCTCAGTCTCTTTCTGAGTCTCTCTCTCTTTCTCTACTCTCGCATCCCTGTATCTTTCATTCTCACTCTCGTTCTCTCTCTCTCCCTCTTTTTCTCTTCTTTCTTTCTCTACTCTCTCTCTTTATCTCTCTCTCACTCTATCTCTACTGTCTCATCTGTCTCCTTTCTCACTCTTTCTGTCCCTCTCTCTCTCTCCTCTCACTTTTTCTCTTACTCTTTCTCTGTCTCACTTTCTGAGTCTCTCTTTCAATCTTTCTCTACTCTCGCATCTCTGTATCTTTCATTCTCACTCTTGTTCTCTCTCTCCCTCTATCTTTTTCTCTTCTCTCTCTGTCTCTTTCTTTCTCTACTCTCTTTCTTTCTCTCTTTATCTCTGTCTCCACTCTCCCATCTGTCACCTTTCTCACTCTTACTGTCCCTCTCTCTCTCTCTCTCTTTCTTTCTTGCTCTACTCTCTCTTTCTCATTCTCAGATTCATTGGCATTAACTGTAACAACCTGCCAAAACAATGAAATAAATGATCAATACTAATTACAATTATTAATGACTGTTATTATAAATGGAAAATATTTACACAGCATTTTCTTAGCACTACCTGATGTTTTCTTACAGTGATTGATCTATTAATATATAATCCTATATTTATTTATTTTATTAGTTGCTTTTATTAGTGTTGTTAACTTTTTATTTTAGTGCTTTCGCAATTTTTTCTTCTTATCGTTTTGTTCTTATATAACAGATTTTTTCAATTTGGAAACAATGATATACATTTTTATGTATAAACGGTGATCTATAAAATGTTGCGGCTGGTACTCTCAGTCTCGGCTGTTTTTCTTCTCTCTCTCTCTCTCTCTCTCTCTCTGTCCCCTCTTCACGCCCACTTATTCAACATGCTGTGTTGTGTTCATTAGTGCTGCGGTTTCTCTTCAGTGTCTGACAGGCCATTTATTCTATATGAATTTGTACTGTATGGGGTAAATATGTTTAATGCTGGGGTGATTTGTCAGTGTTAAGCACAGACTGTTCCTGAACCTAAACACAGTTTACTAAACCACTGGCTTTGATTCAACTTATCCAGCTGAACTAGAAAACTATGTTTAGTCCTTTTGGGCTGGTTTAGTTTTACCTGGAGTGTTTCTGTAATCTGCAGTGTGTGTAGTTTTACAGTCTGACGGTAATAATTGTGGAGTGATTTTAATCCAGTATGAATCTGCAGTGTGTGTAGTTTTACAGTCTGACGGTAATAATTGAGGAGCGATTTCAATCCAGTATGAATCTGCAACGTGTGTAGTTTTACAGTCTGACTATAATAATTGTGGAGTGATTTAAATCCAGTATGAATCTGGTGTGTGTTTGGTTTACAGTCTGACGGTAATAATTGTGGAGCAATTTAGTCCAGTATTAATCTGCATAAATTCATAAACACTAGTGGTCTATTAACAGGTGGCATACACAACATATGCTGAATGTATAATAAGTACAGAGAAAATAATATAGTCAGTTCCAATCCAGCTCTAGATCATTAGATGTCCTAAATAGCCGCTTGTTTTTTGTCAAACTTGTGGATTATCCATCTCATGTTCATGTGAATTAATATTATAATGTATGGGCTGAAAGTGTTTTATGTTTGAAGTCATTTGTCAGTTTTAAGTGCAGTTCTCTTGACGAAACTGCTTGTCTTGTATACATTTCTTGGCTACCTTGCACGGCCAGGACGGATTTTAAAAGGAGAACAAAGACTGCAGCAGGTTTTATGGGGTCATTAGTTTTGTTTGGTCAATAGAAATGATTAAATGCAGTTTTAGTGGAGCCATAGGCCAGCACAGTAAACCACAGCCTCTGTACACTTTGAATAAGGATGTAAGTATGTAAAGATTCTTAGCACGGGTCCAACCTGCACGTGAAAGGTTTGAGGAAAGCTGGCCATCCTTTCTGAAATGCAATCTTTGATTTTTTCTGTTGTTTTTCAATGACGCGAGAAAAATATCTGTAAAGGTTTAGTTTATAATGAGGCAGCTCTGTGCTAATGCTTTGTGGTCACTCAAAACAATGACCCAGCAAGGTTGTTAGACTTAAAAACTAAAAATATGTCAACGTTAAATGAATGAATTGTTTTGTGGATTCCATTTGAATAAAACTGAAATTAATTTCAATGGAATGTTTCAATTTTGTTCTGTCTACAGTTGAACTTAACACTGAGGTAAAGTCTGAGTAGACTGACTCTTTGACTGAATGAAAATATGTGGCATAATTAAATTTAATTCATACAATTATTACTCACACACTCTCCATCAATGAAAAGCCTTCCTTTGTAGTCTTAGTTTAATCTGAGTCTCAGAAAGTCCCAAAGAAAAAATATTTATCTTTTCATCATTTGTCTTATTTTTTTAATTTTGCCATGAAAGAGTCTGAACAATTATCAGTGCTGCAAGTAATAATTATTTCAATGATCAATTGATCAGTCCATTATGATTTCAATTAGTTGTTCAATCAGGAAAAGAAAAAGTGCAGTTTGGTTTTCTGTCCATAAATAAACACAGAAAATGGCGTTTTAAAAATCTCTGTGGGATCTGAAATGCTGTTTTCATGTGGACAGAAGACAGAAACATAAAAAAAAAATCTGCTTTGTAAGCTTCTTCCTGACACAAAACAACTTACAATTCATATTTTATACAAACAAAAGTCTTTTTTTTAAACATGTAAAATGACATAAAGTGCTGTATTTTGTATCTTCTCATATAGAGTCATAATGGAAAACAGGATTTGATCTTTACTGTTATTCGGGAACACACTGTAAAAAAAATAGCTGATTTAACCTAAAATAAAATCTGGCTGCCTTGAAAATTGCATGCTCAGCTAGCTGCCTTTTTTAAGTTAAAACAACACATTTTTGTGTATATTATAGAGCTGGGCAATATGACATTTGTCAAACGATGATAAAGTATGTCACAGTATGTCACTGTATGCTTTTCTGAGCATATTGTGGAACTCATCAGTACTTAAACACTTCCCAACTGCATGCTTGATTACAAAGACATTAATGGGATTTAGTGCAGTAGTGTGTGAAATGCAGTGCAGTGTGTGAATATTCTCTTTGATAATACTTTTTTTTCAAAAGTATGGCCTTTTCCTACTAATCAGATGTCAGAAAAACATTGCGACATATTGCATATTGGTAAAACTTCTTAAGGTATTGTAAAACTGCATTTGTGCCATATCACCCGCCTCTTTATTATCTTGTAGAGTCATAATTGTAAACAGGGCGTGGAATTTTCTGTTTAATGCGTTTTATTTCCCGGTTTTCCTTTATCCTCTTCCTTATTTGCAGTGCTGTGTAATTCTGTATGCGCTGTGTTGTTTAATTTGTAGTGATTACTCTCTATTCTTCAAAGTTACAGTGTGAATGTAATTGTATGTGTCTGTTTCAGGATGCACTGAGCACATTCTTGTAGGTCCAGAATAGACTGCTAGTTTTGAAGCCCTTTTTGGGCGTTTATATATGCTGACATATAAAAAGTAACTGCAAAAACCCAGCTCAGCCTGGGCCAGACTTTGTGATTGGATAGCATTACTGCTATTGAGTGCCGAATGGATAGCATTACTGCTACTGAGTGCTGTTTGGTTAGCATTACTGCTACTGAGCGCCGATTGGTTGGCATTACTGCTACTGAGCGCTGATTGGTTGGCATTACTGCTACTGAGTGCTAAATGGTATGCATTACTGCTACTGAGTGCCGAATGGATAGCATTACTGCTACTGAGTGCTGATTGGTTGGCATTACTGCTACTGAGCGCTGATTGGTTGGCATTACTGCTACTGAGTGCTAAATGGTATGCATTACTGCTACTGAGTGCCGACTGGATAGCATTACTGCTACTGAGTGCTGACTAGTTAGCATTACTGCCATGGAGTGCTGATAGGCTTGGCATTGCTGCTGCTGAGAGCTGATTGGTTGGTACTTAAACTTTCCGACTGGAAATGTAATCAGATACAAGCGTTGACACGGTTATTATCCTTCTATTTAACGGATTATTCCAATATCATTCAATTAAATAGAAGTTGTATTCAGAATGGCCACAATTGGACTAGCCTGTTCCGACTGAGGTGTATACATGGACTTAATCTATTCTAATTGAGCTATTTAAGTCAGATTATTAACGGATTATTGACCTGCATGTAAACGTGGTTATAAGTGAAAGGGTGGGGTTAGGGCACCTTTCCAGTGGGCCAGATCCAGCATCCCCACAGCCCTGTTATCCAGCCATAATTGTAAACATGATGACTTTTCCATGCTGGATTACTCACCTCTCTCTCACACCTTTATTCTGTTTATTCTGTGTAGGCCAGCAGTGAAGACATACAGTCAGTTGGTCAGTATCTCACCGGAGCATTGTGTGTGATGAGAATTTGATTTGCCCAGTTAGTCCACATTTACCTCCCACAGCTTTGTGCTCCAGCTCAGGTAAACACTTCCACAGAAAAGTCCAGAAACGCTGTTATCAGCCACCGCATTTACACAGCAAATACTGACTCTTTTGTGCTGTTAAGGATTACAGCATGTGTCATTTATTCTGCTTCGGTGTACAGTGAATGGGCCATACGGATCAATACTGATCCAGCTGGAAGTATTTGAAGTTTTACCCTGCTGAAAAAAAAATCACAGAAACCCTTAAAAGGTTCTGCCGGTTCCTGAAGGTGTCCAATAGTCACTAATGGTATACTGTGTTTTTTCTGATGGGTTGATATCACAGTGTAGAGGACTCTAATGGTTTAACAGGTGTTCTGAAACTGATTATAGATGCATTTATTGGTTTCCTAATGGGATCTAAAGATGCGTTTACCAAATCCATTTGAAAATGTCTGAAAACAGCCAAAATCCTGTCTAATGCACTTCACTGTTTGATACCTTTTGAAATGAATTTGTATTCCAGTATTTTAATTTTAAATATGATCAAATGAACCTTTAACATGACAAAAGCAAGTGTTGTAGGTATTGATATTCTGTGGAAATATACTTGCTAAATACATTTGGAATATATTTCTCCGTATGTGTAGTTAGTAAAAGTTGCACAGCTGAAAGCATAAACTGAGAGATTTTAAGCTGTTGTTGCTGTCTTAGTCAGAGAAAAGATAAGTGTGGGTCTTACCCTGAAGCCACGTTTAGGGTGTGGTTATCATTTCAGCTGTGATTAAATAGAATTATAATCTCTTCTCATGAAGGAAAGTTTTGCTGCACGTCATTCTTTCATTGTTTTTTTTTTTACTGTATTTCCTTATTTATGTATCAGATAATTCAGCTATGATGATAAGCTGACTGCTATTGCAGCTGAACAGAGCAAGGAAGATGCGTTTTCTTGCTGCACCACCAGGGGGCGACATGGCCCTGCATTTGCTGGTAGAGTTTTGCTCGAAATTAAAAATTCAGCCAAGTTGTCTAGGTCTTGAAAATGGTTTTGTGAAGGACAGGGATATAATTGATGGCAATAGAGCAACTTTTTCTTTTACTTTAAAAATAATTTCTCATTGCAGTCATGGCCAAATTATCAAACAGAAAAACAGTATTTATTAGTTATTGTTGCACTTAAAGAAAGTGTAACTGCCCATATGGAAAAAATGTATATTTCAAATGTATTTATCAAAATATTTTTGCAATGTATGAGAATGACCAATAAATGTATTTGTTAAGTATACTTTTAATTGCATTTGTCTGTATTTATTAGGGGTGCGGGAAAAAAAATCGATTCTTAGATGCATCGCGATGCGGACGTGAACGATTCTGAATCGATTCACAAATGTCAAAAATCGATTTTTTAAATACTTAATTTATAACGTAATGTTGACAGAACGCAAAAGGCGGAACTTGGAAGTGCGGAAGTGCAGCGCCCGGACAGTCTGTGGCGGCACATAACAAAAACACAACTGGATGAGCGAGAAATCTGACCGGCACCCTCCGCATTAAAAGCCAGGTTAGGTCACGAGTCACAACACAAATGTTAAGAAGAGACATTTTGCCTTTCAACAAAAATCAAACCACCTTGGGAGCCACAACATTTAATGTCCAGTACGTCTCAGTATGTGATAATGTCCTAGTATAGACTAAACAATATAAAAGAGAGCGCAGATTTACGTTGTTCTGCTTTAAGCTTTAGCTCAGCTATAGCCGCTTTCCTCCCATCTCCGACAGAAAACCTCAGAAGTAGATCAGTTTCTTGTAAAACGTTTGACTGTTTTACGAGGCTGAAGTCGCTTCTTCTTCTCCAGCTTCTTGTTCAAATTTACCTGTTCCACCTTAAATTCTTACTGTAAATGCGGCACCATTTAAGGTGGAACGGGATAATTCACCACTTTTTAGTGTGTGACAGTCTCTGATTGCAGATTTAACGTACCAGGAAACCAACTACAGTGCTTATAAATGCGAATAACGCATCGCTGCTATGTGACCTGCAGTCTGCACGCCGGTTCTCAGTCGTTGCGAAACAGGGCTTTCGCGCTATGTTGCACACGTCCCGTCTCAAAGATACTTTACTGACACAGCGACCCCCCCCGTCTCTACAACATGACCAAAACCGAAGTTATAAAATCACTAAAGAAAACGGGTAGAATAGCTGTAACGTGCTGCGTGGACATCCACTGACACTGGATCTTATTTCACCGTAACTGTGCATTATCGCAGATGAGTAGCAGCAGCTTCTCGTGCTCCAAACAAGAGCAGTGAATGAGAGCCTTCTAGTTCACTTACCACATCACTTCCATCTGTTTTATTAATAAAAGATATTGGAAGTAAATTCATTATGGATCATTACAAATACTTTTTTTTTTAAAAGTACCAAGTCACTTTAAATAACAACACTGAGTCACTTAGTCACTTCTGCATTGTACTTTACATTAACCATGTATGTATGCAATAAGACTCTCACACACAATGTATTTAAATAAACAAGATATTCAATCATAACTGCATGTTCACAGAGTATCAATACCTACAACACTCGCTTTTGTCATGCTTAAGGTTCATTTGCTAATATTTAAAATTAAGATACTGGAATTCAAATTCAATTCATTCAAACAGTAAAAGTACATTAGACAGGATTCTGGCTGTTTTCATACATTTTTAAATCTATCTGATAAACACATTTACTTATTTCTGTATGGTACATTTCTATGTGTAATATTTCACCATACTTTTAAAAAATAAATGTATTTGGAACAATGTAGACTGCAATACATTTTAAATATATAAAAATACATGTCCATTTCTTTTTTTCTATAAGAAAAGAAGCTTGGACAAAAGTAAACCACATTATTGCTTGTAGTTGTAGACTCCTTTGGACAGCGACCTGTGACCACTGATGAAGACTAGAGGATGACCAACACACACTGTGCAGCAGCAGATGAGCTATCGTCTCTGACTTTACATCTACAAAGTGGACTAACAAGGTAAGAGTGTCTGATAGAGTGGATAGTAAGTGGACACAGTAAAAACTCCAGCAGCACTGCTGTGTCTGATCCACTCAGACCAGCACAACACACACTAACACACCATCACCATGTCAGTGTCGCTGCAGTGCTGAGAATGATCCACCACCCAAATAACACCTGTTCTGAGGGGGTCCTGTGGGGGTCCTGACTATTGAAGAACAGGGTAACAAAGTATGCAGAGAAACAGACGGACTACAGTCTGTAACTGTAGAACTACAAAGTGCTCCTATATGGTCAGTGGAGCTGATAAAATGGACAGTGAGTGTAGAAACAAGGAGGACGACTTAATGAAGTGTCACGTCAGTATGTATATACAAACACCTGTGGATTTTTCAGATCTGGAGCAGCTTGATTTTCTCCTCTCTCTCAAAGATGAAAGCTTTAAATGCTGTTTATCTGATGGGGCAGTTTTGGTGTCTTCCAGGTGGTTGTTAGGAGTGCCATTTTCTCTGTAGCTTTTAATCAGTTTTTGAACTCCAGTTTTGGAAACTCCTGTTTTTTTAACAAATTTTCCTTTAACTTTCTCCCTTCTATAACAAGCGGATTATCTAATTTCCTAAAAAAATATCCCCTGAAAATCAATAACTTGTATTTCATGGCTGTTAGACTGGACATCAATGAAGTGAAGGGTGGTCTCTGACTTTGGCATGGTGCTGTACGTCAGACTGGTGGTTATACTTTTAAAAAAGGGTGGTTATTCAAGGGGTCTCTAGTAAGACAACGTTTTTTCATAGAACCATGAAGAGTCAAAGATATATCTGCATTCTTAAATGGGTCTTTGCTTGGTGAAATTGTTCTTCGGATTGATGGAGAATATGATGTACATGGTTTTATATAGCACCAAAAGGGTTCTGCTATTGTAACAAGCCCAACATCATAAAAATAGCAGAACACTTTTTGGTTCTATATAGAACCATATACAGCACATGCTTCATCAATCTAAAGAACCATTTCACCAAGCAAATAATTCTTTAAGCATGCAAAAGGCTCTTTGAGTGTTTATGGTTCTATATAAAACCACTGTCTTACCAAAAACATTTAACTTGTGACTGAAACGTACCTAACAGCATGTAATACCTCCACATGCATGAACAACTGTGATTCGATTTGGCTGGACAAGTTTCTGGATGCAGGCGCCATCAACATTCAGCCACTCCTGCCTCAAAGAAATACGCAGTTCAGCCAGATTTCGTGGATGCCTTCCCTGGCATCTTACTCACTGTTCCAGGTAGACCCACAGATTTTTAAGAGTAATAATAATAATGGTGATACAATATAAAAAGAAGAATATATACAAAAAAACTATCTACGGGCATCTATACTACTGGAATTATACAAAAATATGCAATAAGATCTATCATGCCAATCCCTGTATTCCAAGATGACAATTCTCACATTCACAGGGCTGCAAATGTGAGAATTGTCATCATAGAATACAGGAATAGGAATGTTATGCTCCTCTGTAAGATGATGAGCAAAAGGCAAAACCTGGTTGTCCAGCGGCTCAATGTGGGCACTGTGGTTCAAATTTACTGTCACCTCAACCAAAGAACCCATTTCTGCGTAATTAAAACACCCCCAGAACATCACAGAACCTCCTCCAGCTTGAACCACACCTTGCACGCAGTCCCCATTGAAGGCTTCCTGAGGTCTGCGATGAACACAAAGCCCAGCGTCATTCACTTAAAGGTAGAAACGAGATTCATCTGACCAGATAACATATTTCCAGTCATGAACAGTCCAGTTTTTGTGTCTCTTCATCCACTGTAACCGGGCAACTTTGTAGCAACGCCATCTGGAGGAGCCTGAAGTTACTACCACCTTAAACATGCAAGATGCATAATTTTTTGTCCGGGGAGCTTACGCACAGAATGGAGCCTAATTCTCACATTATGCATCAGGCTAAACTGTAATATGCAGTGTGTATGGAACATCTAGAAAACTCTGGCATAATTGAATGCTAAGCATCATTTTAAATGCAGAGCTGACGTGTGCGCTTCTGTACTGTTCTCTCATACGGTGCACATGCATTATTAATGTCACAATTACATCACAGATGAATGCAAGCCCTCATTTCTGCATCTAACTGCTAACAAACAAACAGTAAACATTGCATCACTTCCTTCAGCATGGGCAGGAGACTGAAATATTAAAAACTGCTGAGAACATTAGACCTGTTTATGAACAGAGTCCCAGTCACATTTATCCCTCTGTTGTGATATTAAAGTTTAAATCGGTAAACTTTTTCAAATGAAGTCATCTGTTCTAAAGTAAAGCACTTTCTCACTTTGCGTCTCCCCAACTATCAATATTACATCAGGACACTTTGTTATGGAAAACATGCCTCATTCTCCAGTATCTTCCTAAGTTTGTTCCTAAATGTGTTCTTGAGAAATGTCCTAAGAAAAAGTCTACGTCAGATTTATGACGTGTTCTTAAAGCACAGAACTGTTCTCACCTTTGTGCTCTTGAGTGTGTAGATTCTGTTCTTATCTAAGAACAAATCCCAAATAAGAAAACTTTGGTGAATGTCAGAATCTTCGTAAAAACTGTGTAAGAGGGTTTTAAGAAGAAATTTCTTCTTAAGAACGGTTGGTGAATGAGGCACAGTGTTATGCGATTACACTGAGGCTCACAATACGGGACAAGAATGAGCTCATAAACTCATAAAAGTGTTTACAGGTTATTTGGGAGTGACATGTTTCTCATAACCACTTACACTGTCTGTCGAAAGTTTATGGCCGCCTCTTACATTTAGTCCCTGCAAAAATTTAGTTATTATAAAGTGCTAAAAAGTAGTCTTGGGTCACTTTTAAAATCAAGTCATTCTGCTCTCTTTTCCTCGTTAACCCTTTACAATCTGATGTTGCTTCTTTGACAGTAAACTGGACTAACAGACCAAACGACTGCTATTACTTAGGGGGTTCCTCAAGGCTCAGTCCTTAGACCTCTTTTGTTTATTGTGTACATGCTTCCTCTTGGTCACATAGTACGTAGCTTCAAGCTGAACTTTCTATGCAGATGACAGACAGATCTACCCTAGCACTAAACCTACTGAAAACCCACCCCTCACCCACCTGGAAAACTGCCTAACGGAAATTAAAACCTGGATGAAGCACAACTTCCTTATGTTAAACAGTGATAAAACAGAACTCATTCTTAAAGGATCAACCCTCATCAAAACTCCCACTCTCTCTTTTCTCCACCTCCGTAATGCTGCAAAAAGTTCGACCTTCTCTCTTGAGTACTGTAACTCCCTACTCGCTGGCATTAACTCCTCTTATATACACAAACTACAGATGGTACAGAACTCTGCTGCTCGCCTCCTCACCTGCACCTGCTCACACCAACATTTTAGTGGTTCTGTGTCACCAGGTTCATTTGAATTTGTTACACAGTGATATTAAAGTGTGACTGTCAATGTGCCAAGTGCACTTTGCTCTAAATGGGCAGTTTACAGTTGCATTCTTTCCTTCACTGCGCTCAGTTTAGCCCATCTTTGTTAAAGCTATTACTGTCGTTTTGCTACACGTTGTATTTATTGAATATATATATATATATATATATATAATCACATTTTTCCTTTTGCTTTAGCCTCTGAAATAATAATAATAATAATAATAATAATACATAAATCTTATATAGTGCTTCACAAGGACCCAAAGACTCTTACAATCGTAATAGACCACAGAACACCAGAAAACAAAGAGAAAAACACAGAAGCAGACAGCACAGAAGAAGAAAGGATAAAGTTGGACAAACCCAATTACAAAAAATTTGGCACAGTATTTTAGATGCTGATAAAAGCAGAAAGTGGTGATTAGTCAATCCTGTTTGACCTGTATTAAACTGAAAACTGTACAAAAACATAACATTTTATGTTTTACCTTATGAACTGCGCTCATTCCAAATTTGATGGCTGCAACACATTCAAATAAAGTTCTTACAGGAGCATGTTTACCACCGTGTTACATCACCTTTCCTTTATCAGCACTTAATAACCATTTGGACACTGTGGACACAAACTAATCCGGTTTCAATTTCTTTCTTTTTTTTTTCTTTCTTCAGCTGTTTAACTGTGCGGGGCCTTTTTTTGACGTATTTTGAGTTTAATAAGACAGCTGTTTTGGGACACAGTTCTGGACTGCAGACAGGTCAGTGTAGAATCCGCACTCTCTGTTTCGCAGCCATGCTGTTTTAACAAGTGCAGAATGTTTCTTGGCATGGTCTTCATGTTGAAATAATCCTGAACGCCCCTGAAAAAGACAGTGTCTAAAAGGCAGCATATGTAGCTCCAAAATGTGTTCATTGTCAATGGCGCTTTCACAGATGTGCCGGATAATTAATACCTTCCCACACCATGACAGATGCTGGATTTAGAACTTTAACAATCTGGATGGTCCTTTTCTTCTTTGGTCTGGAGAACACATCAACCATCATTTTTGTAAACAATCTGAAAGGTTGACTCATCAGACCAGATTTTTGGGTTTTGCTTCCACTAAGTGAAACAGTACATTTCAGATAAGCTTGAGCCCAGAGAAGTCGGCGGCGTTTCTGGACATTGATGATGTATGATTTTCACTGTGCAGAGTACCGGATGAAGCTGTGCTGTCTGGGTGATCAAAAGTCACAGACATTCATTTGTGGTTTTTCCTTTACGCCCAAAGAATCTGAATCTTTTGATAATATTATCAACTGTAGAGGGTGATTTATCTAAAGCCAGTCCCTGGCTAAGGAACGTTATTTTTATGCTGTTGGATTTTTCGCTGATACATTTTTGGCAAAGTGGCTTCGACCCATCCTCGCTCATTAAGGACTTGGCTTGCCCTGGATGCTTCTTTTTATCTAAGCATAAGTGCATCACCAATTTAAGATGTTTTTTTTTAACATTTCACAATGTTAGTAGTCTTAAATTGCTCCTGTACCTACCTTTTTCGGAACTGGATTTTTAATCAGAAGCTCTTATTTTGAATATTATTATAATTATTAATATTAATTTAATTTAAATTAATTTCTCTTTGGAAAAGTCTTTAAAAAAAGTTCTTCAAGGGTTCTTTAGTAAAGGGAATGGTTCTATTTTGAACCATGAGTTCTATTAAGAACCAGTTCATGCTTAAATGGTTCTATATAGAACCTTTTTGTAAAGGGTTCTATGTGGCACCGGTAGGATCTTCTATTGTTACAAGTTTGACATCATAACAATAGTAGAAACCTTTTTGGTTCTCTATAGAACCATATACAACACATTCTCCATCAATCTGAAGATCCATTTCACCATGCAAATAACCATTGAGGCATAAAATGATTCTGTATGGAATATCTATATTATATTCTATAATGGTACATAGAACCATTCCCTTTACTAAAGAACCCTTGAAGAACCATCTTGTATGCATCATTCACATAATAACAGTGCCTATTATATTCATTTAAAAAATAATAAAAGCATTAGTTGTGACTGTATGACTGCTTTCGTATTACATTACAATCCAATTCAATATACATATACATACTAACTTAATCTTCCTGTTTTAATCCATGCAATTATTATGAAAATATCCATAATACTGGAACTCTCTACAGCTCTGTAATTATGTGAAATCTGTCATAGTGCATAAAACTAGCATTTAAAATCATTTTGTATATTTATCTGCAACCAAGCTGATTTTAAATCATTAAAAACATCAGTGAATGTACTCGCATCCTGTTTGAGCAACAAAATCCAATAAAATATTGATAAACAAATAGTTATATTTATAATAGTTCTTCATTATATATTCATAAACGCTTTGCTAGAATTAGATTCGCCTTACTGAGTAAGCAGACTTGCTTAGAAGTGACCTCACTGACCCTTCTATGATGTCATGTTGCAATGGGATCATGTGAGTGTGCAGCCGGCCTCTTTATAAAGAGCCGCCTACTGCACACACTCACACACACCGCTGCTCTCTCCACAGTCATGTCCACACACACTGACTCCACGGGCAGGAACACTCACGTGCACTTGGTCTCCCCCGCCATGACCGGGCTGATTTTTGACACGGCGCATCGCAAGAAGGCCGCCGCCAACATCTTCGCAGACATGAAGCAAGACGTCCTGCTGAAGCTTTTCGAAAAGGCCGGCGACCTGCGGGCGGTCGAGAGAGCCAACAGCATCGTCTGCTATGCCAACGACCCTGACCGCATCAGCCGGGCGCTGAAGGCCCTGCAGCAGGATAAGAAGGACAAGTTCACGCTCATAAACGGACTGAGGAGGCCGTCACTCAGATTACACTGAGAAGGAGATTCTCCCTCTGTCAACAGGTGGACTCCAGCACATGCTGCTCCTCAAAATGATGAAGATGATGATGATGATGATGATGAACAGGTTTGAGAAGTGTCTGAATGTCTGAGATGTGTGACCCCTTAAACTCTATGCTTATTATTCTGCTATGGTTGATGAACACTGGAAAAGCTGAAAAGTTTAAAGCTGGTGGACGCTAGCAAAGTTCAACTGCTGAAAGCTGGCAGACGCTGGAAAAGCTCAGAAGTTGAAAGCTGGCGGATGCTGGAAAAGCTCAGAAGTTGAAAGCTGGCAGACGCTGGAAAAGCTCAGAAGTTGAAAGCTGGCGGATGCTGGAAAAGCTCAGAAGAAGCTGAAAGCTGGCGGACACTAGAAAAGCTCAGAAGTTGAAAGCGGGAGGACGCTGGAAGAGTTCTGCTGCAGTTCGAGTGAATGCAGTGGAAATGTTAAAGGACACTGGAAAGTTGAAGAGAGAGGCACTATAGAGAGACACTATCTTCTTTGGGTGCCCTCCCATGCATGCTACAGCTCATGATGATGATGATGATGATAAACAGGTGCTGAGTAAGCTGTATTAGAAGTATCTTATCATTTGAACTGTTTATAGGCTTTTCCTTCAAGCCTGTCATGCACTGAAGAGCAGAAGTTCAGAGTAAACAGTCTGTGGTCTATTAATCCAGTTCTTCTGAACTGAATCTGTCTGTTTTAATGAATCAAATGTCTGATTCAATGAGTCGATTCACATCGAGTCAACTTTGCTCTTATTTACCGCATTTGATGCTTTGAGACTAACACCCACTAACATTGGGCTTGTGACCTGTACGGATGCATATTTTTCATGTGTTCTAAAGTTATTTTAATTAAAATAAATTGTTTTGGTATGAATTTTAATTCCCAGAGTCTGATTTTTCAGAGGACCGAACTGGTAAACTGTGAAAAGCAGTTACAGGTTGTTGGTTAAATTTGGTGCACAGCATTCAGATTTGAAGAAAACTGACATTGTTGATCATCTTGGTAAGAAGACTGATAAAGTTCACTGATATTCACATGCACAGTGTAACTTGTAAGTTGAATGTTATGCTGGAGTTGGAGGTCATAGTTCAGCACTGAGCTCAAATGAATGATTACACTGCCTTTCACTCAGAGTTACTCTTCCATTCCACATTTACCAACAAAAAGGTGAAGATTCAAACTTAAAATACACTCTTAAAATAATGTTTTTTAGGGTTCTCCATATGACTTCACCCTTTAAAAAGATGGTTCTTCAGGGGTTCTTCATAGTACAACTACACTCGTAAAAAAGATGGTTATTTAAGGGTTCTTCAGTAAATACAACGGTTCTATATAGAACCATGAAGAAGAATTAACCTAAAGAAGAATTCGTCAGATGGAGAATGTGTTGTATATGGCTCTATATAGAACCTTTTTGAAAAGTGTTCCGCTATTGTTACAATTTCAAACTTGTAATGATAGAAGAACAGTGTTTGGCGCTTATATAGAACCCTTTTCAAAAAGGTTCTATATAGAACCATATACAACACATTCTCCATCAATCTGAAGAACCATTTTATCTAGCAAAGAACTACTTAAGCATGCAAATGGTTCTTTGATTGTTCATGGTCATATATAGAACCATTATTTCTACAAAAGAACCAGCTTTTTTGAGAGTATGTTATATAGTAGCTAGGAGGACATCTAATGCAGTTATGAATTTCCCTTTTTAATTTTTAATATGTAATAATGACTTATAATAGAAAAGTATTACACATATTGACTAGATTTCAGATGACTTCACTGAACTTCACTCAGGACATCATCTTTTCGCCATGTGCTCAGATTAAATGTGGAACTGTGTGAAATGTAAGTCATATTTGATCAGAACATTTTGTGACCAGAATCATCAGTGTAAACATTATGAGTTCACTCAGACACTCAGACAGCACTGTGTCAGTGAGAGGGCTTGTCATGGAGCCAGTTTCGGTTACTTGCTGAGCAGAGATAAGCGTCTGTGAGAGTGTTGATGTTTCTAACCTCACCCTCCTCCTCTAACGGGCCGGTCACAGCACGGGTCAGTCTGAACTAGCTGAAACCAGTTCGATCTTCATTCAGGGTCATCACCTTCGCTCAGGAGGTGGTTTCCACTCCAGATTAGATACTGACAACGAGAGAGAAACTTTGTTATTCTCCGATACACCACACAAAAAGCCAAGTTCAAACTCTTTCGTGCCATAACATCACTGTCACAATGTAAAAATGTAGCTCCTACATGGAAAAACATGGTTGATTTATCATAGATAGCAGTTTCCCATACATAGGCTATACTTGGGTGGCATCCAGGACCAGAGTGGGTCCGGTTTTCAGACCGGGAGTTACCCCAAACTCTACACACACACACACAGCAATGCCTTCCATCTACTGTTTGAACATCAGAGAGAAAAACATTCCTGAATGAAATAAAACTAAACCAGATAAACAAGAATGAAGAACCTCAGCAGAGGAAACTTAAGACAAACTGGATGTGATTCTTAAATAAAGCAGCTGAACTTGAGTTTGTGAGAAAAGATTAACCAAATTAAAATGTAAAAAACATAAAAAAATTAATACAAATTTAAATCAAAAAGCAACATAAAGGAGAATTTAAAGCATGATTGCAGCGATTTTACTAGAGAAGAAAAGAATCTTTAGAATTAGAAAATGTAATTAAAAATTAAAAGATTAAAGATGGAAACTAGTAAATAACTTGTAAAAGAAGACACTGAATCTCAAATTTCCAGATCTGAGATTTTAAATCTTGGCGAGCACAGAACTGTTTACAGTGCCTGAACATATGCATGTGTTTGGACCACAGTTCAGGCCTATGTATCAGCTGGAAAACCAAAAATAGTCCATTATACACTTACTCACACACTGAGCAAACAATCTTCAAAAAGGGTTATAAGTGTATAAACTTTTTTATGGTGCTTTAATCCGGCTACGTGATCATGTATGTCTGTTTGTGTATATTGAGTGATGAAGACTATATTCCACAACAGTGACCAACAACATACAGATTTCATCAGAAACGTTTTAAGCTGTCCAGGGTAAAGACCTGCTGTAGAGGAACTCAACTTCCAGTTTAAACTGGTAATGGATTTGTGAGAAGAAGGACATTTTCAAGGAAGAAAGTATCAGTGCCAGGGCAGAGGTCCCAAAAAGGGATGGGAAAAGAGTGGGAATTTGATCATGTGCCAAGGATCCCAGAGCACACACACATTATCCACACACCCTATGTAATCCTCAGACAGGAGTTCCCCCAAGACTTTCATGCTTCCAAACGCCTCCCTTAACTCATTAAGGCAAGCAGAGAAATTCTGTTTAAAGAACAGATTCCAGGGCAGACCCGAGCAGCCTTTTACAGGTTTTTGAGAGGGGGATTGGATCTCTGCGTGCCGGGTGACGGGCGGAAGTGGACGCTCTTGTGGCCGCCGGAAGCATCCATTGAGCAGCCACAGCGCAGCCAGTTTTATTAGCGGCCGCTATGGAGCGCACCACAGAAACATGTTTCTTTTTTTTACGTAGAATAGCGCTAATAACAGGAGCAGTACAGACTGTGACTCTGAAAAGCTAAAAGAGAAATTTACATTGTGTTATGAAACATTTTGTTGGTCTATTTTAAGGGAAACAAATCAAGTCTGTAAAAAGACCATCAGGGGCATCGGTAGGCCAGGTTTAGGGGATTTTAGCTCACATTTTACAGCGTTCACAGGGCACTAGAACCTGCAGGAGGCGCTGTTATCATTTGCTGAAATTGTAACTCTTAATATTTCAAAACTTTTGGGAGTACATGCAAAAATAACTCCACTAGAGTAACTAATTTCATTTTGGGATTTTATACAAAAACACAATAACTCAAAATCAACTGAGAAGACTTAATTTAAAAATTAGTACTGCAGTAAACCACAAATTGCCTTTTTCATGAACTGCACTGTTGTGTTGAACTCGTGGCATTTCACATCACAGAGTTGCAGTAAGGCACCGTATGCATTCCGTCATCCATGAAAACTGTCTCTCAAAACAACACAAATCACTGTAAAGCCATCTGTTGTGTCCTGAAAGCAGAAGGCATTCATGTGGTCATCAAAACCCTGCACTGACATTTGTTTAAAGGAAAATGTACTCACTTTTCACAATTACATTTACAATCTTTTTAAAGACGAACGTCTCCTTTTGACATCAGTGCAGACAATCATTACAGTGTGATATTCTGCTTTTTCCCCTCACCCAACAAGTAGTGGAGAAAACTAAATACATTCAGTACATCATTTAACATTTCACTACCCTCTAGACTGCTAATCAAAACACTTTTAATGGGACCAAATTAAAACATTTTAAAATAAATTCTCCCAGTAAAAAGCCAGCTTCACTGTTACTAAGTGTTTTAGAAAAAAAACATCAAATAATTTATTAGTTTATTGTTTTCAATGAAATACAAGTCAAAACTAATTTACAAATTACTGTTTTCCAAACCTTTTATGATTTGGAGTTGTAGTAGTTCTCTTTTCCCCACAATGAAAAAGAAAGGGCTGTGCTGATCCACTTTTCATAAGGAAGACTACCATGTTCCCTCTTAACTGAAATACAAAGAAAGGCATAAAGAAATAGAAAAAAAAACAGACAGACTAACAGTCAAGAAAAGAAAGAATAAACTTTAATTTGTGGAATAGTAAGCTATGTTGAAGAAGCACACTAGGGTTATAATACCATTATGAAAATCATGGTTATAAAAATTTAGATACTCAAGACCAAAAAGACACTGTGGTGAAAATTACAGCACGTGTCTGGACAGCTGCTACGTCTTTGCTTGAAAATACATGAAGATCTCAAAACAGGGGCAGTAAGAGGATGTATCTGCATGTACATCCCACATTTGCCCCTCGACTGAAGAGCCAGCTAGCCCTACCGATTTCTATTTTTGATGAAAAACAGGTAAATTCACAAGTTTAGGTAAAAACAACTTCTTTTCACAGGGCAATATTTCATGATGTTTGATGTAGGAGTATTCACAAGTAACTCAGTTATTGTTGGTAAAAAATTTCCATTCAACTGACAGAAGCCATCATTGAACGAATCTACAAAGTCACACAGCTGGACAGAGCTGGCCTTAACAGCACTGCTTATATTCTGGAGGTTCTGACACCTGAGGTAAAATAAGATGCAATTTAAAATCAATTATAAAAAATTACAAAAAATTCATTTTGCAAAAATGGAAAACTTTATAATTGTTTGTTCTATTATGGTTCAGCAAACATTATAAACAATATTAAGGCATTTTATTTGTTTTACTCATCTATTACTTATTCTTGTTTTCTTTGGATTTATTCTATTCTATTCTAAATCTAATGATCTATTAAAAGTGGCCGCGCGGTGGCCGCTCAATGGCGGCCGCTATTAAAACTGGCCGCGCTGTGACCTCTCAGTGGCTGCTTCCTGCGGCCACAAGAGCATCCACTTCCGCCCGTCACCCGGCACGCAGGGATCCAACTCCTACTGGAGGTTTTTAATAGTCGTCGGTGTTTCTGAAGTCATCGGAATGTTTTTGTTTCTGAAAATCACCTTTACAAATAATAATATTTACACTTCATAATGAACTACCACTAAGCTAACGTTAAGGTCGCTGATCCAAACACCATTTCATTTCTCCTTTCTTACCCTTCAGCGCCAGCTGCTCGACTTTACTCCCTCAGATTTTAATCATCATCTAAACTTGTGTCCCGTGTTTTAGTTAGTTAGCATCCAGCATATTCTGTTGTGAGCGGACCTGTTATCATGCTAGCTAAGCTACTGCTAACTACCTCCTCTCTCCTAGCTAGCAGCACTGTTTAACACTGATGAATTGTGTTACCTTGTCGAAATGTCCTTCCATGCCGCACGTTTTTAGGTAACGTTAGCGCTCTACATAAAACTATAGGTAGGATATTCTGATGGCTTAAATTACTCTATCAGAAAATGCTTACCTGCCTGCACTGAAACGTATAGGTAAGATCATTTTGATGGCCTAAATCTCCTTATCAGAAAACGTTACCAGCATTAAAATAATAATTAGGATGTTTTGATCACCTTACTAGGCAGTAAGCAATGACATTAAGCTGAGTCTGTACTGAATTAACATTAAAAAACACAATACACCGTTTGCAACCAAGTTACTACGCTATAGTAATGATACGCGCATGCTCAGTAGGATCACTCGATGGGTAGGACAAAATGTTAGAACAGTTAGATATTTTGACATTTTCTGAATGGTGGCTTGGTGCTCACTTATTTAGTAACCATGTAAGCGAACTGCTTTTTGATTTGAAATAACACAAGACATGACGGAAAAACAGTGTAGAGACAAGTTTGAGGGGATAACAAAAGGGATACCGCACAGCCCTAACTACCTTATACCAACCTCTGAGCTTCCTTCATCACGCCCCATGATTTAAAAATGTTCCCACGTTTCACTTCTGTGGCATCTTTGCTCTTTCAAGTACTATTCAGAAGGGATTAGCTTTACGTGTACTCTGTGTACTGCAGTCATTTAATGAATTTTAACATTTTATAATGTAACAATGAACATATGACACTGTTTAATGCAAAAATGTTTGCTTTATAAGTACTTTTTGGTCACCAAATTACCACAGCGAGTAGTATTTAGCACCAATCCAGCGGCACCCCCCTTCTCATGCTGGGGCTGTATCTCAAATGGCTCCCTGCTCCCTACATAGTGCACTACGTAGGAATCCTGCAGCCCAATGGTGCCAAATATAGCTAAGAAACAGTCATTTGGGACTCAGACACATCCATACTTGATAAATGATGCACTATTTGGCTGTAGAGGCTAGAATTTCTAAACTTTCATAGCTAGCACACTATTTAGGGAATACAGAGTATTCTACTGATGCTGAATGGTTAGCATTACTGCTAATGAGTGTTGATTGGTTAGCATTACTGCTACTGAGTCTGACTGGTTAGCATTACTGCTGCTGAGTACTGGGTGGTTAGCATTACTGCTACTGATGCTGAGTAGTTAGCATTACTGCTACTGAGTGCTGACTGGTTAGCATTACTGCTACTGAGTGCTGACTGGTTAGCATTACTTCTACTGAGTGCTGACTGGTTAGCTCACTGGCTGAGTAAAGCAGTTCATGCTCACTGATGTTGTGAATGTAATTAAGACTCATTATGCTGCTCTGTGTTGGGAAAATGAGGCATTTGTCTGCATAAAAATGATTAAACATTTACAAAATACAGTTTTGCACAGAAGCTCCATAGCAGCACATTCATTTTAGACTCAGGAGTGCCCTCTAGTGTCTGACCAACCCAGAAGAATGTATAATTAAATTAAGGAAAAGCCCCCTGTGAGTAGCCCTCTGTAGTTCTTTTCATTGCTGGTACAGTAGTGAAGTAATAAAGGTTTAGTATATTTTTTATATATCTTTACTTCTATTTATGCATCTGTGTAATAGCGCAGGGCAATACTGTTGCTCCTGTTTTGCTCTTTACTGTACTTTGTGCTGCTGTAATAGATGACTTTCCCTCTGGGATTAATAAAGTGATCTATATATCTATATAGAAATTCTCTGGTAAAATCAGAACTGGTGTAATGTGTATTCCGCACTGTCTCGTCTGTGTTTTTTTTCAGCACTTGTTTTGTGCAGTTCCACACAGCATGATCCCTGTTTCTCATGCTGACTGTTACAGGCCATCTTCCCAGAATGCTCTTTCCTTCCTCAGAAGTCTGGCCCGAGTGTGTGGGAACTCCGACTGAAATATGAGTGTCACAGAGGGTCAGTTATTTTATTTTGGGGATTCTAATCATATTTCTGGATAGTTTCAATTTTAGCTTGAAATGTTTTTCACATTCCATTACTGCTGAAGAGGTTTTCACATAAATCGAGGTCTTTACTTACACTAGCGTTCAAAAGTTTGGAATCACTTTTCATATTGGTATTTGATGTAATTTTATTCAGTAGTATCTTACGTAGTGCAAACATACCACAAACTGAACCGCAGAAGATATGTTCGGATTATTAAATGATAAATAATATACTGTAATCGGTTATTTATAGTAGTTTCTTGAGGGTATCTGTCTGAGATTTTTTCATCACTTCCACTTTGACTGTGCAGCATTCTGGTTTTATTTTATTAGAACTTTATTTTATTCATAACCATTTCAGGGTAATAATGTTCTGTGAGGGAGCTTTTAGAGGTGGGCGTCTGGTTCCTGTCACCACCACTGTAAACAATACTGACTCAGTAAGTTTCTCTAGAATGGAGCGTTTCACACTAAACCTCTCTGAATGACTCTGTTTACCTCTTAATTATGCAGAAATTTTGTAAATATAGCATCATTCAGAAGTCTGCACACATATGAATTGATAGCCTGTCTGGTTTTTACAATTGTAAAGACATGCTGATGTAAAGGCTTATGCTGAAATGCTTGAAATTTATATGACAAATATGAATAGTGGCACTGATATGACTTATCTGTGAATGTATATCCAAAACAGACATTCAAAATGTAAAATGTGTAGTTAACTTAAGGAAAAGCCCCCTGTGAGTAGCCCTGTGTAGTTCTTTTCATTGCTGGTACAGTAGTGAAGTAATAGAGGGTTTCCTGGCGCAGGGGGTTTTAGAAGTTCAGAAGTCATAGCTCAGCCATGGATCTCTGTTCACTGTGTCTGCTGCTTGGCTGAGATAAGGCCGGATAAGGCTTTTAATATCTCAGTGGGGACACCCCCAAACTGGGTTAACCCGAGGATCCAACTGTCCTGCCAGCGTAGTGTTTTTGGTGATTTTTGGTGATACCACGTTGACGTTCCTTCACCACAGAGTACAAAGTCTACTTTTCACTGTGCTGAATGAAGACACTGACTCTTTAAAGTGTAAATGTGCTTCAGTTGAGTCTTTTCCTCTCGTAATAATACACAACAGAAACTCAGCACTTAGAAACTAAGCAAATTAAATGATTAAATAGAAAGCTAATTATTCTAATGACTGTACAGCAATACAGCAAAATTCTGACCTCAAAGGTGGGGTAGGGGTGGGTGATAGGGCAACAATATAATATCACTATACTTTTTCTTGATACACTATATGTATCACAATATTTAGTGAGATGTATCAAGTTGGAACAGACAAAATAGTAGTGTCACATATTCAATAATAATAATAATAATCATAATAATCATAATAAACCTATGGAGAAGGTTCAGACAGCACTTATATAATTATTGCAAAATAATGTTTATTGAACTTCCAGATGCATCTGTGAGTCCAGTAAACAAATATTTTGTTCGAGTTTCTTTTGTTTAGCACTTTACAAGGTTTTTTTTGCAAGGAGGGCAGCCTGTTCATTTTTTTTATTTTAAATTAACCTACAACTGTATGATTATTTATTATTTATGTGTTTTACTGTTCTGCACTAAATCCAGTTAAACAGGCCTAATTATACTCACTTTGTAATGAAACATGTAGTTGGTCAGTTACTCAGAAAAGTGTGCTGTGTCATGATAATGATAAAATATGGTCATATTGCCCACCCGTAGTTGAGGTTTTTTGTTTATAATGGTACACATTCTGATTCTTTTAAAAATTTCATCAAATAATAACCCCAAGATGGCAATGAATGGCAGTAAATGTGTTTTTAGTGGAGGATTTTCATCCATACTGCTACACAACTAGCACTTAGAGACTGTCAAAAACTGCTGATCACTTGTGCCTGAGACCAAGTTGCAGGATCCACGACCCCCTAATTAAACTCTTGGAAAAAGGATCCTCTATAGTTACAATGTCGATCTTGTAACAATAGAAAACCCCTTTTTGATGCTATATAGAACTTTTTTCAAAAAGGTTCTATATAGAACCATCTACAGCACATTCTGAAGAACCTTTTCACCATGCAAAGAACCATTTAATCATGCAGAGTGTTCATGGTTCTTAGAATCATTCTTTACTAAAGAACCCTTAAAGAACAATATTGATTAAGACTGTTCCTGCTCGACTGGGTCTAATGCTGAGTAGTCGTGTGTATTTGTCTCCTCCTTCTGGTCAAACTGGATATTGAATAGGGTTCTTTTAATAGAGGTGCATAAACAGAAATACTTTAATGAAGCTGTTTCTGCAACTTTTTGTTCCATATATGGACTGTATGTATTGGGGGGTGAATGATACACGATGAAACGTTTACAGTGTTTACATATTATATATCAAACACTGTAATTTAAATTGCATTATTGGTGGAGGTTCGTCTGTTTATATTTAAAAATACACTGGGTCCTAGATTTAATCAGTCATTTAATCAAGCTAGTTTGAAAGCATAGCTTTGCA
This sequence comes from Colossoma macropomum, assembly GCF_904425465.1. Taxonomy (NCBI): domain Eukaryota; kingdom Metazoa; phylum Chordata; class Actinopteri; order Characiformes; family Serrasalmidae; genus Colossoma; species Colossoma macropomum. Next base: position 15,988,844 of record NW_023494804.1, on the reverse strand, counting down.
GTCTGCCAATTACTTCATGCTGAAAGATGCTGAACAACAGCAAAGCTACCCTAGAGAGAAATCTAGTTTGGTTAAATAAAGCTACTTAAAGTAGTTCATCAGTTCCACTGAAAATACAGGAGCACTTTGTAGTTCTACAGTTACAGACTGTAGTCCATCTGTTTCTCTGCATACTCTGTCACCCTGTTCTTCTCAGTGAGGACCCCCACAGAGCAGGTATTATTTGGCTGGTGGGTCATTCTCAGCACTTCAGTAACACTGATGTGGTGATGGTGTGTTAGTGTGTGTTGTGCTGGTGCGAGTGGATCAGATCAGAGTTTTTACAAACTGTGTCCACTCACTGTCTACTCTATTAGACACTCCTACCTTGTTGGTCCACCTTGTAGATGAAAAGCCAGAGACGACAGCTCATCTGCTGCTGCACAGTTTGTGTTGGTCGTCCTCTAGTCCTTCATCAGTGGTCACTCAACGCTGTTGGCTGGATGTTTTTGGTTCAGGATTTTAGGGTCTGATCCATTTGCACTAGTGAGAAACCAGGGTAGAAATTTCACCGATTTATGTGTGACAAAGGTGGCATCCTATAACAGTGCCACGTTTACGCTCTTCAGTATGACCTATTCTACTGCCAGTGTTTGTCTAATGAGACTGCAGGGCTATGTGCTTCATTTTATCCTCGTATTAGCAATGAGCGTGGCTGAAACACCTGAACTCAATAATTATGAGGGATGTCCACAAACTTTTGGCCATACAGTGTATTATGGGCTTTTTTCATGGGCATGGATTAAACATATTATGAGCCTAGGCTCAAAGGCTAGTGATGTTTTAGCATTAAAAGTCGTATTTGTTCTAAGATTAGGCTTCATCAGGGTCTGTAATAGTGGGCGTGCCGTGGTGGGTAGCGCTGTCGCCTCACAACAAGAATGGCCTGGCCGGGCGACCACGGTCATTTCTGTGTGGAGTTTGCCTGTTCTCCCCGTGTCTGCGTGGGTTTCCTCCGGGTGAGTGACTGTGTATGTCTGTCTGTCTGCCCTGCGATGGACTGGCGACCTGTCCAGGGTGTATCCTGCCTTCCGCCCAATGACAGCTGGGATAGGCTCCAGCACCCCACCGCGACCCAGAAGGATAAGCGGTTTAGATGATGTATGTATGTAGGGTCTGTAATAATGGCCTTATGTCTCTTGCTCCTCGTTCGGGCTCAAGAGAGCAAGAAAGAGTGTTTTTTTAAGACAGGAAACAGCGCCCTCTGCTGTCCAACACCGCTAGTACAGGAGGACGGGGAGTGTGCCAGAAATATGAATGTAAAGTGACTTTTTAGTAATGTGATATCCATCTGAATGACTTTAGACGTAGGTAGTATACAGACTTAGAAAAGATGGTTTTTCAAGGTTTCTTTATTAAAGCCAGTGGTTCCACATAGAATCATGAATTCTATATAGACCAGTTGCATGCTTTAATGTTTTTTTGCACAGTGAAATCATCCTTCAGATTGATGGAGGAAGTGTTGTATATGTAAAACAATGCAATGATGTGCAAATCATTTAAACCCTATATTTAATTGAAAATAGAACAAAGACAACAAATCAAATGTTGAAACTGAGAAATATGGTTTAGTTTTTTTTTATATATGCCCATTTTGAATTTGATAACAAGCAACATGTTACAAAAAAACTTGGCATGTTTACCACTGTGCTGCATCGGCTCTTCTTTTCACAACACTCTGTAAGCGTTTGGGAACTGAGGAGACCAACTGCTGTAGTTCTGAAACTGAAATGTTTTCCATTCTTGCTCGATACAGGATTTCAGCTGCTCAACAGTTCAGGGTCACCTTTGTTGTATTTATTGTTTCATAATGCATCAAATATTTTCAGTGGTGACAGGTTTGGACTGCAGGCACGTCAGCCGAAAAGAATTTCAAATTTTGATGGTAGAGTTTTAACTTGCATTTGTGGATGAAGTGATGAACTGTTTTCACAGACAGTGTTTTTCAGAGGTGTTCCTGAGTCCATGCAGTGATTTTCACTGTAGAATCATGTCTGTTTTTAATGCAGTGCTGCCTGAGGGCGCAAAAATCAGCCAATATTGGTTTTCGGCCTTGTCTCTTGCAAACAGAGATTTTCAAACAGATGATATTTTGTTCCATAGATGATGACATCCCCAAGTTCTTTGCTATTTTATGTTGAGAAACGTTATTCTTGAATTGTTGCACTATTTGCGGTGAACCTCCTCATCTTTACTTCTGAAAGACTCAGCCTCTCTGAGATGCCTTTTATACCCAACCATGTTACTGACCTGTTGCTGATTAACCTAATTAGTTGAAATAATGAGCATATATTTTTCAGTTTCAACATTTGATATGTTGTCTTTGTACTATTTACAGTTAAATATAAAGTTCAAATGATTTGCACATCATTGCATTTTGTTTTTATTTGATTTTGCACATCTCAACCCTTTTTGGAAACTGGATAGTAGGAGCTTTTTGAAAATGTTTCTATAGCACCAAAAAGAGTTCTGCTATTGGTACAAGCTTGACTCTGTAACCAGTAGAAGAGCCCTTCCTATGTGCCCCAAAATGTTTCGGGTGGAATTCTATAAACTCCTATAATTCCAGGTTTATTACATACTAAGGCTTATTATTCAGTAACTACAGGGACTTCAGTGCAAACTAGCTGAGCTATTCGTAGATTATAGAAGTGTGTAATAAAACCTTGGGCCTGCCGGCGGAACCTGGTCATTTAAGGGGTTAAATTAGCCTCGTGGTTTCACTAAGAAACTAAAGAAGCAAACACTAGAAATCAAAACCTGTCTTAGTCGACTGTCTGCATTTATGTTATATTCTTTCATTATCATTTCATAAGTAACCCATTCCTTACTTTTTATGTCTATTATCTCTTAGCCTGTTTAGCCTGCTATGATTATTGTTAAGAGACGGTCAGTGTGTAAAACACCCCCTGGTATTCGGGGGGTTCCTTGTTGGCTGGCTGTTAACTCATTCCCTGTAGTGGTGCTGATGCTTCAATGACAGCAAATTGTTTGTTTTATCAGTTGTTCTTCTGTAAATGCTCTGTTCTAGTTTGGTAATGCGCTCTTCCTCACATTAACAGAGATCTTACTCATCTCCTCTTCTGTCTTCAGTGTGAGAAATGAGGAACAGTCACTCTTTACACCAAACTCTTGGGAAACTGTGCGAGTTTTCAGATTTACAGATCTGCTGCAGCATATTGTAAAGTTTTTCAGAGGAATCCAGGCAGAGTTACAGTTTCTAGAACATGAAGGACCAACTGGGTGAACCAGTCTGCTACAGTGCCACCCTGAGGCAGAGCAGTGCTTCAGCTCTAGTTAGTTAAGAATATTGATTGTGGGTGAAGCAGATAAAGAATGACAGCATAACATCATGATAAGTAATGCTTTAAAATACATAATTTATTTTTGTAGCAATCCTTCATAACTTTGATTTTATGACATTCAAGGGCTCCAACAGGTTAAATATGGGGTCCTTGTGCAAACATCTATCAAAGTATTTGAATAAACATTTTATATGCCCGCTGTGGCCGAATGCTTTATCTACGATGATTAGGTTTAGGTTTTTACGATGTATCTTGGTTGTGTCGTCTCTTTGTGTCCACTCGTTTGGAAATTGTGTCTACCAAGTTGGCCCAGGCACTTTTTCACAGGCCTAACCAAAAGTTTACTTCTACTTTTACCACTGGATCAGACGATAGACTAGAGCTTGTTGTAGATGTTGGTTGTTTTGGTGGTGTTGATGGTTTTACAGAGTAAACTGTACCACACACTGCTGAAGAGGTGAGCTACGCTCATACATACAAGCTCAAGCTGAAGTTCATCTTAAGTTAAGTGCAAATTTCAAACCTTGCCAGCTTTCTATTGGCCAGCCTCTCTGTCGAATTTCCATTCCACCTTAAATGGTGCAGCAGTCACAGGCCCCAGAATGCAACTGAGGCACCATTTAAGGTGGAACGGAAAACTCGAAAAAGGACCTGGTGGATAAGAAGCTAACTTCAGCTTTAAGCTTGTGCAGTTTGTGTAAGTGTGTAAGGAAACCCAGGGTTAAAGCACTCCTGCTTACATCGAGTGTTTTACAACAGTTTAGATCAGATTTTAGAATTAAAACTGTCTGTTTTATAACATGCAGTTTTTTTTACATTCAACAAATATTATTTTTTTATTTTATTTTACTCAGCATTACAGACAGTAGGACCAGATTGGCCTAAAATAACTCAACAGTCCTTTCATTCGCCCTGGTAAGTGAGTGGCTGCTTACCAATCATATTGGATGTGTTTGTCCCATTTGATACACAGAGATGTTTAACAGGGCTCCAGTGCATCCAGGGGGCACCATTCCTCTCTTTTGTCCAAAACCCAGAATCACTAACTCTGCCCTGACTGAAAGAAACTGGCCTTCACTAATGCAATGTTGGAGTTTCTCCCTGTATAATGAAAAGTTATACAAAGTTCAAATCTGATTAGTTCACAGAACAAACATTCAGCCTGTGTGCGCAAAACAAGCAACAGATTTAAACACAGCTTTATGCATTTTATTAAATAAAGACAAACAGTTGAAGAGTTGGATGAAATGCTTTGACTGGAGGCTAAAACCTGAACACTGTTACATCTGTTCAAATGCAGCTGTAAAACGTCAGTTAAGTCCATTTCAACACTGAACTGTAATCCACTTTTGCTTAATATACAAAACTTTTCAAATCTTATTTACTTCATAACAGTGGAATCTGATGAAGCAATGGCAGGATCAGTTGATTCTCAGTCATATGCACAAGTTTAAACATCCTCTACAGAGACACACTTCTGCATGTTTAAATGCACGGTTGCTGTTTATATGCTGAATTATCATATATGGGAGAAAAAAAAATAATAAAATGTGGCCTGTGCAAAAATTATGGCACATTTTGTACTTTTATTTTTTTATTTGTTTATTTTGTATTTGTTTTATTAAGTTTTATTTGTGTTCACTTTGTGTTTGTAAAGCTTTAACAGCCTGCTTCAGTTATTAAACTGTGCTGATCTGGTTTCTCCATCTGACTGACTGGTTGAGCCGCCTGACTTTTCAGACTAATTTCACATTAAACAGGCATTTACTTAGACACCTGTAGAAACCTTTGTCCTTCAACTTGAGTTTATTCAAATAAATAAACATTATTATAATAATTCTACATTTTCATGGTTCTCCTGAGGTCAGACCACCTGACATGGTAAACTGAACCGTTCTAAACACGACTCAAACAAAACATTTTTACAAAATCTGTAACCTTGGCACATCTTTCGTAAAAGCGTGTCATAATAAAAGTCCTTTACTTTTTGTTGTGTGCCTGACATTTGAGGAAGTAATAATTTGCAGGCAAATGTTTTTCAGTGAGTTGAACACATTTAAAGTTGCCTTATTTAGGCAAAAAGAAACTAACATGAATTTTATATGAATGCACTGAAAATTGTTTCACATAAAAGAGGTATTGCTGAATAATTTCATATATGTCTTGTGTTTATGAAATTATTTTTTGGAAAATAATGGACACCAAAATATACACTGCAATATGGTGATTAAAACTGCACTTCATCTGTTTACATGGACAGAATTAACAATTTGACAGACAGAACCTTTTCAAAATGTCTAATTTATATCTATACATACAAGTGTAGAGCAGCTAAAATATATAACAGACTGCAGATTTCAGCTCATCACTATGCAGTGATGGTCACTGTGGGTGTGTTTACACTGGCCAACATCTCTTTCAGATTTCATCAGCATTTGTAGGAGAACACTTCTTCTGCACTCCAGTATGAACTTAATCTTCACTTGTTTTTTAAACTGTAAGAGAAAAAATACAGTTAAATCGACATCCAGACACACAAAACGTTGATTAATATGCTGGTTGTAGAAGCTTAACTTATAAATAAGGATGGGGGGCAGAAATGGGATTAAAAATGTTAGCGGTAGCTACCTAGCTAGCTAAAGTTACCTACATTGTACAAATAGCAACCGAGACATCACCATTCCAGTTTATCTTCTGGTTCACATAGTGATGATGTAATACTGCTTGGTCACTTTATCCTCACAAGAGTAAAGAATTCACTAAATTGTGTTTCTTTAAGTCTGTTTTTTCAGATAGAGATCTGTTGATAACAATTCCAGACTGAAGTTCTCCGACTCTTTAAGCCTTGTGCCTATTCTCAACAACCATGAGATCTGAAATGTCAGTGAGAAATGGCAGTTAAGGGGAACTGTGGAATCAATGCAAGGTCTGGAAGATGAACTCTTGCATGCTGGACAGAAATGCAAAGCAAAACCCCCATATGACAGCAACGGGCCTGTAAGAAGCTTTAGCACAGACAGGAGTGAAGCTCCACTGTTCTGTCATGCAGCATTCTTGCACAAACATGATCTGCATGAAAGAGCCATCAAAAGGAAAACTTACCTGTGACCTCATCACAGTCTAAAGTACGCAAAACAACATTTTTGGTAAGCAAGAGGCAGTTTGGAAATGAGTGCTATGGACTGATGAAGTAAAAAATGCAATGAGGAAAAAAGGAGCAGCATTTGATGAAAGTGACACCTTGCCAACTGTTAAGCGGGGGAGGAACTATGCTATGGCTTTGGTGGCAGCCAGTGGCTCAGGAAACACTGCATATCTAGATGGAAGAATTGATTCCACAAAATATCAGCAAAAAACAAGAAACACAACCTGAAGCCCTCACAGTCCCTGACTTGAACATCATTGAAAATCTCTGAGCAGATCTGTGCAAGACGGTCCAAGAATATCACAGCACTAGAAACACATGCCACTATTAATGTGTCATTTTTTAATTAATAATTAATTAAATAATATTAATAATAATGTTTTCCATTTTTTTATGATTCATTGATTATATTAATCAACTGTGTATTGACATTTGCAGAGAAATGTTATTTTATAATAGTTTGCTGTGGAGGTTGTGTTTATTTCTTTTTACTATAAAAATGAACAAAATACTTAATTTGGACATATTACTGTCTACTGGGGAGGAGTAAAACAAGTATGCGTCCCTCTTTTGCTTAAAGAGGAAATCTACCAATTTTTCGAATTTTCTGAATAATTACATTACTAAGGCAATCACAGCGTTTTGTGGTTCACGTAGAGAAACTTAATGACTCAGATTTCCTTACAGTGGTGGTGATAGGAACCAGGTGTCACCATGACTACAACACAAATATAGACATTTTATTTACTATAAAAAACCACCAGTGAACCTACACGTCTTCTGAGTTTAATATGGAGTGTTGATGATGGGAAAATAGTGGAAAATCTGAAAATAATAGGGTTTTTTTGGGAATGTTTTGCCTCACAACACCCTGAATGTATCCCTCCACCATGAATGAAAAAAACACATGATCATAAATATACATTTCAGAACAAAGACTTATTGCAAAACTATCATAAAACAGTGTCTCAGACATCAGGCAGTGTATTCATAACCATTTCATGTAGTAACTTTCTATGAAGGAGCTTTTAGAGGTGGATGTCTGGTTCCTATCACCACCACTGTGAACAATTCTGACTCTGTAAGTTTCTCTAGAAAGGAGCATCTCACACCAAACCACTCTGAACGACTCTGTGTACATCTTAATTATGCAGAAATTTCACAAAAATTGATGGAATTTTCCTTTAAGCTGTAGTTCCCCTGCTAATCTGATGCTCAGTATAGCTGAGGGAAGTGTAAACATGGCTGATTAGGGTGGCCCATGTCTTTGGTGCCAGGAGGCAGGCTTAACTGGACCATAATGGATCTAATCCAAAGGGGTCCGCAGATACACCCCTGAGGAACATACTTTCATTATTTCAACACACACACACCAGATGGCCCCTCCACGTCAGTGAGGTCATGACACCAGATTTGTTTGATAGTCAATCAATAAAGCAAACATTGCATACAGCCAATGTAGACAAAGCTCAGTTCTTCAGGACAAATTCTTAACCATTTCATGCATGATTTCTACAACTTAAACTTTGCTTGTCTAAGACGTCTGTAAAAATAGTTATGTTGATACAAAAAGCCAAAAAATCATGTTCAATTAAAAAGAAAACGGTTGCAAGACTAAAAGAAAACAAGAGAACAAATTAAGAAATCGTGATCACAAATTAAAAAAAACATACCCACGAAGTAACGGAAACATTCGCTAGAGTAAAAGAAAACAAGAGAATGAATTGTTATTCGTGGGAATGAATTAAGAAATCGTGACCACATATAAAAGAAAGCGTGTGTACAAACTGCAAAATGTTCACTTGAATTATTTTTAGATTTTTACCTCTGTCCTCTCTGGGGCTCCATACAACTGTCCTTTCGTAATGTGTTAAAATTTCATGATGAATGGGGGCAATAGGTCCAGTCCAGTTTGGTGTAGTACACTACAGTATAGCTGTGGTATAGTGTGGATGCACATTTAATATTATAAGAAAAACATGAGACTGTATAATAAGGGCTAAGACTGTGGACTGTGCAGTGTGGAAATATGGTGTGAGTGGTTGTTACTCACTTGTTCTGGTGTTTGGACCCCTGTAGGTGAGCGTGGTACTGAGCCACAGAGTTCAGAGTTACACTGCACACCTCACACGTCCGGTTCTGCTTCAGCACTGAGGACAGACGTTCAGTTACAAACTCACAGTGGATAAAAATAAGCTTTCTGATATAAACAGAGTGCTAAATCAGTCAGAGATGATTTCATTTCCACTCAAAACAGTCTTTATGTACAAGTTATTCACTTCTCACTGTCACTGCACTGACACTGACATGGTGGCATGTTAGTGTGCGTTGCGCTGGTGTGAGTGGATCAGACACAGCAGTGCTGCTGGACTTATAACCAAAAACATCCAGCCAACAGCCACCTGTGGGCAGCGTCCTGAAGGACTAGAGGATGACCATCACAAACTGTGTAGCAGCAGATGAGCTATCGTCTCTGACTTTACATGTACAAAGTGGACTGACAAGGTAGGAGTGTCTAATAGAGTGGACAGAGAGAGGACACAGTGTTTAAAAACTCTAGCAGCACTTCTGTGTTTGATCCTCTCGTACCAGCACAACACACACTAACACACCACCACCATGTCAGTGTCACATCAGTGCTGAGAATGACCCACCACCCAAATAATACCTGCTCTGTGGGGGTCCTGCGGGGGTCCTGACCACTGAAGAAGAGGGTAACAAAGTATGCAGAGAAACAGATGGACTACAGTCTGTAACTGTAGAACTACAAAGTGATCCTATGTGGTCAGTGGAGGCGATAAAATGGAGTGTAGAAACAAGGAGCTAGAGTTAATGAAGTGCTCAGATATCATTATAATATTTTTATAAGAGGTTGTAAAATGGTCAAGTAGAAATGAATGATGACTGTTACATAAACCACATAAACCTCATAAGTAGACCTCATGGGGGGAATAAAACACAAGAAAATAGTAGGATATGAAGGAAAGATAAGGTCACACCATCAGGGTCATTAGACTGACCCCACACAACCTCCAGCTCCAGTGTAAAGGTATGAATCATAGTGATCCTGTATATAATAAAGAATAATGGCTATTCTCTGGAAACTCAAGGGAAGCTTGTCTGTTTGGCTGAATCTGATTACACCAGGGATCAGCAGATTGCTGGGGTAACAGATGACCACACTGGCCACCTCATCAATACTGTTTAACATGGTTGCCTGGGTAATCAATACAGCACACAGAACACAGGCAGCCTCAGCGTTTCTCTTCATCTCCCACCAGCAGACTTTTGTTAGTAATGTGAGAGTTCAGCAAAACATCAAGTTTATCCAATTTTCCCTCCTTAAACCAGAGTCGCTCAGTCAAGACGTTCTGTGTCTGAAGTTTGCTAATGTAGCTAACAAGCAACAGAAGCCTTTGTACACCAATTAGCATGGTGCTAACTCTAAGCTCTAAATCATCACTACATCCCAACAGCAGACTTAAATTAGTGAGAGTTCAGCAAAACATCAAATTTACCCAATTCTCCTTCCTTAAGGCCGATACACACCTAAAAAAACAACACAAAAATGTAAAATATTCAAAATTTTTCACACCAAATCTTATCTTAATGTGTCCTCCTATGATCATATATGCAAAAAGGTGAGCTTAATTCCAAACATATGTTACAGTCACTCGTGTTATATGAATATGGTGTAACACCAGTGACTGTGACTCCAGTGACATTCTGGATAAAACTGAGGATTTTGTAAATTGGCTGACTTGGTGGTGGTCAGGTGACCTTGTGTAACTATTTAAAATCAGTAATAAAAATGATATATAACGTTATCTTGATAAAATTTTAATTACCCTGCCATTAAAGCACATAACACCGGTGACACATAGATGTTATGTGCTGCCTGATAAACAAACTTATTAATAAATTAATGAAATATGGTGAGGAGTGTGGACTAATGCATCATGCCTTGAAATGCTTCCTCTCTGATGAGCCTCAGCCCAAAGAAGCAGTTTAATAAAGCTGAAAATACTGTGTTAAAATGTAACATAAGAGTCCTGATAACACCAGTGGCCAAAATCTCTCTGGCAAATGAGTTTTTAAAATGTTTTTAAATGTTAATGATATAAAAAGTAAACATGACTTCATTCTTCATTTTGAGTTGTTTTTTTTTTACATGTATTTAGCTTAAATTTCTGATTATCAGCACTAAACTCAGCGTCTGAGTCAATCAGATGACTGTTTGAGACAAGGGGAGAAGTTACATGTGCAGTCAGCCATTTAAATGGAGGTAAACGCAGGATCTGAACGGTCGTTCTCTGAACTGGATTACTGACTGGATCTTCGCTGAACGTCCTTAGAGTCAGTCTGGACACACAGGGTAGGTCCTGCTGAGCTGTGATGTGTGAATTGCGCCGCTGTTTTAATTTTGCAAATGGCTAATATATGTCAGTAACAAATGATAAAAAATGCAGTTATGAATATTGACACTGTTCAAAGAAAAACTAGTATCTCCAAAATGGTAAGATTATAGGAAAGGGCAAAAACTTTCTTTACTTTCAGTGTAAGTTAATGTAAGAGACTATATTCCAACAACTTTTGGAGCATTTCTATTGGTCCACTCATCATGAATTTTTCACACAATGTAAAGCACAGCTGCTGAGCTCAAATTATGTAGAAAATTCAAAATTAGAAAAGGAGACATGCTTTTTCAGACAGCAGTGATACATTATTAATTTATTAAGATATAAAATAATTTATTCATTATTATTATTATTATTATTATTATTATTATTATTATCATTATTGTAAAGAGACCTTTGGTGTATTTCACAACACTTGTGACAGTGAAGTTATTCTATTCTAATTGTAATTTGCAGCAGGAATCCAGGGACACTAACTGTCACATAATGATGAATGAAAACAGCAGAAACTGCAGAAATGAGTCATATCTGACGTGGGGACAGGAGTGTTTCTAAAAACAACAACACACTCCATCTCAGCTTCCTGTCGCATCTGGGCTCGAAGCAAATCCACCTGGTTTGCTCAGTCTTCTGCAGTGTGCTGCGCTGCTGTTGGTAATTACACTGCAGGAAGGTTCATCAGTGCTTAGCGTTAGTCAGAGTAATTAAATAATGACGTTTGTTAATGAAAGGACTGCCTGAACCAGTACTAAAGACCATGAAATCTCCCCGAGTTCAGCAGGACTTTGAAATGCTAAAATAATGTCGAAGTACTCAGAATTTACCAGTTACGTCAGAGCAGATTGTACTTTTACTGGACAGAAGTGTTAACTTTGAACTCTTGCAAAGAAGAGCAAAGAAACATTTCTGTAGTGCAACAACAGAATAAGAGCAATTTACTTTTGATTATAAAGAACCTCTTGAGTGTGTTAGAATATGTAAATTAGTATATTATTTTATGTAAATTCAATTCTGTTTAAGAATTTGCAATCACAGACGCACAAACACATACACAATCACGGAAACAATCTAGTCTGATTTATTTTTAGAAATTTAGGAGATTATAGAATATGAAGAACAACCCCATTTCCAAAAAAGTTGGGATGCTGTGCAAAATGTAAATAAAAACAAAATGCAATGACAAATCATTTAAACCCTCTATTTCATTGGAAATAGTACAAAGACAACATATCAAATGTTGAAACCGAGAAATTGTATTGTTTTTTGAAAAATATACACCCATTTTGAATTTGATGCCAACAACACGTTCCAAAATAGTTGGGACAGGGGCAACAAAAGGCTGGTAAAGTTGTGCAATACTAAAAAAACACCTGTTGGTTGATTGGCAACAGGTCAGTAACATGATTAGGTATAAAATGAGCATCTCAGAGAGGCTGAGTCTTTCAGATGTAAAGATGAGGAGGGGTTCACCTGCTTGGGCAAACAGTTCAAGAATAACGTTTCTCAACATAAAACAGTACAGAACTTTTGCTTTTCATCATCTACGTGATGAATGAACGTGATCCATGATGGTATAGAGGTGCATTACTGCACATGGCATGGGTGATGTGCACACCTGTGAAGGCACCATTAATGCTGAACAATATATACATGTTTTGGAAACATATGCTGCCATCCAGACGATGTCTTTTTCAGGGAAGGCCTTGCTTATTTCAGCAAGACAATGTCAAACCACATTCTGCATGTATTACAACAGCATGGCTCCATATTAAAAGAGTTGCTAAACTGGCCTGCCTGCAGTCCAGACCTGTCACCACTGATAACATTTTTTTGTTGTTGGCATCAAATTTAAAATGGGCATATATTTTTCAAAAAACAGTAAAATTTCTCAGTTTCATTTGATAAGTTGTCTTTGTGGTATTTTCCTTCAAAAATATGGTTTACTTGATTTGCATATCATTGCATTCTATTTTTATTTACATTCTGCACAGTGTCCCAACCTGTTTGGGAATGGGGTTGTAGTTGTCTCTAAAAATCATGATCAGCAATCGCACACACACAAGGGCTTAGTTTTGTTTTCAGAAGTGCGTGGGTGAGGAGGTTAAACACAGAAATAGGTGTACCATTACCATGGAAACAGCTGTGCCATTGTATGGAACTGGGTGTAATATAACCATAGAACTGGATGTAGACCTAGTGTAACCACAGAAATAGGTGTAGACCTAGACTAGCAATGGGAATGAGTGTAGCATTACCATAGAAATGGGTGAGCCGTATCCATGGAAACTGGTGTAGCGTAACCATGGAAACAGATGTGCCATAGCATAGAAATGTGTAGACCTAGTGTAACCGTGGGAAAGAATGTAGCATGATCATGGACACTGCTTTAGCATAACCTTGGAATGGGTGTGGTGTAACCAAATGGGTGTAGATCTAGTGTAACCTAGGAAACTGGTGTTGCGTACCCCTGCAAATGAGTATACATCAAGTGTAACCACGATGATGTATCTCACTGACCCCTATATCAGTGGTGTAGTTGTACTTTAGATTATCTTTAAAAGTGAAGGGATGAATCTGAGAATTGCTGATGGGGGTTATCCCTCATTCCTAATGGAAAGTACACCTATTCACTTGTGCACACTCTTTCTCCCATTCCTGTATCAAACCTGTGCTTTATGGTACCTTAAATGCATATAAATGGTTCTTTCAGTGTTTGCATTTCTATATAGCTTCCTTTTACTAAAGAACCCTTGAAGAACTGTTCTTTAAGGGTGTAGTTTACCGTTAGTGTGCTGTGTGTCCAGCGTTTCTCCGAGCTGTGCCAGCAGGTGTGCTCGCGCTGTGTTCTTTTTGTGTTTCTTGCCGCTGTAGTGCTGCTGCGCCATGCCGGGGTTGTTGAAGCAGGCCTTACACATCAGGCAGAACCGCAGGGACAGCGGCGTCTGTCTTAGCGGGCTGACCACAGACACATCAGTCACCACCTGCTCTGGCCGGCCTGGTGAGTCTACAGGGAGAGAAAAAACAAGTTTAGCTCCAATATAACACACTGAGCTCCCATTTTAAAGCAATAGTTTGAGATTTTATGCCACACTGTCACTTTAAGATGCTCCTGGAGATCTCGGCTGTGTTGCATGCTCAGCAAGTGGTTGGTTAAATATAATGCGATGCCTGTCAGAGCTTAAACTGAGCTCTGTAAGGTAGTAGATTGGGTCACAGCCACTGAAGGCAGGCACTTCAGAGGATTTTATTAGGAAATTATTAATCTGAACTGATTAAATCTGAAGTAGAGAGAATGCAAAAGAAAATAGGTACTGAAGATTTTAATTACCTGAAGAAGAAAAGCACAGGCGTTATATGACAGCTTGTGGTGCATCAAGCAGGGCAATATTTCACAATTCAGAGCAGCGGGCGACAGACGCCAACATTAATAACACATATTAATGCCGCGGGGACATGCAGATGTGATTACGCTGACATGTTTGGCTTCCAATCAGCCTCTCCTGTCAGTGTGAGCCGGTGGAGGAGCAGCAGTGTCAGTCTGAGGCGCTTCAGGGGCGCCAGGCGCAAATTAGAAATGCAAACTTTCCCCGCAGGCCTTTTCTTTAACGAGACACACAGCAGGACTCTAACAAGATGAATATGTTTCATAAACAGACATGTGAGCTAATTTGTCTGTGGCGAGCATGCATCAGGTTGCACTTTCTCTCAGGGATGAAGATAAACGGGTGGCAGTTACAGAGGTGTTTTATCCCTCTCAATATAATTATGTCCAGTCTTCATAAACAAATCAGGGAAAGGTTGACGTGGTGGATGGGCTTCTATCTTAATGAGCAAAATCCAAATAAAAAGCTATCACACGACGGATTGGAGGGTGAATACGAGTGATCACCTCTGAGAGCATGGAATTGTACATTATAGTATAATATATACATGGATTGTTTATAGTCTTCAGAAAAAAAAGAAAAAAGAGCTATATTACATCATTATAGTACATAATACTCTGCACTAAATCTTAATATTACACACTATCTTGTCTTACATCATACTACATACTACACTGTATTACATCATAATATTACATACTACTCTGTATTACATCATAAAATTACATGCTACCCTGTATTACATGATATTATCACATATTACCTTGTATGATATCATAATATTACATACTACCCTGTATTACATCATATTATTACATATTACCTTGTATGACATCATAATGTTACATGCTACTCTGCATTACATCATTATATTACATACTACCCTGTATTACATTATAACGTTGCATGCTACCCTGTATTAAATCATAATATGGCCCACCAAACATGTCTTAGCTGATCAGTATGAGAGGGACTGTGTAATCATTTGTTTTTTCACCAAACTACTCTTTTAAAGTATTTGCCCCCCACCCTGCTTACCTGTGGTTGTGATGGGGGTTGTTTCCCCCAGCAGTAGCTTTAGCCTCTTAGCGTGGATTTTGCCCTGATAGTGAGACTGTGCCACCACGGCAGAGGTGAAGGACATGTTACACAGCGTGCAGCACTTATTCTTATCCACATCTCCATCATTGCTGCCCTAAACATGCACAAAGAGCGGTCAGAGAGGAGATAGTGGGCCAAACATACTGTACAGAATTTAGCAGATGAACACAGAAATGGTAATGTCAACTTAATTGTAGTTTCATAAAGTTTCGCACAGTATTGAGTGAGCGTTGTTCACAATATCACAATATTTAGCTTTTCTGATATGTAATAATTTGGAACAAGCAAACAGAGCCTGTAGTGTCACATATAAAAAATACTACAATATGCTAGCGTAGATCTAAACAGGCTTTTATGCATTTGTGCGTTTGTTTAGACTGGCTTACATTATCTGTGCGGAGTTTCTTGGCAGGACAGCCTCCGTCCACTGGATGCAGCATGTAGTACAGCCGCACTTTATTCGCATGTTTTCGACTCTGGAACAGATGGAGAGACAGAACAGGTGAGTTTATTTCACACCTTTTAAACCCCTTCAGTTATAAGGGTTAGAGAATGTCCACATTCACTTCCTGGTATAATCTGTTCAAACCAGTTCATAGTAGATACTGAATAATTCATATTAGATACAGAATAATTCTTAGTAGATACTGAATAATTCATATTTGATATAGAATAATTCATAGTAGATACTGAATAATTTAAAATAGATACTGAATAATTCATAGTAGATACAGAATGATTCGTAGTAGACAGAGAATAATTTAAAATAGATACTGGATAATTCATAGGAGGCACTGAATAATTTAAATTAGATACTAATAATTCATAGTAGATACTGAATAACTTAAATTAGATACTAAATAATTCATAACAATTGCTATTTAATAAGCTTTCATAAGCCTATAAGAGTTTATCCAAAATTCAAACTTCTTTCCTCCATACACCAAGACATGTTTGGTGTCAGAAGTTAGTTTTAGCACTGGAGCTATGAGGCTAATGTTGCTAAAAAGTAATGGTAGCTTATACTCCACCAATTAACATAATGAAATGTTAATAGATAACAGTGAGTAATACAGTGTCAGAAACCACATAATCAAGACTATTTACTGAACACCTCCACACAGTTTGAGGTCCATGTGTGATGACTTAGGCCTGCAGTTAGCACCATGCTAACTGGGAGTGTAAGCTTCCATTACTTTTTAGCTACATTTTGTAAAAAAAAATGGTTCTTAAAGGGTTCTTTTGTAAAGTTAGTGGTTCTATGTTGAATCATGAACACTCAAAGAACCATGTATGCTTTAATGGTTCTTTGCATGGTGGAATAGTTCTTTAGCTTGATGGAGAATGTGCTGTAGATGGTTCTATTTAGAAGCTTTTTGAAAATGATTCTATATAGCACATATTGTATACAAGCTTGACATTATAACAATAGCAGAACGACTTTTGTTGCTATATGAAACCATACACAACACATTCTCTATCAAAGTACCATTTAAGCATGCAGAGGGTTCTTTGAGTGTTCATGGTTTTATATAGAGCCATTGTCTTTACTAAAGAACCCTTAAAGAACCATTACTTTAAAGAGTGCAACGAGGCAAATTCAGACATCAGACATGTCTTGGCTGATGGACTATATTTGAGCTTTAATTCAGCAGAAGAGGAAAGTAATACAGGTTGTGTTAGTTACTGTCACAGTGAGTTTTCCTCTCAGAGCTGAAGGGATGAGATTACTGTAGTTCGTCACAGCTCCCTCCATCCAGCCACTGAATTAAAGCGGTCAGATCAGTGCAGTATTGATCAGTGGGCAGATGGAGGATGAACGCTCAACTGGACAGAATGAGCCAGGAGGTCACTGAGACGAGATTTTCAGCCCAAAACATTACATCTCCATAAACGTGCTGATACCTGATAGCAGTGATAAAGCAGAGAAACGCCGGCCTGACCATACTAATAAAACACTGTGGAGTAAACAAGCAGACAATCAGAGCCTGGACATGACTGTGGAGTTCTGAGACACACCAGCATTAAAGTCCAGTCTGTAAATAACTGTGAGACACAAACACATTTTTTGTTTTTTGCTAAATATTGTTTTAAATACAACCCCATTTCCAAAAATGTTGGGACACAGTGCAGAATGTAAACAAAAATAGAAAGCAATGATCTGTAAATCATGTAAACCATATTTTTAAAGGAAAATACTACAAAGACAACATATCAAATGTTGAAACTGAGAAATTTTATTGTTTTTTGAAAAATATGTGCCAATTTTGAATTTAATACCAAAAACACATTCCAAAAAAATTCAGCTGTTCAACAGTTCAAGGTCTGTTTTGTTGTATTTTCCATTTCATAATGTGCAAAATGTTTTCAGTGGGTGACAGGTCTGGACTGCAGACAGGCCAGTTTAGCACCCAGACTTTTTTAATATGGAACCATGCTGTTGTGATACATGCAGAATGTGGTTTGACATTGTCACTGCAAATCCTTCCCTGAACAAGATGTCATCTGGATGGCAGCATATGTTTCCAAAACATGTAAATATCGTTCAGCATTAATGGCGCCTTCACAGATGTGCGAGTCACCCATGCCATGTGCACTAATGCGCCTCTATACCATCAGGAATACTGGCTTTTGAACTGTGCACTGATAACAAGCTGAATGGTCTTTAGCCCAGAGGATGCAGTGTCCATGATTTCCAAAAAGAAATTCAAATGTTGATTTGTCAGACCACAGGACACTTTTCCACTTCACCTCAGTCCATTTTAAAAGAGCTTGGGCCCAGAGAAGGTGGCAGCATTTCTGGATCCTGTTTCTATATGGTTTCTTCTTTGTGTTTTAGTTTTAACTTGCGTTTGTGGATGTAGCGACAAACTGTTCTCACAGACAGTGTTTTTCAAAAGTGTTTCTGAGCTCCTGCAGTGATTTCCACTACAGAATCATGTCTGTTTTTAATGCAGTGCTGTCTGAGGGCCCAAAGATCATGGCCAGCAAATACTGGTTTTTGGCCTTGTCCCTTGCATACAGAGATTTCTCCAGATTCTCTGAATCTTTAAATGTTATAATGTACCGTAGATGATGAAAAGCAAAGTTCTTGGCTATTTTATGTTAAGAAACGTTATTCTTGAATTGTTGCACTATTTGATCATGCAGTCTTTTACAGAGTAGTGAACACCTCTCCATCTTTACTTCTGAAAGACCCTCTGTGGGATGCTCTTTTATACTGACCTGTTGCCAATCAACCACCAGGTGTTTTTATTAGCATTACACAACTTTACCAGCCTTTTGTTGCCCCTGTCCCAACTTTTTTGGAACATGTTGTTGGCATCAAATTTAAAATGGGCAAATATTTTTCGAAAAACAATAAAATTTCTCAGTTTCAACATTTGATATGGTGTCTTTATACTATTTTCAATTAAATATAGGGTTTAATTGATTTGCACATCATTGCATTTTGTTTTTATTTACATTTTGCAGCATCCCAACTTTTTTGGAAATGGGGTTGTATTTGACCAAGATGATTTTTTATTTAAGCAGTCAATGCATCTCTGCTACAAATTAAAATGCAAACTTTGTTTCCAGCTCCTACTGTTTATGAACAATTCAGCTGAAAACAGACTGCAAATATTATAATATGTTATAATAATTTGCACTCTATTTTGAGCTCCATAGGTAGGGGCCAACTGTAACAGACTGAGGGGCAACAATTGTTAAAACGTCTGATGCGTTGATTGCTAAAACACAGTTCATTTAATAAAATTCAATGTCATTTGAACCTGACCAGCTTTCCAAATGAAACACAAAAAAGTGCCAAATGTCTGAAGCAAAAGAAAGATTCCATAAGCAAAAAACATACCAGCAAAATCAGCAAATGGACACAAATTAAAGCAAAAACCGGCAAAATGAGAAAAAAATTTATGTCAGAAAGAGTGAAAATGAGCAGTAGAGTCATTTTATGGAAACCATTTTTGTGTCTCTAGCATTTACAGATATATTATATTCGAATAACATGTTAGGATTACAATTTATTTATAATTTAAAATAAAACAATAAGTTATTTTAACAATTACACCTTCTTGAGCCATCAATTTAGCAACATTGGTTTTGAAGTCAATCATATAGAATTCCAAGCACCACAGAAGTGCTTGTCGTCACAGTCATGTGTAAAGGGTGAGTGCCATATTACATGTAAAAAACATGTTTTTCTGCAATTTTAACTGCAATAATGTGTACATGACTATGTAATATATGATTTAAATGGCATAAAGAAAACAAATGCCAAATAAATATAGAATACATAATGAAAGTTGTCCCCAGGAGTTCTGTCACTGGTGTTACTGCGTAACAAAAAACCTCTTATTTTGAAATAAAAATCACACTGATGACATCACTTGACTTCCTTTTACCTATTTTCTGAAGATCTATGAAGAAAAGCTCATGGTAAGTCCACTGTGTCTTTTCAGTTATCAGAATTTTTTTATCACTTTAGCTCATGATTTCACATGAAGCTTTTAGTTGAAGTCACTGGTGTGACCTACTTTATTCTTAGGTAATTGTGAAAAAATAGAACACAAATGGAATAAATTACATATTTCAGTGGATATTCCATGTTTGACAACATGTGGTTTGATGCTCTGTAGCAGCCATTTTGTAAAATGTATTTTTCATTAAAAATGTCACTGGTGTTACTGTCTCTGGTGTTACCTTTCTTATGTGTAACACCAATGAGGATCGGTAACACTGGTGACTCGTATGGATAGATAAAAAAAGAGGATGTTTCTGTAGAAAAAATGTTTACAGACAGTGTTCAGCTGAACATATAGACACACCATTCACAGACCAAAACATAAAATCAACCGTTGGTTGAGTTAGATTTTAATTGCAGGTTCTTATAATAACACTCTTTTTTTCTGACGTGCTATTGCCTGAACAGTTGACTCTAGCCAGTTGACATTATTCGATTCAACAATAGACACAAATCTAGTTCCTAAGCCAAATGTTAAGGCACCAATTTGGGCACATTTTGGCCTTGAGCCAAATCACAAGGGGCAGCCCGTGAGTTTGGATGAGGCAATATGCTGCATTTGTAGGAAAAGTATCCGTCTCGCGAGGAAATTGGCCTGGACTCGGCAGCAGCAGAGGTACAACCTGAGTCCAGCAGCGACAGCTGGGAGTCTCCGAGGCCTTTATGAGAGGAGTGAAGTACCAACATCACAGCACCACAGCACAGGTTCAATTTCAGTTTCCTGTCACTCACTCAGCTTTGCTCTGCCAGTCAGAAGCCTGTGCTGTGGTGTGTGGTGTGTTTTTTTAAAAGCTGCCCACTAGAAACTGCAGCTGTACTTTCAAATTATCTTAGAAAATATGAAAAATGACAAAAAAGGGATATACTAGGTTTTAAGTGAATTGCACGTTTTGACGTTTTGAATTGCAAGTTTACACACTACACTCTTAAAAAAAGACGGTTCTTCAAGGGTTCTTTAGTAAAGAAAATGGTATAGAATGGTGAGATAGTTCTTTAGATGTTGAATAAGGTTCTGTATAGCACTAAATCTATGTAGATCCGTGATCTTTACTAAAGAACCTTTGATCTTTTTTAAGAGTGTATATCAAACTTTTTTATTTTTAAAAAGCACGGGAACTTTTTTTCCATGATATGGGACCTTAACACTCGCAGCGCCCCCTGTGACGACTGCATAAATCACTTTATAACCAGTGATATTAAAAATGTACAATATTAAATCTGAGTTTACCTTGTAGTGAGCCACTCTCTGAGACTGGGAGATGAGCTGAGCACTGCAGACTCTGCAGTAACTGGCTGTGAACAGAGAGGCGTCCACGTCTGTAGACTTCATTTCAGCACAGCGATCTGAAAAAAAACAACACAAGCTACACCATTAGGCTTTAATCAGTTGCCATAACACACTGGCATCTGCTTCAGGGCTTCAACTGGACATTAAACCTGTCAGAGTCCTCACTGCCCAACCAAGGTTTGGTAGCATTTCAAAATTTTTAAAGGGAAAATTTCAAAGTTTCTGCTAAACTACGCTGCCTGCTGTGCTGCCTGATGTTTGAGATGTAGTTTTATGATAGTTCAGTCACACAAGACGTACAACAAGTATTTTCAGTTAGCAATTTTAGAAAGGAGCTTAAAACATATCGTTTAACTTGAGCTTTTCTTATTGTATGTACTGACGTCATGACCAATTGTGTATTCTAGTTTTAATTCATTCTATTTATTTTTAAACTATTTCATTCTTTTTTATATCTTATTTTCCTGTGGTTGTTTTACTCATTTCTTATAGTTATTTCGTCTTTGGTATTAATTCTTCTTGCTACTTTTAGTTGCTTTTGTTATTATTTTTGAAATATTTTTGCCCTTTCTTTTTTTTTGATGCTTTTATTTTCTCAAATCTCTGCTCCTATCATGTATACTCCTATCATGTATACTCCTATTATTATTATTATTATTATTATTATTATTACTATTATTGTTGTTGTTATTATTATTATTCATAGTGGAGGGAGCTATGAGGCCAAATAGTCCCCCAAAAAAACTCACTATTTCAGATTTTCCACTATTTTCCCATCATAAACATTCCATATAAAACTCAGAAGACACGCGTAGGTTCACTGGTGGTTTTGGATAGTAAATAAAATGTCTGTATTTGTGTTGGCAGTGCCTCTCTTGTCACTGGGGTGGAACCCTCAAGGGTACATCTCAGTACCTTTAGTCAGGGAACATTATTGTACCATAATCCATTGAAATTATATTTTTTAAGTTGTATTGACTCCACACACCCCGTCTCGTCTCCAGGCTTTTTATTTTAATATTCAAATATTTTTATTGACTTTTTTGAATGTAAACAACATGCAACACATACAATCATGCAATAAACAAGAGCGCACCTACGCAAACACACATACAAGAAAAAACTCTATTGCCAAACCTTATGGAACCTTTGGGTGGATCTCCTGGTTGAGTATTTCAACTTCTCGAACTTTAAATATGCCATCACCTCTCCCACGCATTGCACGTGCGTAGGAGGGGTAGCTGATTTCCAATGAAATAAAATAAGGCGTCGAGCCAGTAAGGATGCAATGGCTATGGCATCGGAATGGGCAGCTGGCATCGCAGCCCCATCAGGAGCCACACCAGGCTTTTTATTTTATTGTTCTGTTTTAAAACATTAGGTTATCAAAATGTACAAATACATACTTTTACCTGGAGAAACTTATTTAAGGTTCTCAACTGGACCTTAAAACTACCGTTGTACCTTTGAGGGAACATTTACATTGTTTGTACATTGAAGAACAAATATTGTACCTGCACAGAACCTTTATTTCTGACAGTTTATGAATAAAAAAAATAGGTAATATAGTTTAAAAAAATAAATTATTCTGAACTTTGGAACAGAATGTACAAATGAAATGGACAGACAAACAAACAAAAAAATAAATAAATAAATAAATAGGAAAATAAGTAAACATTCTGCCGTCCTGATAATCCCGCTCTGTTAACCTGCTTCTCTGCACGGTGATTTCAGAAAGGAGAAATCTCTGCGTATCGTTCCGCACTTCACTGTGAGTTATATGTGGATAATATCAGTGACATTTAGAGAGTGAAGGCAGAAAGGAAGGAAAACAGACGAGAGGAGAGATCAGTCTGACTCTCTCTCTGTTAAAGAAAGCTTGTTTAGAGTCTGGAGGGAATAAGCAGCTCCAGGATCTGGATGCTCTTTAAATATGCTGTAAAAAAGGTTAAATGCACATACATGAACTGTGCATATACTGTATTTTAACACTGCTGCTGTTAATTTACAGAAACAGAATTTTAAGTGAATAAAAGCTAAAGATCATTTCACAGACATCTGTGTTTATTTCAATGATAGTTACTGTTGATATGATGGTAAAATACTGTCAGAGTTACTAGCTGAACTAATGAAACTGTTGGATTGCAGTAAAAAGCAGCAATTATAAAAAAAAATGGACAGTCTGTAGTTTTACTGACTCAAACATCAATGGCCTCGAAAAAACTCAAGACCTAAAGTGAGAGAACCATGGAGAGTCCGCAGATGGGACTCTACACAGCCACTTACTGTTCATGCGAACGGATTGGTTTCCTGCAGTAAATCTGATATTCGGCAGCGTCATCAAAGGTCTGTCACAGTGCTCATGTTTGACTTATTTTATTTTGGAAGACAAGAGAAGCGTTTAGAGTTCAATTTTGCCTCCATAAGCTGGAAACAAGCGAAGCATCAACAAGCAAAGCCCCACTCAACACATTAACTCTTACTGGAGAAACTCACCAGAAGAACTGACCGTTTTCCTCATGGTACCAAAAGAAAAGAAACGTCTCTCTCTGTTTGACTGGATTTAACAGCTTCTGCAAGTAAAACAAGTGCAACATTCACCACAAGGCTGATACTGACTTCTTATTCGTCAGCTTCATATTTAAATTTTCCCTTTCCACCTTGAATGGTGCAGCAGTGAGGCACTAGAACGTAACTGCTGCACCATTTAAGGTGGAAAGGGAAAATTTGAAGAACTTTAACTTTCGTCATTCACCATCGTGTTGCAGTCTTTTCTGTAAACTTTGTTCAGCTCTGTCGTTTTGGTTTCTGTTGTCAACTTCAATTAAAACTAGCGGTTGTTTTTAGTTTGCTGAGCTAGTTTTAGTGCTAAGCTAGTTTTTATTTAAGTCCTACACTCACAATGCTCCCGAAAATCGTCAAAGATTATCTTCAAATATAACTATTTGATTAATTTAAAATAGTACTTTGAAAATTCTTTTCCTGTGGCCAGTTAGCGAAGGTACAAAGTAGGTGTTTCTAATAAAGTGGCCAGTCAGTGGAGGTACAAGGTAGGTGTTTCTAATAAAGTGGCCAGTCAGTGGAGGTACAAGGTAGGCGTTTCTAATAAAGTGGCCAGTGAGAAAAGGTACAAAGTAGGTGTTTCTTATGAAGTGGCCAGTCAGTGGAGGTGCAAGGTGGGTGTTTCTAATAAAGTGGCAAGTTAGTGGAGGTACAAAGTATGTGTTTCCAATAAAGTGGCCAGCCAGTGGAGGTACAAGGAGAGTGGACATAAACTGATAACTTAGCTCAACAGTTTTATTGTTTACAGTGTAAATATCAACAGGTCAAAAGGTCATCAGCATCAGAATCAGCCTGTGGATGTAACTCCTGAAACTGTCCACACCAAACCGAAGCCTGTGTGGTCTGCATGCAGAGCTACAGAAGCTGAGCAGTGTGCTGGATCAATAGTGAATTACAGCCTCATTGATCAGACAGTATAGAGGCTGGTGGGGACTTCAGTAGCACAAGGAATATTATCGTAGCACTGAACACACACACAGCCTCACATACTCCAGCACACACACACACACACACACACACACAAATGATTCAGAGTTTATTATCTTCTAAAGTTTATGTTTCTGCACTGATGTCTTGCATAATGTGTCAGTATGAAGAATAATGTGTAATTGTCTTTTTATGATACCAACACACAGCCCATAGTCTTTTTACTACTGTATCAGGTCTGTCTGTCTGTCCATCTGTCTAGCTATCACTCTATCTATCTATCTATCTATCTATCTGTCTGTCTGTCTGTCTGTCTGTGTATCTGTCTCTCTGTCTGTCCATCTATCTATCTATCTGTTTGTCTGTCTATCTATCTACCTACTTATCTGTCTGTCTATCCACTTGTCTGTCTATCTATCTAGAATGAAAAGTGGAAAAGCGTCTCAGTAAACTGCAGTGTGTCAGGATGATGAATGTGGGTGATGTGTGTGTCCAAACAGCATCCATTCCTCTATCTGTCCTGTCAGAGCTGATTGTGTCAGTAAGCCTCTGCTCTGCTGCCCATGAGGGTCTCATCTCATGTGAGGACAAGTTACTTGTGGTTTGTATGTAAACGGAGCTTTTAATCAGAGTGTTGAGCAGAGTGAGATATAAACGCCTCAGTCTTAATCTGTAATGGAGTGTATTCAATCGGATTGGTAAAAACCTGTGCATGTAAACACAGCCAGTGACTTAGTCAGTGTTTTAGACAAATTTATTCAGAAAAAATTAACGCACTGCAAACCTCTCAGAGCTGTTCTTTCTCCCTTCGAGAAGTCAGTTAAAAAGACTTTGTTTTTCCTGTTTTGAATGAATTTCTTTTGATGTTTGTGTAACACCACTGACAAATAACTCATAGGACAACATTTATTATCACAATAAAATTATGCATGTTAAATGATTTTCACAGACAACAATGTAAACTTTTTCTATATGCATTTAAACCACAAAAACTAAACAACCATCAAAATTGTTGTCTAAAAACAATCCTTCAGGGTCTGTGACAGTTTTTCACGCCCAGCAGAACTAAAAAAATCACTGAAATAAAAATAAAGGAGAATTGATACAGTTTTGTTGGTTGATTCTTATTTTGAACACATTTTCATGGCCTCGAAGTTGTGGGACACAATTTCCCACCAATTCTTCTTCATATTACAAATATTATTAATCTTATTATGAATATTATAAGCAGTGTTAGTAGTATTTATGTAACCCCCTGCATAAAAAACACCAAGAGAGTAAAACAAGCAAAACAGTGAATAACAGAGATGAACACAAAATTAAAATAAAATAAATCAGAGAGAAAAAACAAAACTCACTCAGAAATGAAACTCTTATCACAGAACAGCGTGCAGGTGAAATCACAGTGAGCAGCTGAGCGCGCGACTCCAGTCATTCATCACCAATACAGACTGAGTGAACGGAAATGAGTCAGTCTTACCTGTAAAGCAGGTTCATGTGATCCCGACTGATTCGCTGCCCTGAGCGCGCTCACGCCGTCCTCTCCGCGCACGCGCTCTTCTCTGCGCTCACATGCGCTCCAGAGTAGCTCACTATACGCACGTGATGGCTGGGAGGGGCCAAAAAAATACGAAAGGCCTCAAAATGTAAATATATCCAAATAACAACTTTTTAATTTATTTTAAAAGACAATTAACAAATAAAAATGTTTTTGTATTTTATTCTTTGAATGATCATCACTAATTTGACGATTATTAATTATTTTTCTTATGTATAATAAAAAACAGCTGAAAGAGTGTGTATTTGTATTGCATTCATTAGTAGTAGTAGTATTCATAACCAGATTTTGTTGCTATATATTAATTTGATTTAGAACTTGTATCCCATCACAGCTCTGCATGCTACTGTGTCACTGCTAACTGCTACTAATTATAGCTATAAAGAACACTGAGGGACGTTAGCGAGCGTGTAAACTCTGTTAAATGATTTATAAACGTGTCAAAAGTCCAGTTTTTATATATTGATAGGAAAACCAGCGCTAACAGGCCTGTACTGATTATCACGCTTAAAAAAGATGGTTCTTCAAGGGTTCTTTTGTAAAGACAATGGTTCTACATAGAGCAATGAAAACTCAAAGAACCCTTTGCATGCTTGAATGGTTCTTTGCATGATAACATGGTTCTTCAGATTGATGGAGAAGGTGCTGTAGATGGTTCTTTACAGCACCAAAAACTTCTGCTATGCTTATGATGTCAAGCTTGTAACAATAGAAGAACTCTTTTCAGTGCTACATAGAACCCTTTTGAAACCGTTCTATATAGAACCACATACAACGCATTCTCCATCAATCTGAAGAACGTTTCCCCATGCAGAGAACCATTTAAGCATGCAAAGGCTTCTTTGAGTGTTCATGGTCTTTTTCAGCAAGGTAAACAATGACTACCACAAGCCGTCTAATGTTGTAAATGTATGTCAATTGTAAAAGTAAATGTGTGTATTCCTGATGATTGGACACTAATGACACTTGTTTGGGGTTCTAATAAGTTATCATTTAAATACAGGTAACTGTCCCTGCGTTCTCTATGTTCTCTATTCAGAGCGATGGCGAGTTATTTTCCAACTAAAAACCAAGCGGCATAATATTGCAAAAACAAACAAAGAAAAAAATTAGTCCTTTTGTCCTGTTCCTTTTTATTCTACTTCTCTGTCTTCGCTAACAGGTATGTGATGCTAACAGGTGTATTGTGCCAACAAGTTTATGGTGCTAATAGGTCTATAATGCTAATAGGTCTGTGGCAGTGACAAGTCTATGATGCTAACTTGTCTATGGTGCTAAAAGGTTTATGGCACTAACAAGTCTATAGTGCTAAGGTCTGTGGCACTAACAGGTCTGTGGCACTAACAGGTTTGTGGCACTAACAGGTTTGTGGCACTAACAGATTTGTGCCTTTAACAGGTCTATAGTGCTAACAGGTCTGTGGCACTAACAGGTTTGTGCCTTTAACAGGTCTATAGTGCTAACAGGTCTGTGGCACTAACAGGTTTGCGGCACTAACAGATTTGTGCCTTTAACAGGTCTATAGTGCTAACAGGGCTGCTATGTTGAGAGCTCTGTGGCGCTAACAGATCTATAGTGTTAACAGCTCTATGGCACTATCAGGTCTATAGTGTTAAAAGGTCTATGATGCAAACAGGTCTGTAGTTAACTAGTCTATGGTGCTGACAGGTCTATAGTGCTAACAGGTCTATGACACTAACAGGTCTGTGGCACTAACAAGTCTATACTTTAAAGAGACTTATGCTGCTAATAGGTCTGTGGCGCGAACAGGTTTATAGTGCTAACAAGGCTGTGATATTAATAAGTATATGGCACTAATAGGTCTATGGCACAAACGGGTTTATGGTGCTAACAGGTTTACAGTGCTAACATGTTTATAGCGCTAACATGTTTATGGTGTTAACAGGTCTGTGGCGCTAACAGGTCTACAGTGTTATCAGGTATATGGTGCTAACAAGTCTATTGCACAAGCAGGTTTATGATGTTAATTCTATGGAGCAAACAGGTCTATGGTGCTCAAAGGTTTATAATGTTAACAAATCTATGCTTCTAACAAGTCTGTGTTGTTAGAAGCTGTGATGTTAACAGGTTTATGGTGCTAACAGGTCTGTACCTCTACCAGGTCTATAGTGCGAACAGGTCTATGGCGCTAAGAGGTCTATAGTGTTATCAGATCTATTCTTCTGACAAGTCAGTACCTCTAACTGGTCTATGTGGCTTACAGACCTGTGGCACTAATATGGCGCAAACAGGTCTATACTGTAAACAGGGCTGTGATGCAAACAGAATGCTAACTGTGGTGTGCTGTGGTGCTGGCTGGTCTTCAGTGTTAACTGGTCTGTGGCACTAACTCTTGTTTCAGTATGCCACAAGAACATCGTGGGCAAAGTATTTTGATACAAATTTTATAAAGATGATTTCTAGCTGTAGGTGAATTTCAAACAGCACAGTAAGAGTCCACACTCTTCTCCTATGAATGTGAGAATATCTTACTGGAGCAGCTTTACCACAGAAATTAAATATTCATTTTTAAGTCTATTTTGTGGGATTGTGTACGTTAGCTGTTCTAGTGAGTTGCATCATGCTTCCCCCTGCTGGTCATCAGGCCTCAGTGCAGCTACTGCAGCTGCTGAATGTTGAGCTTGAAGTTACATTTTTGCCTGCCAAGCCGTCTTTTCACAAAACAATGTTTTACATTGTCAGTCAACTAAATTAGATTGGCATATAACAGCTTTAGAAGGAGTGAATTTGAGTAAAATATGTGCTGACTGCTCAAGTATTTACACCAGTGTTCACTGTATACAAAGCAGTGGAAAATGTCATTGTTGCACTGCTGCAGAAATTGACAATGAATAAATGTATTCATTGAAATGAATAAATAAAAGTCAACAAAGGTTTGGCACAGACAAATAAAAAACAACAAAAAAATCTTCTGAGTGGAGATTTAAAGGCAGACTGTTTCCACTCAGCCATCAGAGAGCTGAATGTGGCAGAGCTGTAGCTGTGAAGGAGAAAAGGGAGTAAAATAAGTGCAAAATGAACAAATCCCTTGTCCTAGAACGTGCGGTAGATGTATATATAACATGCCTTGGCTGAATAGATAATGACATGAAGACTGCAGTTTAGTAAATGTAATCAGTTTGTTTATGATTTTTCTGTCATAAACTCAGACTGGGTGCCCCTTCAGGATCTAACAGTTCGAAACACAAACTCAGATCATGTATGTGTTTGTTTGTTTGTTTTTTGTACATTTTCAGGACAAAAATGTCTTTGTATACTTTTTAGAAAACTAGAAAAAACAGGTCAGGATTGGAAAAATATTATTACATATAGATACATATAGATACAGAGATACATACATACATACATACATACATAAACATAGAAGTATGAGCTTTTGGTCAAATTCCGTGTTTTTGATGATTTTTTAGGTGACACATTCTCTACAAAGAACACACAAATTGCTATTTATTTGCTGAATTAACATATTTGGGCAAAAATAGAACATAAAATGTGGCCTGTGCAAAAGTTATGGTACATTTTATATGTATTTTTTTTTGTTGTTTTTGCACTTTTTTCTTTAATATATTAAACTATGCAAATAAATAGAAATATAGAAACGCTCAAAGAACATTTTGCATGCTTAAATGGTTTTCAGATTTAAGGAGAATGTGTTGCTTATGGTTCTATATAGCACCAAAAAGAGTTCCTCTAATATTACAAGCTTAACATGGTAACAATGGCAGAACTTTTCTTGGTGCTCTATATATATATATATATATATATATATATATATATATATAGAGAGAGAGAGAGAGAGAGAGAGAGAGAGCACCAAGAGAGAGCACCAAGAAAATATATTATATTAAATATGTTATATATTATATATTTTTTTTTATTTATTATTGTACTTTTACATATCGTTAGTTTCCTACTTATACGCTGAATGCTTATAAGACATATATATGATCCTACGTCCTGACATGATATATACATAATAACGTGTGAGGGTGTGTTTGTGTGTGTGTGTCCACCTCTTTCCACTGGGCCACATCCGTGATGTAAGAACCATGTGTGCAGGGCCTTTCTCATCAATCCTCATTACCAAGCTGAGGGAGTTCTGTGGTGCATACAGTAAATCCTCCAGTGCTGCATTAACTCTAAAATATTTCATTTACTGCTGGTCATTTTACTGTGTGGGTTTGGAGAACAAGCCTCTGATTGTAGAAGACACACACAGCTCAGACTGTATTTCCCCTTGGGGCTTTTAATTACAATCATTGTTTTTATAATTGTTGGTGTGTCATGCGGACCACAAGTCCAGCTGCGCAATCACAGCAAACATAAAACATCTGGATCTACACTGTCCGCTTTATTAAAAACACCTACCTTTTGCTTCCAATCACTGGCCACTTTATCACATATACCCACTTTCTGCTTCCACTTTATAAGAAACATCTACTTTGTGCTTCCACTAACTGGCCACTTTATTAGAAACACCTACCTTGTGCTTCCACTAACTGGCCACTTTATTAGAAACACCTACTTTGTGCTTCCACTAACAGGCCACTTTATTAGAAACACCTTCCTTGTACTTCCACTAACTGGCCACTTTATAAGAAACACCTACCTTGTGCCTCCAGTAACTGGCCACAAGGTACACAACAGGTATTGGACGTTTTTTTTACATATAGGTATCTGCTCATATGTAATACAAATGTGACTTGCTATTATGATTAGTACATATAGGTACTTACATATATAAGAGTGCTCTTTGTCAAAAAATGATGAAGGCTAGCATAGAGGTCACCGATCTAGCTGCTGGCATTTTGAATGTAGACCCTGAAAAGGATTTAAGTGGGCTGAACTGAGCGTTTGTTAGAATCCTGCAGCAGATCCGTGTATGAGCTGCTGCAGTGAAGTCTGCCTTCATTCTTCCAGCTTCAAGCTCCAAACCACCAATAAACAGTGCTAATGTGAAGCACTGCAATAAATCAAAACATTTTACATTAACATATCAACATAATTCTGCTCTGAGGAGAGTTCAACCCTCTAAACTCTGTGTTTAGGGGTGGGTCCATAGTCTCATAACTACATAATCTAGTCGATATATCTAACAGAGACATATTACATACACTGAGTGGATTTAAAATGACTTCACTTACCAATAAACCGTACTCTGCAGCATGGAAATTTTCTCTTCTTGCATAAAGGTCTTCCCTCTTGTGCTGCTGGATTTGAGTGCAGCATTTGACCGTGTATATTTTAATGGGCATGTTTGAAAACACAGTTGGTTTAGACGGACAAGTTCTTGTCTGGTTCGGTCTTACTTGACAGACTGCTTCTGATTTGTCAGTGTAAATGGAGAGTTTCCGGAGCATAAAAGAGTGCAATATGGTGTTCCACAAGGCTCTGTTTTAAAGGCCTCAGCATACTTCTTGCAAAGACAACGTTTGCAAGGCTTTAGCGAACAATAAGATGCAACTGCGGAAAAAATCAACAAGCGCACATGGCAGCTGGGTGAACACCTAAGACAAAAACACTACGCGACAAAGCCTGTGATTAGTCACTACAAAAAAGGTATGCCATGAAACAAAGATGGATGACTTTAAGGAGCTGCTCTTTGTGATTCGTCGCTGAGGGACTACAAAGACAGTTATAAACTCATAGAGAGAAATCGGAAAAACTAGAGATTCAGATGTTTTTGTTCAGATTGTTCAGATTAAAGTATGCTGAGCGCTTTAGGGCCCTAACTGGTCTGCTTTATTTGCAGCCCCTAGGATACATTGTCTGCAAACACAATCACCCCATTTACACCTGGTCACTTAATGCGTCTTAGGTATCAGGATTATATTTAGATAAGGCCAAGCCACATAAAAAGTTTAAATGCACCCAACACACCTCGACAACCAAAACTCCTCCCAGTACAACTGAAACCCCTCCCAGTACACCCGGGACTCCTCCCAGAACCATTGAAACTCCTCCCAGTACAACCAAAACTCCTCCCAGTACAACCCAAACTCCTCCCAGTACAACCCAAACTCCTCCCAGTACACAACCAAAACCCTTCCCAGTACAACCCATACTCCTCCCAGTACAACCCAAACTCCTCCCAATACAACCGAAACTCCTCCCAGTACAACCGAAACCCATCCCAGTACAACCGAAGAAACCCCTCCTAGTACAACCGATACCCTTCCCAGTACAACCGATACCCTTCCCACTAGAACCGAAACCCCTCCCAGTGCAACAAAAACTCTTGCCAGTGCAACCGAAACCCCTCCCAGTACAACCAAAACACCTCCCAGTACAACAAAAACTCCTCCCAGTTCAACCGAAACACCTCCCAGTACAACCAAAACTCCTCCCCATGCAGTATGTCACTGGGCGTGTGATCTGTGTCTGTGAGGAAGATAATCATGGAGGACACACATGGTTGATGACCAGACAAAACAAAATGCTTAATAGCAAAATGGACAGACACTACTGTACAAAACACACTGCAGATGAAGAGGCTGAACAGAAAAACAGTTGGTAATTGGTTGCCGCTTAATGAGCTGATTTGCATATTCCGTTCCACACAGCAATCAGATTTCAGACCGACTAACCGGAGGCACATTTGACTACTGAGTGTAAATGCATGTGGCTAAAATCTTATCAGGATACAATCCAGATACTAGACACATGAAGTGACCATGTGTAAATTTGGTCAACGTTGTCTGTCACTTCTATGCAGATAATTCTCGGTTATCTCCTAAACTCTGGAACACCATTACAAAGAACATCAGGAATGCAAGCTCAACATCCAGATAAAATACCTTATCTGGTTACATTCTTAAAAAAAGATCCTTCCAGGGTTCTTTAGTAAAGACAATGGTTGTATATGGAGCCATGAACACTCAAAAAACCCTTTGCATGATTAAAGGGTTCTTTGCATCAAGAAAGGGTTTTTCAGATAAACCGTACTCTGCAGCATGGAAATTTTCTCTTCTTGCATAAAGGTCTTCCCTCTTGTGCTGCTGGATTTGAGTGCAGCATTTGACCGTGTATATTTTAATGGGCATGTTTGAAAACACAGTTGGTTTAGACGGACAAGTTCTTGTCTGGTTCGGTCTTACTTGACAGACTGCTTCTGATTGTCAGTGTAAATGGAGAGTTTCCGGAGCATAAAAGAGTGCAATATGGTGTTCCACAAGGCTCTGTTTTAAAGGCCTCAGCATACTTCTTGCAAAGACAACGTTTGCAAGGCTTTAGCGAACAATAAGATGCAACTGCGGAAAAAATCAACAAGCGCACATGGCAGCTGGGTGAACACCTAAGACAAAAACACTACGCGACAAAGCCTGTGATTAGTCACTACAAAAAAGGTATGCCATGAAACAAAGATGGATGACTTTAAGGAGCTGCTCTTTGTGATTCGTCGCTGAGGGACTACAAAGACAGTTATAAACTCATAGAGAGAAATCGGAAAAACTAGAGATTCAGATGTTTTTGTTCAGATTGTTCAGATTAAAGTATGCTGAGCGCTTTAGGGCCCTAACTGGTCTGCTTTATTTGCAGCCCCTAGGATACATTGTCTGCAAACACAATCACCCCATTTACACCTGGTCACTTAATGCGTCTTAGGTATCAGGATTATATTTAGATAAGGCCAAGCCACATAAAAAGTGTAAATGCACCCAACACACCTCGACAACCAAAACTCCTCCCAGTACAACTGAAACCCCTCCCAGTACACCCGGGACTCCTCCCAGAACCATTGAAACTCCTCCCAGTACAACCAAAACTCCTCCCAGTACAACCCAAACTCCTCCCAGTACAACCCAAACTCCTCCCAGTACAACCAAAACCCTTCCCAGTACAACCCATACTCCTCCCAGTACAACCCAAACTCCTCCCAATACAACCGAAACTCCTCCCAGTACAACCGAAACCCATCCCAGTACAACCGAAGAACCCCTCCTAGTACAACCGATACCCTTCCCAGTACAACCGATACCCTTCCCGCTAGAACCGAAACCCCTCCCAGTGCAACAAAAACTCTTGCCAGTGCAACCGAAACCCCTCCCAGTACAACCAAACCTCCTCCCAGTACAACAAAAACTCCTCCCAGTTCAACCGAAACACCTCCCAGTACAACCAAAACTCCTCCCCATGCAGTATGTCACTGGGCGTGTGATCTGTGTCTGTGAGGAAGATAATCATGGAGGACACACATGGTTGATGACCAGACAAAACAAAATGCTTAATAGCAAAATGGACAGACACTACTGTACAAAACACACTGCAGATGAAGAGGCTGAACAGAAAAACAGTTGGTAATTGGTTGCCACTTAATGAGCTGATTTGCATATTCCGTTCCACACAGCAATCAGATTTCAGACCGACTAACCGGAGGCACATTTGACTACTGAGTGTAAATGCATGTGGCTAAAATCTTATCAGGATACAATCCAGATACTAGACACATGAAGTGACCATGTGTAAATTTGGTCAACGTTGTCTGTCACTTCTATGCAGATAATTCTCGGTTATCTCCTAAACTCTGGAACACCATTACAAAGAACATCAGGAATGCAAGCTCAACATCCAGATAAAATACCTTATCTGGTTACATTCTTAAAAAAGATCCTTCCAGGGTTCTTTAGTAAAGACAATGGTTGTATATGGAGCCATGAACACTCAAAAAACCCTTTGCATGATTAAAGGGTTCTTTGCATCAAGAAAGGGTTTTTCAGATAAACCGTACTCTGCAGCATGGAAATTTTCTCTTCTTGCATAAAGGTCTTCCCTCTTGTGCTGCTGGATTTGAGTGCAGCATTTGACCGTGTATATTTTAATGGGCATGTTTGAAAACACAGTTGGTTTAGACGGACAAGTTCTTGTCTGGTTCGGTCTTACTTGACAGACTGCTTCTGATTTGTCAGTGTAAATGGAGAGTTTCCGGAGCATAAAAGAGTGCAATATGGTGTTCCACAAGGCTCTGTTTTAAAGGCCTCAGCATACTTCTTGCAAAGACAACGTTTGCAAGGCTTTAGCGAACAATAAGATGCAACTGCGGAAAAAATCAACAAGCGCACATGGCAGCTGGGTGAACACCTAAGACAAAAACACTACGCGACAAAGCCTGTGATTAGTCACTACAAAAAAGGTATGCCATGAAACAAAGATGGATGACTTTAAGGAGCTGCTCTTTGTGATTCGTCGCTGAGGGACTACAAAGACAGTTATAAACTCATAGAGAGAAATCGGAAAAACTAGAGATTCAGATGTTTTTGTTCAGATTGTTCAGATTAAAGTATGCTGAGCGCTTTAGGGCCCTAACTGGTCTGCTTTATTTGCAGCCCCTAGGATACATTGTCTGCAAACACAATCACCCCATTTACACCTGGTCACTTAATGCGTCTTAGGTATCAGGATTATATTTAGATAAGGCCAAGCCACATAAAAAGTTTAAATGCACCCAACACACCTCGACAACCAAAACTCCTCCCAGTACAACTGAAACCCCTCCCAGTACACCCGGGACTCCTCCCAGAACCATTGAAACTCCTCCCAGTACAACCAAAACTCCTCCCAGTACAACCCAAACTCCTCCCAGTACAACCCAAACTCCTCCCAGTACAACCAAAACCCTTCCCAGTACAACCCATACTCCTCCCAGTACAACCCAAACTCCTCCCAATACAACCGAAACTCCTCCCAGTACAACCGAAACCCATCCCAGTACAACCGAAGAAACCCCTCCTAGTACAACCGATACCCTTCCCAGTACAACCGATACCCTTCCCACTAGAACCGAAACCCCTCCCAGTGCAACAAAAACTCTTGCCAGTGCAACCGAAACCCCTCCCAGTACAACCAAAACCTCCTCCCAGTACAACAAAAACTCCTCCCAGTTCAACCGAAACACCTCCCAGTACAACCAAAACTCCTCCCCATGCAGTATGTCACTGGGCGTGTGATCTGTGTCTGTGAGGAAGATAATCATGGAGGACACACATGGTTGATGACCAGACAAAACAAAATGCTTAATAGCAAAATGGACAGACACTACTGTACAAAACACACTGCAGATGAAGAGGCTGAACAGAAAAACAGTTGGTAATTGGTTGCCACTTAATGAGCTGATTTGCATATTCCGTTCCACACAGCAATCAGATTTCAGACCGACTAACCGGAGGCACATTTGACTACTGAGTGTAAATGCATGTGGCTAAAATCTTATCAGGATACAATCCAGATACTAGACACATGAAGTGACCATGTGTAAATTTGGTCAACGTTGTCTGTCACTTCTATGCAGATAATTCTCGGTTATCTCCTAAACTCTGGAACACCATTACAAAGAACATCAGGAATGCAAGCTCAACATCCAGATAAAATACCTTATCTGGTTACATTCTTAAAAAAAGATCCTTCCAGGGTTCTTTAGTAAAGACAATGGTTGTATATGGAGCCATGAACACTCAAAAAACCCTTTGCATGATTAAAGGGTTCTTTGCATCAAGAAAGGGTTTTTCAGATTGGTGGAGAATGTGCTACAGATGCAGACTCTCTTACGAACTCCATTTCCCAGAACTCCCTGGGAGATGATGTGACTGTGGCTCCACCATCATCCACCAATCAGTGCTTATCATCACCTGAATATTGATCTGTTTCATCTGTTCTCTGAATCATGTGATCATACATAGTTAGGATATAAGCCCAGGTTTTAGACTAGATCTGTGTGAGGTATTGCTTCTGTCTTTAGAGCTACTGAGCGGCTATTCTTGTTGTCATTGCCTTACTGTGTATCGGCCTTTGCTTCTGGATTTTAACTCTGCCTTTTTTCTTGCCCCTTTTGTACCCTGTTTACTGGTTCCTGTTCCTGTTATGTTTTTCCTTTTTTTGTATTTTGATCTTTTGAGGTTTGACCTCAGGGTGGCACAGTAGCGTGGTGGGTAGTGCTGTGGCCTCACAGTAAAAAGCACCTGGGTTTGATTCCCTGGCTGGGTGAACAGGGTCCTTTCTGTGTGGAGTTAGCATGTTGTACGTCTGTCTGCTAATTACGCATGTTGTCCTCGTGCCTGCAATGGCCTTCTGCCCAATGACTGCTAGGATAGGCTCCAGCTCCCCCTGCGACCCAGAAGGATAAGCAGCTTAGAAATTGTGTTTGTGGATTTGACCTCTGCCTGTCGTGTGACCACAAATTTGGATTGTGCTCAAACAAGTAAAGCCTCATGCTCTGATTGTAACCGCACACATCTGGCCAGTTCTGTCTCATTACACTTGTATACAATAGAAGAACCCTTTTTGGTGCTATACAGAACCCTTTTAAAAAGGTTCTGTATAGAACTATCTACAGCACATTCTCCATCAGCCTGAAGAACCCTTTCATGAAGCAAAGAACCCTTTAATTATGCCAATGTTTTTTTGAGTGTTTGCGGTTCTATACAGAACCATTTTCTTTACTAAAGAACGTTTGAAGGGCCATCTTTTTAAGAGTGAAGGCCAGCATGTGCCTTGAAATGTTGTAGATAATTTTCTCCTGTTTATAATTGTGTTGTTATTTAATTTAAACAAGGCAAGTTTATTTGTACAGCACCTTTCATACACTGAGCTCATTCACAGCTCATTTATAATTCAAAGTAATGTAAAGTAAAGGATAATGGAAATTACAAACATGATTAAAACAATTGATTTTAAATGAGAAGAAATTAAACATTAGATTAGATAATAAAGCAGAGTTAGAGGAGAGCAGTTCAGTGGAGCTAACAGTGTTTAAACGGAGCTGAAAGCTGCTCAAATAGGAACATTTTCAGGCCGGATTTAAATGTGTCTAGCGTCTAGCTAGCACTTGATGTTCTCTCATGGGTGATGGGATGGGTTGCAACAAGTTCACACAAGAATATTTTTCATCATTTTTAGCTCAGCATGGGCACAATTAATCTATTTTATTGCTTAATGATGAACAGAACATTCAAATATATTATGAGAGGCCATGAGAGACTAATGATGAACAAAATAATTCCCACAGTATTGTCTATGTGTGTGGTGGTGGGGAGAGAATTCATACAGTGAATAAATCATCCAAAAGTATTAAAAGAAATTGTATTTTGTTTGTTTTCAGTAGGCTATGCCAGGGTTACTAACAGATGGGTCCCCTTGAGTATTTTGGAATGAGCCTCAAATATAATCAAGGATCAGGGCAGTGATACATATTACTAAATAAATTAACAATACTATAATATTATTGTACAAATAAATAATGCCACATTATTGTAACACAGTGAATATCTTCAGAATACTTATTGAGACAAAAAGCAAAAGTTAAATAGTGAAATTTAACATATTTTGACACATTGCAACCATCTCTCATCTGTGCTCAACTGTCTCCCTGGATTATAGTCAGCTGCAACATCTGACTACTTCCATTCAAATTAATATTGTGAATGATATGTCATATGTAATCATCTTTAAGTGGTATGTATAATTATCAGACAGATGTATGTTTAATATATAAAAATTTGGTTGCCTAGTCCAAATAGCCTCTGAGCAGCTGAGAGAAATGCAAAAAAGTGTTGCAAGATTTCTTACTTATAATCTTTTTCATTATTATTAGTAGTATTAGTATCATTTATCGTTGTTTTTGAAGGTGGTGGTGCTCAATTTTATTTTCAATTTATCTAATTTATTACACACTTCTATAATCTAAGAAAAGCTCAGCTAGTTTGCATTTAGGTAATAAGCCTGGGATTTTAAGGGGTCATACACTTCAGTATTTGAGCGCTGTTTCAGCCAAAGTGCCAAACAGACACTAACTCTGTAATAACAGCTCGAGCTGTTTAAAATTCATGATATATCTGGTCTCTGCTCTTCACCTGATAACATCACATCGGTGGAGAGTCAGCACTGAGCACAGCAGAAGTTTCAGAAAAGCAGCATTCAGCAGGGAGAGAGTGCAATCCTAAAGGTAACCAGCAGAAGGAGCAGTCTGTGCTGTAGTCAGCCTTACGCCCATATATGGAAGTCTAAAAAAGGAAAGAAAAGAAAAAACCCTTGTAAAACTGCCCCCATCCATCCCTTTTGGATTCATGGATTTAAGTATCGGCACTGTCGGTACAAAACTTTGCATCTCCATTTTTGTAGTTTTTTACTTCTTGGTGTCATTTGAAAATGCTAGCCGCCGTTTACACTAAGTGTGTTTACATGCACTCGATAATGCAATCATAATCAGATTTTTGCAGTTGTCTGATTATTCAAATAGTCATGTAAACAGCACACTTCGATTTCTTAGATCAGAGTAAGGTCTAGAAATTCGATAAAGAGACCTGGATTTTAACCCAGTAATCAGATTTGTCTGTGCATGTAAACTCTTACTCTGATTTCTTTCAGATTTCTCAGTCTGTGCATGTGTGAAAACTGTTGTACTGGAAATAAGCAAGCAGCCTTGGCTCGAGACGCAGCAAAACACTTTTGGAGTGATGCTGAAACCAACTACATGCTCAACGAAATGAAGGATTTAAATATTTTTCATCTTCTAGATGATGTATGTTCATATCTTCAGGTAACGTGGTATGATGTTTTTTAAAAAAAAGTTGTGGCAAGTTTTATGTTATGTTTATGTCGCAGCTTATTCTGTGAGTTTATTGGCAGAAATCTGATTATTGCCTGACTGAAATGAGTTTCCTCATTATCTGATTACCCAATGCATGTAAACGGATTGGATTACTGACAAAATCTGATTTTCTGCAGTTATCAGATTATTGAGTGCGTGTAAACACACTGAACCAGTTACTGACAAAATGATAATTGGACCAATAAAAACAATCCAAAATGACTTATAAAGTCTTCTTCTGGTAACATTACACTCAAAGTTAGCAATGTTTTTTCCTTCTCATTTAAAGTTATTTTTTTTTGGGGGGGGGGTACAAGGTTTTGTTCTCTAAGAGCAACAGTATGCTGAGGACATTGCTCTAGTCTGTCTGTTCTATGATAAACAAGTGATGGATGAAGTTGGTGCAGGTCTAGTTTTTTTCATAATAAATTTAAAGGAAACAGAGGAACTGAGATGTCACAGTGTGTTCTTAAACCTCTAGGGTCTGAGGTCATTTTCTCTCTTCATCACTACTTTCCAAAACCGTTGCAGCAACTTCAGCAGCTGTAAACTCTCTGCACGCTATTGCACATGTGTCTCCGATGTGGACTGAATGAAGAATGAAGGGTTTCTGGCGTGATGGTCGGTCCTTAGTGATTTCCTGAGTGTCCATTGGTCAGTTTCACACAAAATGTAGACGAACACACAAATCCACCAGTTCCACACAGTGAGAGGCAGATGACGTGTATCTCAGCCCCTCTTCATAGGCTCATAACTCCAGATGTGAGTCACGTATGATCTTGTGATAAGATGGAATGGAAAGGGTGACTCTACAGTTTCACTTCAGTATCAGGAAATGTTTGAATTTAAATGCAGTGAGTGTGTTTACACTTAAAAATCTGATAACTGCAGAAAATCAGATTGCGTTATCAACTGGTTCAGTGTGTTTTCATACTCTTGGGTAATCAGATACTGGGGAAAGTCCAACCAGCCAACAATCAGATACTGGGGAAAGTCCAACCAGCCTCACAGAATAAGACAGGATGTAAACATAAACATAGAGTCGCTTTAGCTGAAAATATGAAAAAACATCATGAAGAATATTTAAATCCTTTATTTTGTCAAGTGTGTAGTCAGTTTTGCCGCTGCTCCAAAAGTGTTGTGTTGCGTCTCGCGGGTGCTGTGTTAAAAGCTGCTCTATGTTTCCGGGACGGCCCTCTGTTTTCACACATGCGCACACTGAGAGAAATGAAAGAAATCAGAGTGAGGGTCTACATGCACTGAAAACCCCCATTACTGACCTCAAATCCAGCCTCTTTATCAGATTTCTAGGTCTTAATCTGATCTAAGAAATCAGAGTTGTTTACATGACCACTTAATAATCAGATAGCTGCAGAAATCTGATTATGATCAGATTATTAAGTGCATGCAAACACACTCACTGACTATCAGGGAGTCAGCGTCTGTATTGTTTTACTGTGTGGAATATAAGCATGCGGAATGATGCCATCTCTGTTTCCTAATCTTCTGCTCATGGGCTTGAGGAATTGGGTTGTTTGTCATGCAACATTCCTGAACTCCCACCCACTGAAGCCTCAAGCTGTGAGTGTAGGCCTGTGACAGAACACAGAGAGGAGCATGTAGGACAAACTGAGTCATTTCTGAACACAATAAAGAGAACTGCAGCAGATGGTGAGTGATTCACACCAGCGATGTAGAAGAGATTCGACATTAGATTAGCTCCACATGCTGCTTCTACAGATTTAAATCAAAGATAATTTACTCTGCCCGTCAGCGAGACACCCAGATTTAAAGACGTTTTCAAAACAAATGATCATGTTTTCTTTGTATAACTGACCTTATAAACCAGCTTCATTTAGAGAAAAAAAACAATGTCAGTGTTTGTACCATCATTAGTGACAGTGCTAGTCTGGCAATGAAGCCAAAGGCCACGCCCAATCATCACTGTGTTGTAATGTCAGCACTCGTCATCACTTTCTTCTTTCAGCACTTTTTGTTACGTTCACATGTGTGCGGTGGATGGATGACGGCAAACTTGTCTATTGTTTTCCATGGATTCACAAGTGGCAGCACTCCACAGACCACAGCGGTGAATGGATTGCTCTGGCAAGAGTTCAATTTTTCCAACTTTTGCCATCAACCGCAGCAGTGAAATAAACTGGATGTTGTTTTTCGTTAGCCGTGGATGCCAAACATGCCATTGTTGAATTTCAGACGAAGCCAAGTATTATATAACACAAAATAAAAGAGCACAGAGCATCTTAAATAAACATTCTGCCAAAGCTCTCCTCTGATAATCAGACATTTCTGTAGCACCACGGTCACCACGACAATGTTTGTGTGGCTTCATGCCTCCATGGGCCGTGTACCACGTACCGGTATGAACTGACGCAAACGTGTGAATGCAGAAATTAGACCAAAAGCGTTTCAATATGCGCTTCTGATAACAGTTTGGAAAACAAGTGTCAAATCATTATTTAGACAAAGTTGGTTCTTCATACTAAGATGATGCTTTGATGAGAATGAAGCTTGAAACTTGAGTATTGAAGATAAATTGGTTGCATGAACCAGTTGACTAGTCAGTTTGTCGACATTACTGCCCAGCGATGACACTTTAGGGTGCCTGCACATTAGACAATGCAAGGACTGAGCAGTAGACACACACACATGCAGATCTTGTCTGTCTAGAAGGCGTGGAGTGGGGTGCACGGCTGGAGTGGAGTGGAGTTTGTACAGTTCGAAATCCAGCGGGAAACAAAACGTTTGGAGCAGAAACAAAGAAATACAGGCCATCAAAAGAAAATCTTGGTGATGGCCACATACAGAGCCAAGCAGACAACAGCCACAAAGGCAAAGAAGTCATATAGAACAGGAAAAGAGTACATTGCGTCGCTACTCTCCTCCATCTTTTCACCGCATATGGACGCATTTCTAGTCTGACAGAGCTGACCCAGCATCCTGACTGAAATACACCTGGGGACTGCATTTCTGACACTGCGTCAGCCTCTAGTGTGTAGGCACCCTCAACCTTGATGTTGACAGTCGCTAATTGTGTGATTATGATACTAACAACATGGACGCCTCAGAGAAGATTTCAGGTCCGTTTCTCCGGTTACCTGACAACTAGCAATGCCATCCAGGACTCATTGGAAAGGGCGCTCTGCTGACCTGTGTAGTTTGGCTTTGTTCCCCACCGATCTACAGAACTTCAAAGATGAGATACTGAACGTTGTAATGTCCAGTTTCCCACTACAGACTACAGTAAAATGTCCTGTGTGGTTGGAGAGGGGGCATAACACCCAATAATCCTGTAAAGTTTTAAGTCACTTACTCTTATTTTAGACCTCTTATAGACCTCCGCTGTGGGTGAGCATCTCATCAAGTCCACCTAGGGTGCACCTAAGTCAGATACAAATTGAGATTCCGGTGTCCATATCTCCGGTTTCCTGAAGGCCAGCAATGTGGGCTCATTTGAAATAACTCGTCATGCTCTGCTGATCTGTGGAGTTTGGCTTTTTTGAAGTAAGTCAACTGTTGCAAAGCAACAACAAAATTGCAAACAATTCTTTTGTGATTTCATTCAGTAGGTCATCAGTGATTAATCAACGCTGACTTGACTTTCATCACATAACTTAAATGTTTAACTGTAACTGTTAACTGTAAAATTAACTCTGAATGTTTTCCTTTTTAAAGAGGACCTGTTATGCTCATTTTTAATCTTCATAATATTTTTGCCCTAGTAAAATAAATTTACAGCTTCAATGTTCCAACGTATTACTTTTCTCATTACTGTTCATCTCTATCCACGCTCTGTCTGAAATGCTCTGTTAGAGCTCCTGTGTCTTTAAGCCATGCCTCCCCAGTGTGCTCTGATTGGTCAGCACACCCACTCTGTTCTGATCAGTCAGTCTCCAGAGCGGTTCCACCCCTCCATGTTCCGGCCCTGTCCCGCAGTCAGCAGACAGACTCCTCTCTCCTGAGCAGCTGTGAACTCCGCCGTGGCTGTTTCTCCAGCGGCGTCAGTTCTGCCGTATCAGTCTGATCCAGAGTGGATCCTGAAAGTCTGGTCAGTGTCTTCTCCACACGCTACAGCACTGACCACACTCCTCCTCCAGTAGCTGCTGTGCGCTGTGTGAGGGCATGCCGAGCTCGCCGATAGGCGGACAGTAAGGACTGTTACGAGACTGAGTCATCTTGTAACAAAAGAAAAGGGCTGGAATTCCAACGAGGTGTTTCAGGAAGCTGAGAAAAGTGGTTTCTGTGGGAAAGAGTTTCTCCCTCTGGAGGGAACTTTGAGCTTTGTGACTTTGCAGAACGTTTAGGTAAAGGAAAGGGGGAAAAGCATAATATGTGGAATAATTTGCTTATGAAGTAAAAGAATTGCTCTCTATATACAAAGACTATGATCTTTCCATTAAAGGCAGTGAAATGGTTCTTCAGATTGATGGAGAATATGGTGCTATCTAGCACCAAAAAGGATTCTTCTGTTGTCAAGCAGAACCCTTTTTGGTTCTATATAGAACCATATACAACACATTCTCCATCAGTCTGAACCATTTCACCATGCAGAGAAACATTTAAGCATTTCAGTGTTTACTCTTTATTAAAGAACCATTGAAGAACGCTCTTTTAAACAGTGCACATGTTCTAGTTTTAACAGATTTCTGTCTTTACGGTATATGTTGGGCCTTGAGGCTCTTGCGTAACAATGAGAAGTCTATTAAAGGAGCAAAGATGTCCTCAAACTTTTGAGGCAGCTGGTCTCTGATCAGCCAGATGAACTCAGTAACTCTGCCGCGAAGCCGTTGTGTCCCTCAGTGCGGTGAGTCCCTTCTGGAGAGGATCTTGGCAGAGTGAATGCTCTTCATCTGCAGACCCCCGAGTAGAGGTGTGTTTACAGCAGGACCGCCGTACCTCTCAGAGCGCTGCGTTATTTACGATCATTAGAGTGCTCTCTCTCTCTCTCTCTCTCTCTCTCTCTCTCTCTTTCTCTCTCCTCTTTTTCTTTCTCTCCACTCTCTCTCTCTTTCCTCTC
Source organism: Colossoma macropomum (assembly GCF_904425465.1). Classification (NCBI taxonomy): domain Eukaryota; kingdom Metazoa; phylum Chordata; class Actinopteri; order Characiformes; family Serrasalmidae; genus Colossoma; species Colossoma macropomum. Next base: position 15,943,961 of record NW_023494804.1, on the reverse strand, counting down.
TTTCCTCTCTCTCTCTCTCTCTCTCACTCTCTCTCTTTCCTCTCTCGCTCTCTCTCTCCTCTCTCTACTGCCTCTTTATCTCTCTCCTTTTTCCTCTTACTCTCTCTCTCGTTCCTCTCTCTCTTTCTCTCTCCTATCTCTCTCTCTCTGTCTTTCCCCTCTCTCTTTCCATTCTGTCTCTCTCTCTCTTTCTCTCTCCAGCCTCTCTCTTTCTCCCTGCTGTCTCTCTCTCTTTCTTCCTGCTGTTTTTTTTCTCTCTGCTGTCTTTCTCTCTCCCTGTTGTCTTTCTCTCTTTCTGCTGTCTTTTTCTCTTTCTCTCTGCTGTCTTTCTCTCTCCCTGTTGTCTTTCTCTTTCTCTCTGCTGTCTTTCTCTGTCTCTTTCTGTGTGCTGTTTCTCTCTTCTCTCTGCTGTTTGTCTCTTTTTCCCTGCTGTCTTTCTCTCTTTCTCTTTGCTGTCTTTCTCACTCTCTCTTGATCATTGTCCCTGTTGTCTTTCTCTCTCTTTTTGCTGTCTTTCTCTCTCTTGATCTTTCTTTCTGCTTTCTTTCCTACTGTGTGCTGTTTTTCTGTCTCTGTCTCTGTCTGTCTGTCTGTGTCTCTCTTTCTTGCTCTTGCTCTTTTTCCCTCTGCTGTCTTTCTCTCTACTGTTTTTGTCTCTCTCTCTCTTCTCTCTCTCTCTCTCCCTCTCTCTCTCTCACTGGGGGCTGAAAACTTACGACTCTCGCGTTCAGCTCAGATGAAGCCAACAGCTGCAACTAATGATCATCCCATTCAGTCTGGCGCTCAGTGACCTCCCACTGAAACACCGCAGCACAGCCGACCTGGACAAACTATCAGCTCAGGAACTGCTTAGACTTACTGTCTTACATAAATTTACGTTTTATTTTATTTTATTTTTTATTTTGTGTCCAGAATGAAGAACAGCGATGTAGATGGTCCCACAGTAACTGAGAAAGCCATAAAAAGGGATTCCAAAATGTTTCATTGTTCATTTATATATTTTATTTCATTTCATTCAAGTCCAAAATAAGTTTTGCTGCATATACATATATAAAATTATGATAAATATATAATAACAGTATTTATTATCATTTAATATTTTGTCCACAAAACTAAAATATTGACTAATACTCCTGAAAATATAATAGTAGAATTATAATATTATAATATTATAATATAATAATTCATAGTAATTACTGAATAATTCATAGTAGTTACTGAATAATTCATAGTAGTTACTGAATAATTCATAGTAGATACTGAATAATTCATAGTAATTACTGAATAATTCATAGTAGTTACTGAATAATTCTTAGTAATTACTGAATAATTCATAGTAGTTACTGAATAATTCATAGTAGTTCCTGAATAATTCATAGTAGATACTGAATAATTCATAGTAATTACTGAATAATTCATAGTAGTTACTGAATAATTGATAGTAGATACTGAATAATTCATAGTAGTTACTGAATAATTTATAGTAGTTACTGAATAATTCATAGTAGATACTGAATAATTCATAGTAGTTACTGAAAAAATCTTAGCAGATACTGAATAATTCATAGTAGTTACTGAATAATTCATAGTAGATACTGAATAATTCATAGCAGATACTGAATAATTCATAGTAGTTACTGAATAATTCATAGTAGATACTGAATAATTCATAGTAGTTACTGAAAAAGTCTTAGCAGATACTGAATAATTCATAGTAGTTACTGAATAATTCATAGCAGATACTGAATAATTCATAGCAGTTACTGAATAATTCATAGTAGATACTGAATAATTCATAGTAGATACTGAATAATTCATAGCAGATACTGAATGATTCATAGTAGATACTGAATAATTCATAGCAGATACTGAATGATTCATAGTAGATACTGAATAATTCATAGCAGATACTGAATGATTCATAGTAGATACTGAATAATTCAGTCACATGCAAACATTTGTGCGCCCCTGGTCAAATTCCATGTTATTGTTGATTTTCTGAAATAAATAAGTTACACATCCTCTACAGAGGCACACGTCTGCACATTTTATACAAAATGAGTGTTTATTTACTGAATATAATTTATTGGAAACAGAATAAAATATAAAATGTGGCCTGTGCAAAAGATATGGCACATTTTCACATTGAACATTATGTTAAACTAAATAAACAGAAACTGCCATATTTGTGTTCTCTGTAGTAGATTTTCTCTATAGAAGATGCACTTTCACAAAAAAAAATCAACAAAAGTTATTTTCACCAGGGGTGTGCATATTTTTGCATACAACTGTGACTTTGGTACATATGCTCACAATGTATTTAAGGTTTATTCTGATGTTTCTCTAAAATCTCTATGAAAATAAAAGTAAAAGTGACTACAAAAAAAGTGTCATTTGATCCTTTAGGGTTCAACACGTGTGAATGAATTCTCTGGAAATCAAGCTCATCCCGCAGTGCTGTGAGCGTGTTCTATCAGTCCTATCTTATCTGCATGTACCTGAGGACACAAACAAGTAACAGAGCGAAGAGTAGTATGAGATTGAGTGTACGTGCAGTGCCCACCTAGCCAGCCCCTCACAGCATCTGATAACACATCATACCAGCTGATCTCACATGGAAACATTCTCATTTTACTAAGAGTAAAAATAATTAATAAAATCTTTCATAGTGATAGTTTGAAATCAATAGATCACGCTAATGCTAACCTTGTTAACTGTCAATGTTAATAAGCTTCCATTACTTGTAAAATGTCTTAATAAAAAAACAACTTAAAAAAAAACAGCTGATTTTTACTTACATTTACTTACAACTATCATTTTTACTCTTAAAAATGATAGTTATTCGAGGGTTCTTTAGAAAAGATGACAGTTATATATAGAACCATGAACATTCAAACAGCCATTTGCATGCTTATATGGTTCTCTACATGGTGAAACATTTCTTCAGATTGATAGAGAATGTGTTGTATATGGTTCAGCACCAAAACGCACCAAAAAGGGTTCTGCTATTGTTACAGTGTCAAGCTTATACAACAGCAGAGCCATTTTTGGGGCTATATAGACCCACAAAAATGTTCTATATAGAACCATGTTCACAATGTTGTCTATCAATCAATTAAACATGCAAAAGGTTCTTTAAGTGTTCATTGTTCTATATAGAACTGTTGTCTTTACTAAAGAACCCTTGAAGAGCCATCATAATGAACATTAAGTACAAGCTTTTTTCAGGAGGTATTTGTGAGGAGATTTGATGTAACATAATCCACCTGCATAATGAAGGAGATAGTCAAAGTGAAAAACCAGGAGTTTCCAAAACTGGAGTTCAAAAACTGATTAAAAGCTACAGATAAATTGGCTCCTAACAACCACATGGAAGACACCAAAACTGCCCCAACAGATAAACAGCACGTAAAGCTTTCATCTTTGAGAGAGAGGAGAAAATCAAGCTGCTTCAGATCTGAAAACATCCACAGGTTTTTCTGTCCATCCTTCCACTGTGAGAAGACAACTCAGCGCTATGGGTCTGAAAGGATGTGTAGCTGTCAAGAAGTCTCACTGAGAAAAGGAGACAGACACATCAAACAAAGAAGCTGAACAATGGACTGACCACCCCAGAGTCCAGACCTCAGCATCACTGAATGTGTTTGATTACTTCAGAAAATGATCAACCAACTTCTAAGACTGAACTTTGGAGGTGTGTCTGCAGGTTTCTTAAAAAAACTGAAAAGTAAGTCTCCTGGAAATGGAAGAATGGAACGTAATTGGTTGTAATTTGTTTTCTTGGCTCTAAAAATACTTGTACTTGATGGCCGTTTTGACTGGAAATTAAATAAATAGAGGATGGTGTACTTTCAGTACTGAAATTGAGTATATGTTTATTATTATTATTAAAAAGGTATAAAAAATGTGGGGATTTACCCTAAAAAAGTTGGCGTTTAAATTGTCTTAAAATTCTGAGCTCATTTAACTTCAATTACTAAGTTCAATAAACAAAAATCTGTGTTTAATGTGCTGTCAATTTATCATTTGAAGTTCCAATAACTCAAACGTTAGCAGCTTTTTCTCCAGAATAGCAAAGCTAAGTATTCCACATTCATACCATTTTACATTTGAAAGGCAAGTAAACGGTCAGAATGACGAACTGCTGCTCTGACAATTCATCATGCAGCTTTACAGCCTGAAGATCCACTATATCATCTCCAACTCTCCACGTCTCAGGTAAAATAAATATATGTGTGCAGAGGGGAGCGTGGGGGGGCAGTCCCAGATAGCCAAGATTGCTGCCAGAAATGCCTGACTTTCAGCAGGTGAGGCGGGAGGGGAATTTCCACCATCCAAAACAAACATTCCCAGTGTCCGTACACAAGATAAACGCGATGTCTGGATGCTCACTTACATGCAGCCGACGCAGGCAGCTCTGACTCATTTCACCATGATTCAGCAGAGATAGAACAGAGCACACACTTCACATTGCAGATGAAAGCATGATTACATGGTCTCTGCCTAGCTGTAGACCCCGTCTTCTTTAAAGCGAGTTTGACAAACAGTTTTCTAATGTTAAAGAATCTCTAATAGACTTGATTATGTGGTTTCCGACACCCTTTTACACCAACTAGCCACTTCATTGAGTCCACCTCCTTGTATCTACACTCACTATGCATCTTATCAGCTCCACTGACCATATAGGAGCACTTTGTAGCTCTACAGTTACAGACTGTAGTCCATCTGTTTCTCTGCATACTTTGTTACTCTGTTCTTCAATGGTCAGGACCCCCACAGGACCCCCACAGAGCAGGTATTATTTGGGGGTGGTGGTCATTCTCAGCACTGCAATGACACTGACATGGTGGTGGTGTGTTAGTGTGTGTTGCACTGGTGCGAATGAATCAGACAGGAGTTTTTAAACACTGTGTCCACTTACTGTCCACTCTATTAGACACTCCTAACTTGTTAGTCCACTTTGTAGATGTAAAGTCAGAGACGATAGCTCATCTGCTGCTGCACAGTGTGTGTTGGTCATCCTTTAGTCCTTCATCAGTGGTCACAGGATGCTGCACACAGGACGCTGTTGGCTGGATGGTTTTGGTTGTTAGTCCAGCAGCACTGCTGTGTCTGATCCACTCGCACCAGCACAATACACACTAACACACCACCACCATGTCAGTGTCACTGCAGTGCTGAGAATGATCCACCACCTAAATAATACCTGCTTTGTGGGGGTCCTGTGGGGGTCCTGACCACTGAAGAACAGGGTGACAAAGTATGCAGAGAAACAGATGGACTACAGTCTGTAACTGTAGAACTGCAAAGTGCTCCTATAAGGTCAGTGGAGCTGATAAAATGGATGATGACTGTAGGAACAAGGAGGTGGACTGAATGAATTGGCTTGTCAGTGTGTATAGTAGCTGCATTTTAGACCAGTTCTGAGGCCCAAAGTTGCCTAATATTGTTTTTAATCATCATTTAACATAATAATAATGGCATTTTAGTGCACACTCCAGTGTTATGGCTTCTTATGTACTAAGGCTTATTATTCAGTAACTACAAAGACTTCATTGCAAACAGGTTGAGCTGTTGTTATAGATGACTGTAATAAAACTTCGGGCCTGCTGTTGGGTCCTGGCCATTTACGGGGTTAAGTCTCACTGTGTGACTGTAGGCATGACACAATTGGTTTCCATGCCACATATCAACAATCTAATGGTCGCCACTCAGCTTTTTTGCAAAAAGTTAGTCTAGAAAAGAGAGCAGATAAAGAATGTGCGGCAGTGGTTTGATGCGCCAGTTATGATTGTATACTGTCTGTTGCCTCATTATAGCTCATTATTATGACATGTTTGATGTAAATTATTTTTTAAAAACATTAAATAATTTACGTCACATGCTGCATAAAATTTCAGCACCCCAACTTATACTCTCCTGCATACCTGTCTATTAAAGTAATGTAATATTAAAGTTTTTGTTATTGTTAAAAGTGGCATTGCTGAGTCAGGAGAATAAAAACAGCCTAAAATATGGTATGCTTATGACACTTGAAATTTCAGTCTGAGAAAAAAACACCAAAAAAATGAATTAGGAGGGCCAAACTTACTGCAGTAAATAAATTAAACCTTTAGTTTTCAGCCCTACGTGTGGGACTTTGCATGTGAGTTTTGCTGCGGTCATGCACAGTCATTACTGCAATTCTCCTGCAGCTGCTACTGATCACATCCACCTACACCTGCAGAACATAGTGCCGTTCTTGCCTTCACCTGCCCGTTTCAACAACACGTCATGCTCATCTGCATCCGCCTACCTTGGGCTCTGGTTGTTGTCTGCACTTGCCTGCGTTTAGGTTTTTTAACATTTTCCAAGGGTGTAGAGCAACCCACACAACCTCCACCACACAGCAGAGCGGCCTCCAGACCCTTCACACTTCCCCAAATCAGCCGCAAACATAACCACGCAGCTTGGCTTCGCGTAGCTACTTTTTATCTGTATCAACATCATATTGTTACTAACATATCTCCAAAAACGTAGCTTTACGGGAGAAGGAAAAACTTCCTTACCTATTAATGGAAGTTAATGGAGAAGTTATTTATTCCAAATAATTTCGGACCATTTCTGCTGCAGCTTGCAGCTTATTTGTTGCTTGTCTGCTTCCACAAGCAGCTAATAACTGTCCAAACCCCCTACCCACAACCTGTTCATTATGACTGTGATGCCTCAAAATCAATCCAAATTATTTAGTGGATCACATGGGTAAACCTGCCTCATGCAGACCCCTACAGCTACATACAGTTTAGATAATAAGTATGCTATAGTGGACTAGCTAGTTTAGCTGATGTTGGCAGCAAATCCAGCTGAAGTTTTAGTGAGTTACACATCACAATCATTTAATATTTACTAAAATTTCAGCTAGATTAGCTATTGCGCTGACCAGCTAGCTTACATGCTATAAACTATGGACTAGCCAACAGTGTGAAGCTGTTTTGCTTCTTTTTGCCGTATTTATTGTGTATAGCAATTACTGTCTTTCTGTAATGAAATCCTCTTTATTTAATGCCGTGTTGAACGTGACAGTGTTAAGTAGGTTTACTTTTGTACAATGCAAAGCCGACAGCTGATAACGACCGTAAACAAGACTTGAGACTTGCATGATTCGACTTGTGAACATGTCTGTCCTGCACGCTGGTGCATGGTGACCAATACTTTTAAAACGTAGTGGTAGCTGAACCCAGAATAAACTCTTCAGTGTGTTCAGTAACGTAGTCCATTACAATGTGTAAAAAGTAATATATTCAGAAAACATCTTAGTGATAATGCACATGGGAAAATTTAAAAGGCTAAGACTAATAACTGATCAGCACACTGGTTTATCAGTCTATTCAGGCTTTAGCAGAGCTCAGTAACACTGAGATTAATAACTGATCATCACATTGATTTATCAGTCTACTCAGACTTTAGCAGAGCTCAGTAACACTGAGATTAATAACTGATCATCACATTGATTTATCAGTCTACTCAGACTTTAGCAGAGCTCAGTAACACTGAGATTAATAACTGATCAGCACATTGATTTATCAGTCTACTCAGGCTTTAGTAAGATCTTCAGTGTTTATAAAGAAGCCATTCATTGAGTTCTTCTTTAGATTAAGTCTTTACACACTGTGCACTGATATTAAAATAATTAATAAACACTCACTGATGGTGTTTCTTTTAAGGAAGGTTTAATTTTTTTAATTTAGTGGGTGAGCATTCTGAAAGTATTCTCCTAAAGTGTAAAAAGTAACTGTATACTGAACACTACCTTTAACAAATGTAACTTGGACTGAATACAGGTACTTCCCAGTACTTGTCTACCAATAATTCTCAACCTTGACAGTGCTGCAATCAAAAAACAGAAGACATTTCAAAAACAGAGCATAACTCATCACATTTTGAAGGAAGATTAAATCAAGGAAAAGAAGAACGTAGTCTTTAAAAGTGCCCATATCATGGAAAACTGAATTTTCCTCACCTTTTGATATAAAAGAGTTTTATCTAGTTTATAATACTTGCTAAAGTTTCGGTGCATACTGTTCACTCCTCAGAACATACAGTTCATATCTGTACACTAGTCTGTTTTGAAATCAATTTTTCCATGATGTCACAAAAAGTCACTCATTTACATATATCCACCTATCAGCCTACAGTAGTTTAGCCCCACCCACTCACACTGAAGTTATAAGTTTGTTTCATCTTGGACTCCTTTTTAACTGAGGGTAGCCAATCAGAACAGAGATCATTAACATTGATTTTTCAATATTTCAGTATAATTTAATGGTTAAGATGTAAACAAAGCCATTCAGAGTGGTTTGGTGTAAAATGCTGTTTTAGAGAAACTTACCGAGTCAGAATTGTTCACAGTGGTGGTGATAGGAACCAGACGTCCTTCTCTAAATGCTCCCTCACAGAAGATTATTACATGAAATGATTACGAATATGAATTTGTGATAAAGTTTTGGCCTAAAACTAATTTGAATAATTTTATGTTTAATCCATTCATGGTAAAGGGATACATGAAGGGCGCTCTAAGGTAAAATAGTCCCCAAAGAGATCTTTTTTTTTTTCAGATTGAGCACTATTTACCCATCATCAACATTCCATATAAAACTCAGAAGACACGTGTAGGTTCACTGGTGGTTTTGGATAGTTAGTAAATGTCTATATTTATGTTGTAGTCATGGCGACCCCTGGTTCCTATCACCACCACTGTAAAGTAATCTGAAGCATTGCACACCAAACCACTCTGAATGATTATGTTTACATCTCAACCACCTAATTATGCAGATATGTTGAGTTCCCCTTTAAAGGCACCAAAAAAGATCCTGTTTAATAACATTATAAGTGGACCTGGGGGGGGGGTGGATTATAAAATGCAAGAAAAATGTATGATATGGGCCCTTTAAAATAAATGATATTATTTTTAATATGACCAACTAATAAGGTCTTTTTTGACTTCAGACTTTAATAATGAAGTGAATAGCAGTAAATTATTGATGTATTATTGTAATATATGACCAGGTCTTTTCTGAATTAGATGATAATATGGTCCCTTTATATAAAGAGTGATTGAAGATGCAAAGCAAATTATGAACGATGACTCAAGAATTATGACACCAAAGTCACAAATCATAAAGCAGATATACAGCTGTGCAAAAATAAAAATTTTTAAAGCAGGCAACGTAGCTTTGGGATGTGGAATTATGACTGTTTTTAATTGTTATGGGTGAACGTTTAAAAAGTGTAAGACAGACAAAGTAATAATATTATGTTGGAGGCCTTTGGCCCTCATGGTTAGATTCAGCTATTTGTTATGCAAATGCATTCTTGGCACACTTCCAAGCTGTAATGTTTTTTTTTCTCCATCGCTGGAGTGCAGATGAACCACCGGCTGCCCCAGCGCTTCATCGTAAACTCCACTACAATGCAAAACGCGACACAAGGCTATATAGCGATGACAAAACAAGAGTACAACTCCAATCTGCATTATTATATTACATGTGTATGGCTATTGAGCGGTCAGTCATTTAAAAACCGTTTCATATACAGGACATTTGTGGCTCTTCAGTTTCTTCAGAGCCTTCTTGACCTCTTTGCTAGATTTGTCCCACTTGTGGATTCCAGTCAGTAGGTACCGCTTCCCCGCTTTACGGCCCATGATTAGGTAGGTGTTGCCCAAATTTTCCAGTTGTTGGCAAGGACAGTCTGCTCCATTCTTCAGATACAGCACCAGCTTCTTCAGCTCCTCTTTATTTAGATTTCCAGACACTGTTTTCCTCCTCTTCTGCAGGATCAACTTCTTATCCAAGTTCTCTATCTTTGCTTCCTTTATTTTGGTTTTGATAGCTGTAATGGAAAAAGACAGCAGTTAGTCTGATTTATTTGAAGTTTGGGACATGACAGCTGTTTAGTTTTGTAGATAGAAACTTCAATATTCAGATAATTTTGCTTTTAGTGTCACTTTTATTCACTTTGTTATCTATTTGTATACGTTTTTTCTTCATTTTGCAAATGTAAACTGTAACTGTATAGTTTATTACCATTGTTGGCAAGTCATAAAATGTTACTACTGAGAGAGGCATTTACCAAAATAGTTTCCAGTGTAAATATTTAGAATATGTAGAAAAACATAACTGAAATCACCTTTAAAAACCACACCATCTCTAAACAGGAAAATAAAAAATGCATGCTAATATTACATTTTATGCCCTTTAAAACACTTCAGTCGTTATAAAGACGTTTCTAAAGAATTTCACAATCCCTGTTCTATTACTTTGCCATGAGTACACTGAAAGGCTGGCTGGTTTTGATAAATGTGCTTTATGTCTGAGCCAAGATCTCGCTCTAGTTTATGCCTTTCAGATGCCGTTCTGTGTTAATTGTGCGGCGCCGAGTTGTGAGATGTACCATATTCCACCACCTCAAAGGATTTACGAGGGTAAAATTCTTGGTCGAGAGACAAATTGGAGAATATGCTGGACAAAAGTATTACTTCTCAGTTTAAATACCATGCAACAACAACAAAAAACAATTAACAAAAAGAAAATGAATTCAGAGACGCCTTAATATTGAGCCCTGAGGCATCCCTTGATGCTACTTCAGGCCATTAAACTATGGTAATATTTCTGATATTTTGAATGATGCCCATACATAACCAAACACACGGAAGTAAGCACAGTCTTGGGGTCGTCAATATGATGATATGTTATCTTCATAATGAAACACATTTGAGTCGTGAGTATCAGTATTTTCAGCACTTTTAGAATAGTGAACTGCATTAGGAATCAGAAGGACAGATTTAGACTGATTGTAGGGAGTCTGTAAACAACAACAGCCAATCTTAATTCATTTATTTATCAATGGAAAACTAAATTTAAAAAAAAATAGTTTGATGTAGCATGTAGTATGTAAACACTTCAAAAGTTTCACTATGTACTATTCACTTCCCATCCATACAGTCCATACATGGAGCTGCAAAAGCAGCCTGGTTTGATTTAATTAAGTTTATGATGTCACAAAAAACAACACATTTGCATATCCTGCATATTTGGCCTACAGCAGTTTAGTCCCACCCACTCACACTGAAGTTATAAGGTGTGTTTCAGTCTGACTGCTTTTTGAATGAGGCACAATGCAGGGCAGCCAATCAGGGCAGAGGTCAGTTACATAAATCAGTCTTAAAAGCATAAGGGATAAAAGAGAGGATGTCAAGGACTGTTTTTGAAACATAATATAACACAAATGAAATAAAAAAAAGAAAAAAAAGTGGTTTATGGCTAATTTAACAATCGTATGATTTTTTCATCTGTTCTTTTTTTAACAGTTTATTTTTTCAAACACTGAAATAAAAGAGATGACTGTTTTTCAGCTTTTTGAAATGCGATGCTGCTGTTTTGCTGGTGAGTTTTTAGCAATGTTTTGTTCTGCGCTAAGCTGCACACTTTGCCAGTGTTTTTCTATGACTAATTTTTCATTTCTGTTTTATTTCTGAGTTCTTTATTTTATGTTCTATCAGTTGTACAGCACTTGCTTTTAAATGTGCTTTAGAAGTAAATTCGACATGACTTTGATGTCATGTCGTTGCCACATCGGCCACCCATAGCACAGTACGCCGGACGAGTGTACCAACATCAAGCATGACAGCCAGTTTTGATTTGTTACGGCCGCACAGCATGACACGCAGCTGCAACAAGACACATTCGAAAAGAGGCAGGCTGACAAAATGCTGGAGCTGATATGGAAATGCGTGCTGTGGGGAAACTTGAGGTCACCGAGTCTCAAACTGCAGGACATCGACCAGTGTTTTTTTTCATTTTTCATGGATTTTTTCATTCCCCTGGGTTACATCTTAGCATTAATGACTGTCATCTGGTATCTTGTCATCACCGTTATGATCCATTGTGATGGGAAAACCATGTGCTGCTGAGATGGATGAAAAAATAAAAAATTGCGTTTTTACCAATATATCTGTTCTGCCAGCTCTGCCATTAGAGTATAATAATATTTCATGACCGATTGTTACAACAGATGATCTGGGAACGACACCATCAACAGTTCATTGATGAGCCCAGTGCTAACGTTATTCTTGTGTTAACAGTCATAACTGAGGCATTAAGCAGTTGTGATGGATGGGAATTAAAGGGTCATATCACAGAAAATATGCATATACATACACTAAGCTGTAAAATCAGCCTGTTTTATAGTCATTGTTTTTGTGATGTCACAAAAAAATACGAATTTACCCACCTCACATCACTTTTATATCCTCCTATTCAGCCTACAGCAGTTTAGCCCTGCCCACTCACACTGACGTTATAAGGAGTCTTTCATCCCGGACAGCTTTTTGAATGAGGCACCGCCAGTCAGAACACAACTCATTTACATATCTCAGTCTTAAAAGGACAATAACAAAAACAGCCTGATTAATTAATGGTATAAAGAGAAGCTGGAAAGTGGGCAAGTAAAATACTTGCCGTGTTCCCCTATCATTAAGTAAATCATTCATGCTTCCCTTGTTCATTAAAGTTGCGTAAAAAAGAGATTTGACCCCTGTTAATGACATATATACTACTCTGCATCTGATTCTTTAAACTTTCATACAGCATGAAATGAATGCAGATTTGAGTCCAATCTGCCTCAGTGCATGAAATCAAGTGCCAGCCTCATTTACATATCATTAAAATGAAGCATGTCCTAATTCACGCAGATATTTCACCAATCAAACAACAACATTCAGCAGCTCATGAGCCAATGGCTGTGCTTGTGGGCAGAGTTTGAGGTTGAGCAGTGAGTGCACTGCTCCCCCTACAGACCAAACTTTATAGTATTAAAATTACGACTACAGGAAAGAATAAAATGTGAAATGTGAAAAAACACCTGTTTTTTTTAAGATTATAGTCTTTTGTGATTGTGTAGTGTGATTATTTTCCTAAAATATCATATTCAAACACTGTATTATTGCAGTAAATAACACTAGCTGTGTTGTGTATTGTTAATTTTGTGGGTGGAGTATAAAACAAAAGCATGTTGTAATACAACTATAAATGGAACCTGCTGAAATAGTTGCAGCATTTGTTTTTATCAATCAGCATGTAAAATAAGTACATCCACTTTTGTACTGGGTTGCCATGTGCACAAATTATTAGCATTATTATGATTTTATATTTTTATTCTTATAATTGGAATTATAGATGATACTGATAATATTTTTGGTTAGTCAACTGCAATCTAAACTATTATACTTAAATGTACGTGCACTCCTACCGGATGAGAGTTTAATTGTACAGATACACCAAAGATTAAACTGATGAATAACAAAACTGTTGGTAAAATTTGTGTGTGCTCAGATTTGATCACAGAATTTCTTGGTCTTTATAGAAACAAAGGTTACTAACTGAAATATGGTGTCCTTGATATGTGCATGATAATGAAAGCTGAAGCGTGATGCTTCATCTTTGCCGTTTTATTATGAGAAAACCAGCGAGAGCGCCCCCTTCTGGATGTTTGCAGATGTTAACAATCAGCGCCTCCTATCATCTTCAAACTCTAATCATCAACAGCAGATCTATTCAAGCTTTCTTGACTTGACAGTCCAAACAGCATTTAGTGTAAAGACCTATTAACACCATTCTTATTACGTTTCTATGGAAATATATGCAAATTAGTCTTTGGCCCAGTGTGAAATGTCCAGCGTTTAGCAGCACAAGAATTCCTCTGATATAAATTAATTGACTAAAAATGAACTCTGAGTCAATGACAGTTGCACTTCTTGAACACAAACGTGTAGAGAATGTAAAACGTTTGTGTATTAATATGTACAGTGAATTCACTGCATTCTTAAAAATAATTTGCACATTTTCTCCAGAATGTACAGTAGCAACACATACAGTTGCTCATAACGTTTACTTACAGACGACAGTCTGTGCAGACTTACAAACAGCTCGCCCTGTCAACAAGCCAAGAAAGCTATTGTCTGAAAGAAAAACGCTCCCTGGGTTTCGTCGCAAAAGGTCCCATGAAATTGTTGCCGTCAGCAACCGTACTCAAACTTCCTGACACTGACAACGTCTCAAAACCTCTGAAAAAAAAGCGAAGGAGAAAGAAATAAAAAAGAAAAAGGCCTAAGCTCCATCCACATCACTGCTCCTTAGTTACTGGAAGTGCAATGGGGGCCGTGGTCGTGCTTTTCGTAAACCAAGAAATACTTGCATTTCTGGTTTCAATCAAATAATCCGCAGTGCATGTCACCGTGACCATGTTGTCCTGTAACGAGAGGGGAAACAAACTTAATCTATTCGAGAAGTAAATGCGAAGAAAAAACAACGCCTTTGAGCTCCGGCCACTTGGGTCGCTTTAAGGAAACCACTGGCAGCGAGACGGCAAAAAACGCACCAATTCGAAAGTAAACAGCGGTGCCACACGGCCCTGCGTGTTTATTCTCTCTGTACACAGACGCGCCGCTGCGCTGAAGGGCCACATGTCCGATTCACGCACCCCGCACCGCTCCTGCTGGGAGGGACCTCAGCGACCTCACTGAGGGCTCAACAGGCCTCAGTCAATGTATTCTAAAGAATATTACCAGCGAGCAAAATTATTATTGAAAACAAATGTGCGTGGAGGAAACTCGGCCAGGCACAATGACTGTATGTGAAACAGCAGATGGAATTTTTGATATCTCTGACATTTGTCTTCCAGTTTGATCTGTTTTGAATGTTTCCATTAGTAGCAACATGCTGAAAAGTGCTCAGGATGAAGAACATTCTCAGTTCACAAGTTACAGCCTCTCGCATTTCTGTATGCATTAAACAATATTAGATTATTATACTGCTATGAGTTGAAATATGGTTTATATATATTACAGATGTAAGGTTTTACAGTTTTGCTATTGCAATTCTTTGGAATTTCTATGTGCACCACTATGCTCATCATAAACGCTATGCAGTTGTTATGATTATTGCAGCTAAAATATATTTTATAGACCCTCTGTCAAACACCAGGCCCTAGGGCCACATCAGGCCTGTGGCACAATCCTGTCTGGCCCACCCACAAAATTCTTTACAATTTTTATCAATATTAGCCAGTTTCACAATGTGCTGCACCATGATCCCCAGCATGCACTGCAATGTAATGTGCACTCTTTCAGCCAGTGTGTCCAGATCAAGCAAACAGCGAGGTTTAAAAGACCCACTTCCTGGGGGTATTTAAAAAAAAATTATATATGTTTATGAAGTAGTGTTAACATATTTTTTGCCATATTTTAAATAAACACAGGCCAATTCGGGTCACCCCTGGTTCATAGTATATTCATACTGCTAATAGTTTATAGTTCATTCTCAAGGCTAATATATAGTTTATAGTGTTTTGGGAAATCCTCAGTTTCTGTCAACATCACTGCACCAAATATATACAATATTCAGTTATTTACACTGCAACCAATTTATGAAATCCTTGAAGTTTTTATATGTATAACTACACTAATTATTATGATTCTTAGTTTAGTTCATATTAGGGCCCAACCAATATATCAGGTTTATTGGTACTGGCCAAAATGGCCTAATAACCTGCCAATAATCAGCAACTCTCATGCAATCTCATGATGGCAGAGCAAAACCTTAGACCAGGGGTCTCAAACTCAAATTACCTGGAGGCTACTATGGGGCTGATGCAGAGAAACAAAAATGTCCCATCATTTTTTTCATATGAATTTTACTTATAATATACACTCATTTAAGCATGTTACTTTATGTTACTTATATAGTTGTTTACAATGTTTACAAGCAAATTCTAGGTAGTAGTAAAAGTAAAGTATTAAAGTAGTATTAATACACAGTGTTAAAAATATTCGTTTTCAATTAAATCAAGTAAACTTACATTGAACAGTACACCTATAAGACTCTTATTTTGAAAGCATTCTCTTCTTTCTGAACATAAGTGAAGTTATTGAGAGTGAAGTTGTTAAATCGGCCATCTCAGTGGATTAGTTTGATAATTCCATTCATTTCTTAATTCTGGTGCACTGTATCTCACTGTAAATTACAGTCATGCATGCTCAGGGTGCAGCGTTCATGCTGCGTCAGGTTTCTGCATGAACAGTTCCTCTTGTATGCAGCATTCTGTTTCTGTGTTTAACAACATGATCATCAGCCTGAGCTGGGGTTGGGTATTAAAGCAATAAGCCAGGAGAGGCTGTGCGTTACTGAGATTTTATCACGTGGAAGGGTGTTCTTAGGCATGATGCGAAGCTGAGTAAAACTCCCTTCCCTGTGTTAAAATCACTGTAACGCACAGCCTCAAGTGGCTTATTGCTTTTCTAAAACAGCAGCCAAGATAAAATTGGATAAAATACACATTTTCACAATGATCGACATAAATAAGTATTCCGCCAATTACCTTAAGCATATGGTATCGCTGCCAAGCAACCATGGACTCCTGAATGAGGAGAAGAACGTTCGGTCTCGTCACTGTATACTGTGATCATTTCATGAACTTTTTAACTTTTATAACTTTTGTATAGCAATAAACACACAATAACATAGCACTGTTTAATGCAAAAATCTTTGTTTTATAAGTACTTTTTGGTCATCAAATTACCACTGTGAGTCTTATTCTGGTCTTTTATGGCTGGATAGCTGTCTGGCAGCATTGCCAGATGGCCGCCTGGTGAACAGAGTTTCCTATAAAGACTTTGGTATAGTGCAGTATTTAAAGCTAAGCTAAGAGCTCCGCTCACCACACATTTAGCTTCACCGATATGGAAAAGATATATATTTCAAATGTGTTTACCAAATATAATTTTGTAATATATGAAAATGGCCAAAAAGAAATTGGTTAGATATAAATTTTAAATGCATTTATCTGTATTTGTTATTATCTTTGTTCAGCTGTATGTAATAAAGGTTACAGATGTAACCAAACTGTACTGACTTCTGTGATCTGCATTGTACTTTACATTAACCATGTATGTATGCAGTAAGACACTCACACACAATGTATTCCAAATAAACAAGATATCAAATCATAACTGCATTTTCACAGAGTATCAATACCTACAACACTCGCTTTTGCCATGTTTAAGGTTCATTTGCTAATATTTCAAATGAAGATACTGGAATACAAATTAATTTTAAAAGGGATCAAACACTAAAGTGCATTAGACAGGATTCTGGCTGTTTTCATACATTTTCAAATGGATTTTATAAACACATATATATATATACATTTATTTTGGTACGATACATTTCTATGTGTAATATTTCCACATACACTTTAAAATAAATGTGTTTTATAATATATTTGATTATTATGGAAAAATATTCTGAATACATTTTAGTGTTTCGGAATGTATTTCAAATATAAAAATACATGTCCATATTTTTTTTTCCTCTCTGTGCCTTCAGCTTCTCTAAACAGGCATCATTTTAGCCTCAGTTAGCTAGAACCAAGTCTCTGCTATGCACGTTTGACCTGCTAACTAAGCTATTGTTAAGCTTAGCTAAAACACTACAAACTCAAACACCACAGAACAGGTTCCATTTCTGTTCTCTGTCTGTCACTCCACTTCTGCTCTCTCAGACATTAGTTTTTATCATCTACACTTGTGTCAGCAGAGCAGCAGTCAGTCAGAATCAGGGCTATACTGTGGTGTGTGTACGTTAGCTCTGTTAGGGTCTGCAGCCTGCTCGCTAAGCTAACGCTAAGTTAGCCATTACAAACACCACAGAATAGCTTTAATTTCACTTTTCTTCTCCTTCAACACCAGATGCTTGACTTCACTCCCTCAGATTGGAATCATTATCATCTAAACTTGATTTAGCCGGTCAGAATCCAACATGTTCTGTGGTGAGCGGAGCTGTTATCATGCTAGCTAAGCTAATGCTAACCAGCTCCTCTCTTCTAGTTAGCAGCACTGGTTAATATTCATCAGACAGAAAGATAGATAGTTTAACTTTTACTGAATGATGGCTTGATGTGTTAGTGATGTTCACATATTTGGTGACCATGTAAGTGAACTAAACATTTAGATTATTTTTGGTTTTGAAATAACGCATGATGAGACAGCACCAACGCAACTCTGCAACAGCTTCCTCCTCAAGGCAGTCAGATTATGGACCACACTGATGCCTCCAATGCCCACCTGAATTAATCTAGACCCTTTCTAACCTCCACCTCAGACTGATCACACACACCTTTACCATCACTGCATTGAAATTCATATTCTTTAACTATTTGAATCTGCTGTGAGATCTCAGTCTTTCTGTACTGTTTACAGGGAAAGTGTTTGCACTAGTTCCTTCATCACTAACCTGCTGCTTGATGCCAATCCATGCATGTGTATGTTTTATTGTCCTGTCTAGTATTTATTGTTCTGTATGTTTATTGTCTAGTGAATTTTTTTGCATATTCCGCACTCTGTTGTGTGTCTGCACTCTATGTAGTTCTGCGTAATATGCTGCTGTTGTGTGTTTGGGGCCTGAAGAACGACCTTTCGTTCCAATGTATACATATTATATAACGGAATGACAATAAAGACAGCTTGACTTGACTTGACAAAAAATGAAAAATATGGTATAAACCCCCCAGTATATTGCGGAGACGGTTAGAAGGTATGAAACAAGTAGATACCACCAAACCACAGTCTAAGCTGATTTTTTATAGCCTTTTGGGCAACCAGTCACAGTGTCTGCTGGGCGCAGCCGATCTAGCGAGAGATGTAAATATTTAGCTGCAGAAAAACAAACAGAAAAAAAAAGATTTGCCATCCAGATTTAAGGATAAGTAGGAAATAAGTGACAGGCCATACGAAGCTGTCATAGTTAACCAGGGGGAATTCGGGGGTCTGCCTTAGACAGTTGTACCACTGAGGCCCCTCTGTTTAACTATATGGCAGTAATACACACTGAACTGGAGAATCCAAACACTAAACAACATCATGGTTAAAATAACAAACATGCAAAATGTATCTGAACCTCATTTTATGCGCTGTGACATTTATATTACAACCCCATTTCCAAAAAAGTTGGGACGCTGTGCAAAATGTAAACGAAAACAAACTGCAATGATGTGCAAAACATTTAAACCCTATATTTATTTGAAAATAGTACAAAGACAATATATTGATCGCTAAAACTGAGAAATTTTATTGTTTTTACAAAAAATATATGCCAATTTTCAATTTGATAGCAGCAACACGTTAAAAAATACTGGGATGGGGGCACGTTTACCACTGTGTTGCATCACCTCTTCTTTTAACAACACTCTGTTAGTGTTTGGGAACCGGGGAGACCAACTGCTGTAGTTTTAAAAGTTAAATGTTTTCCTGTTCTTGTTTGATACAGGATTTCAGCTGCTCAACAGTTCACTGTCTCCTTTGTAGTATTCCTCATTTCATAAAGTGCCATATGTTTTTAGTGGTGACAGGTCTGGACTGCAGGCAGGCCACTTTAGCACCCAGACTCTTTTAATACAGAGCAATGCTGTTGTAATACATGAATGTGGTTTGACACAAAGTTGTCATCTGGATGGTAGCATATGTTGCCAAAACCTGTATCTATCATTCAGCATTAATGGTGTCTTCACAGATGTGCCAGTCACCCACACCATGTGCACTAATGCTCCCCTAGATGTGAGTTTTATAGTTTTACTGTCTTTAAACAATTTCCTGAGCTCCTGTCACCAGCACTGCACTGACCCTAAACAATATTCAATTACTATAACTCTCACAGCGACATAAAGTTTATATATATTATAGATGTGAGAGTTTTACCATTTAGCTTTGGCAAAGGTCTTTTTTTAAATCCACAAACTTCATGTTGATTCATGTCTAATCCATCATATCTTTTCATATCAGGGGCCTGTGCATACTGAGAGAAATACGCAGCACTTCAAACTCGCTCCAGTCTCAGGAATTCCACAGTGAAAACTTCCAGATCTACGCGCTGGAAGTCGTCCTGATGTCGTACACCAACATCCATTCTCTGATAATCAAAAACAGGTTTTAGCCTTTCCTCACTCACAAACACCACTCGCATCATCTCACTAGTTTAACCATTAAATGGGTTCTTGCGTGTTACGGCTGCTTTTCACTCCTTTCACTATCTCCAAGAACAAAAAGCTCCACTGGTGGGGTTCTTTAGGGCTTTAGGAGAACCATTTGGATGCCATGTAAAACTAGGCATAAGCGATCTGATGATATATATCTACTGTGATAAATTATTACAACAGATATATCCTATTGTGATCAATTAAATCACATCACATGTTTTTATTAATATACCACCTGTGTTGTCAGTACTCAAAGAGCACAGACAAACTGCATGTTTCATTAACCCTTTCATGGCCAACAGCTAAATTTAGTATGATGAGGAGAAATAATAGATCAGCAATCGCCAACCGGCGGACCGCCGTCCTGATGCGGTGCCAGCAGAGCATTTCATCGGACTGACCCGAGCACTTGAAAATAATTCTGTAGGTTGTATTTCAGTAACATATGTGCACATGAATCAGCTTCTGCAGCAGTTCTGTGTTACAGTTTGTCCAACCACATGCACTTAGATTGGGGCCCAGTCTGAGCACACTGAAAATCTGAGATTCATTCATCTAAACCTAGTAAATAAAAAGAGAAACTTTTAGAATTTTGAACATTTTTATACAAAGTAATCATGAGTAAATGTTTATAATTCTACACTATTTCTAGTTCACTTCTCAAATTTGAGCTTTTCGTGGCACTGACCATTTAGGCCTTTATACAAAAAGGTCCAATTTTCTCTTCTCATGTCTCGTGCAGTGAAGCTCGTGTTCAGACGACTCTCAGGTGGATCTGATCTGTTCACCAGAGGCTTTTGCACAAACTAGCTCAAGTGCATGCTGTCCTTAAACGGGGACACACCACCAAATACTAAGAAACTCTGAAATTTGTGCTTAAATTTCAAAGATTCTACCCTTCACACAAATTGTTAAGCTGATAATATCATTTGTAATTAAGAAGTTTGTATTAAATTAGAAAAGAATTCAAAACAGAAGCATTTTCACTAGTGGTCTTAAACTTTTAGAACCCACTATATATAAATTACTTTTAACCGAAGGCAAGTGAAGGCTGAAAACAGAGTGTTAAAAATAAATGAGCAGAGAACTGTGCATTTATATCCCTGTTTCAAGTTCAAAACAGATGAGTCTCATCTGTTTAGAGTCCGTGGTGCTGGTTACAAGTGAAAATCGCTTCAAATTAACCTACCAACAGAATTCTGTTCTGAAGACAAATAAAATAAATCCAAGGCTCAACATGAAATATCCACCAGAGTGCTCGTCTATTCCTGACAGCACAAGAGCATGAAATGGTCATTAAGAATAATAGCTTTTATTATTGTTTACTTTGATTAAATTTAATTTTTATTCATTTTCTTTCTTTTACCTTTACAAAAGATGAACATTTCCTTGTTACATTATAAAAATGTGTATCAAAATATATTTGATCTGCCTTAAAATTGTATTTTTTTTCAGTCTGCTGGACTGATCATTATTCAGACCTTCGTGAGCAATAAATTTGATGTCGCTGGTCTTTCATAAGTACAGTTTGAGTCATAGAGCTTGTCTTGATTAGTCTGAAGAGTATAGTTATATCTTGGATGAGCACCTAACAGTGCACAGTTGATTTCTTTGGACTACATAACATTTATCTAGTTTACAGTTAATTCCTCAAAGATAATGTCTAGCTCATAGTTTATTTTTGCAGTTACTATCTAGTTTATATTTTATTTTCACAGCTAATATCTATATGACAGTTTATTGCTCGAAGATAATATCTAGACTACACTTTATTCTCACAGCTAATAGCTAGATTACAGTTTATTCCTCGAGGATATTATCTAATTTATAGTTTATTCATGCAGCTAATATGTAGTTTATAGTTTATTACTTGAAGATAATATCTAGCTTATAGTTTATTTTTGCAGATACTATGTGGTCTATAGTTTATTCTCACAGCTAATATCTAGTTTATAATGTTGCATTGTGGGATTACTGGTACATTGTACCTGTTGTGTACTGTGAAAGTATTTTGATCTGTTTTTGTCAGGCCTGTGTAAAAACACATGAGATTTGGTAAATAATAAACAAGGAATGGCTCTGTCTGGCTCTGGAACAGCCGTAAAACCCCTAAGGAACAAACTTTATGGATATGAATTATTCAGCACAGTTAAAGGCCAGGGACTTTCACACTCAATCTTCCTTCTTTAGTGTACTATGAAGGGATTTGACTGCGGCTTTGTGCGTGTGCGTGCGCGCCTGGCAGAGCTGTTATCATTGTTAATGTTGGCATGCTCGCTCCGAAAACTGCACAGAGAGCTACAAAACAACTCAGGAGGCAGAAACACTTCTGCAGCGTCTGCATCCAGAATCCTCAGAAACCCCCTTAAGGTCGTTTTAACAGCCCCTGCGTTTAATAATAGTAATTAAGGAGTTTTTATAACACACTGCAGGACAAAAGGTCAGAAGCAACACTAACACTGCATTCACAGTACAGAGAAACAAGGTAATTTCTATACTTCGCAAAAATTCACAATACAAACATTATAAATTAAAAAAAAGCAAAAGAATCTTTATACTACAAAGATATTTACAAGTATTGAACATAAGCGAGTGTTAATGAGTTTATTGTTAAAATTAAATTGTTTTTAAGCTGTTTATATGGGCAGTGAGGCTGTTTTTTACAGTAAAAACACTATTTAACATTGCAGTAAAAACAAATATACATAAATACAGTAGTCAGTAGTGAGAATATGTTGCTTTCAGTAAAGTTATGAATATGTAGGTAAGAAGATCACAGGTTTGGTTCCTGACTTCTTCAGCCATCGCAGCGATTTCCATCACCTGATTTACTTTAATGAAGGACTGATTAGATAAACGAAGTATTGGATGGTGACTGTAAATACTGGACAGATTTGGAAATGCTGAGCTCACACACACCAATCACAACTGTTTGTTTTGATTGTTTATTTGTTTATTTGTATTTATTCTAAAGTTAGTGGGTGTACAAATAAACGCCAAATAAACCGCTGTACAGATATTTTTCTCAAATGCCTACAGTCTTAAAAGATGGTTCTTCATGGACTCTTTAGTAAAGGAAACAGTCCTATTTAGAACCATGAGTTCTATATAGAACCATTTGTATGCTTGAATGGCTCTCTCCATGGTGAAATGGTTCTACAGATTGATGGAGAATGTATTGTATATTGTTATAATGACAAGACTGTACACTCTTAAAAAAGATGGTTCTTTAAAGGTTCTTTAGCCAAGGGGTCTCAAGTCATTCTATATAGAACCACAAACACTCAAAGAACCATTTGCATGCTTAATTGGTTCTTTGCATGGTGAAATCGTTCTTCAGATTGATAGAGAATGTGCTGTATATGGTTCTATATAGCATCAAAAAGGGCTCTTTTATCATAACAAGCCTGACATTAGCAGAACCCTTTTTGGTGCTATATAGAACCCTTTTCAAAAGGTTTCTGTAAACCACATACAACACATTCTCCATCAATTTGAAGAGCCATTTCACCATGCAAAGAATCATTTAAGCATGCAAATGTTTCTAAATAGAACTATTCCCTTTGCTAAAGAACCCTTGTAGAACCATCTTTTGTAAGGTTGTAGCTCAGTGATGTATAGACACGCTTGCTGTCTGTGAGTTTACTAATTTAAGCAATAACGATGATGAAGCACATTTTACTCATGTGCAGCCAACAGACACATTTGAATCATGTTAAATTCACAGCGCTATTTCTGTCCGCTCTGTTTACGGGCTCTGTTTTTTCAGATTAGCTTTGTTTAAAGGCTCTCTTGCTGATTATAAATGTAACAGTGTAACGAAGAAGGTTCTCTTACCGAACTCACTGGCGCACATGTGTTCCAGAATGACTTCTGGGCTCATTTCGTTTTCACATGGAGGACACGCCGGGCTGTCGTCTGCAGGAACACAAACAGACATCACATTCTGATTACAGGCAGGTTCACAGTGGAGGGCTTCCTCTTTAGGACTC
Source organism: Colossoma macropomum (assembly GCF_904425465.1). Classification (NCBI taxonomy): domain Eukaryota; kingdom Metazoa; phylum Chordata; class Actinopteri; order Characiformes; family Serrasalmidae; genus Colossoma; species Colossoma macropomum. The sequence continues at coordinate 15,919,905 of NW_023494804.1, read as the reverse complement.
ACTTAAAACTGATATTCAAAAGCACTATTCAGTAGATCTGAACAATACACTGTTTGGTGCATTGTTATTGGCCCTGGCCCTGATGTATTTCGGTACAGATTACTGACCACCTGCTAAAAACATGTAACTGAAACCTGCTTCAACTGAAACTCTGCACTGATTTGTGCATGTGTGCAGTCCATCATACATACACACACACACACACACGCTAAAAGATCATCAGCTTGGTTCAGAAGAGTGGCAGAGAAAGTTACAGAGGTACCTACAGCAGCTCACACTGCTAAAGAAAAAATCTGCTCTCAAATCTTCAGGCAGGAAAACATCTTTTCGACATTTAGATCTGATTAGGAAACCATCAAATGCATTTAGAATTAGCCATTGGTGATCTGTTCAAACCATTTGGATCCTTTACACTATGATATCAACCCATCAAACCCATCATTGGTGCAGCTCCTGTGTCTGCTCCTGGTGCAACTTCCACTGACCTCCAAGTCTCCTGTTCTGCCTCTGGCCTCCAAGTCTCCTGCCATGCTGGCCTCCCAGTGCCCTGCTCAGTCAGCCTCTGTCACTGTGCCCTGAACTGATCCTGAACCGGCCTCCGAGTCCCCTGACCTGCCGGACTCCGGAGAGCATTGCTGAGGTAGCACTGGGTGCCGCCCAGTGTTCTGCAGCCCTTTTCCAGTGCCATATCCACAGTCTCTTTGAGTGTTGGCTCCACACTCTGTTCCAGAGCCATATCCATGTCTTCTTCCAATGTCAGCTCCATGCCCTGTTCCAGTGCCACATCCATGTCCTCTTCCAGTGTCAGCTCCATGCCCTGTTCCAGTGCCACATCCATGTCCTCTTCCAGTGTCAGCTCCATGCCCTGTTCCAGTGCCACATCCATGTCCTCTTCCAGTGTCGGCTTCACGCCCTGTTCCGTTGTCGGCTCCACGCCCTGTTCCAGTGCCATATCCACGTCCTCTTCCAGTGTCGGCTCCACGCTCTGTTCCAGAGCCATATCCATGTTCTCTTCCAGTGTCGGCTCCACACCCTGTTTCAGTGTCGGCTCTTTGCTCAGTCATGTGTTCAAAACCCCTGTCTCATCATCAGTCGCCTGTCCAGTCTTTTGTTTTCTTTCTGTTTGAGTATTTTGATCTTTAGTGTTTTTTCTTTGTTTCATAACTTTTGTGGATTCTTTTTTATTATGGATTTCAATAAAAAATGTGGACATGTGCTTGCAACTAATGAGAGTAAGAGTTTACTTATAGATCAGTTTGCTGCTATAGAACCAGGTGTTATTCACATCTCTCTGGGAAAACGCTGCAGATCTTAGTTCTGCCAAAAAATTTAATACTTAATTCTCCATGTTTGGCTGAATATTATGCTGTGACCTGCTGCTGTGGATCGAGATTCTTCAGAAATCTCTCCTGCCAGCAGTACCCTCCTCCCCCTCTTCCTCAAATTACAAACAGTTCAAATGTACATGTGACAAAACAGTGAATCATGACAAAAGGAATTTGCAGAGCTCACCTTATTTTTAATAAAATATCTGTAATCTAATGTTCTTTCTTACTGTAACTGTAATGAAATACAGTTGTTTTTTGTATCCTGATTACATAACACTGTATTGACACTTCCTGTTTCTCTCATAATACATGACTACTACATACCAGAGGGCACCAGTGAGCGAGTCTTCAATGAATGTGGAGATAAATGGAGCTAAACAAGGAGAATTTAGTCTAACACTAAACATGATGAAAAGGCAGAAAAGATGTTACCCTGTCTGAGGACATTACGTTTGTCATAAAATTCACATTTTATTCAAGGAAATAACACGTGAACCTAAACATCAAAAAAAGAAAAATGTAAGCTGTTTCTAGCTATTTAAATATGCCTTTAACTTAGGAAAGTTGAAGGATGTTTTCCGGTAAAAATTAGTTTTGGGGCAACAGGATGCAAACACTCCTGCTAATGAATGCTGATAGGTTAGCATTACTGCTACTGAGCACTGTTTGGTTAGCATTACTGCTACTGAGCGCTGATTGGTTAGCATTACTGCTACTGAGCGCTGATTGGTTTGCATTACTGCTACTGAGTGCTATAAATAGTGGTTTTGAGTGCCATAGAGAAAACTGTGGTTCAGTGCTGTAGACTGTACAGTTACGTTATGAATTCAGACTAGGCAAGTTTATTGTTTATCCGGGGGGAGGAGTCTAACACTGAACACGATGAAAAGGTAGAAAAGAAGACTGTTACCTCATGTAAAGCATTCATTTTGTCAGAAAATTCATATTTTATTCAAGAAAATAACACAGGGCCCCCCAAGTTCAGTGTTGTCTCCCTTATGGGAGGTCTGGGACCTCCCTAGTCCCCCCCCCACCCTCAATTCGAACCCTGCTATTGTGGCACCACTGTAGGAGGTGAGGAGGCATTTTTACAACAGATGAAGCGGCAGTTATGTTTTTCACTTTGCCTGAAGTGGTCACAAAGGCTATAGAAAAACAACTTCTCTTTCTCTAAAGAACCTTTGAATGCATATTCATTTTCCTTCAAGAGCCCTTTTCCTTCATTATTGCTGTGTTTTTTGTTTTTTTGTGGGTTTTTTCTCCTGAGGTTCACTAATAACATTTATGTGGTTTCATGTACCAAATTTTGTAATTCATTTTGACATGAACATTTTCCAACCTTTAGGATTAAACATGCTGCTTTCATTACTGTGCCTTTAAGACTGATGTATGTAAATTAGCTCTGTTCTGATTGGCTGTACCTCATTCAAAAAGCAGTTCGGTCTGAAACACTCCTCATAACTTCAGCATAAATGCTGTAGGCTGAATAGGCGAATGTATGTATATATGATGATGGTTTGTGTGACATCACAGAAACAGTAAACGTTTTTTTTTTAACTTAGTTGCAATAAATGGACTGTATGGACTGGCAATATGTTCTGAAGTTTTAACAATGTCTTCATACTAACATCACACGCTTTAGTTTTTAAAAGGGAGAAACATTTAGTTTTTCATGATATAGGCCCTTTAAAGAGCCACTTTGTTTGCAAGTTTAAAGACCCTCCTCATAATGTAAAGGTACTTTTCTAGTTAAAGGGGTTTTCCTAGAATCATACATGGGAACCCTAAAATAAATATGGATCATGCAGCTTTTATTAATGTGTTTTTTATGTATATACATATTTGTATTGCATATTTCAACCATAATATGTAACAACATTATTGCAATCTAATATTTACAGTATTTTAACATTCATTCAACAGATTGAGAATACATTGTACATGGTGCCATATAGAACGTTTTTGACACTGGTTCTATATGGCACTAAAAAGGGTTGTTCTATTGTATACAAGCTTGACATCGTAACAATAGCAGAACCCTTTTTGGTGCTATATAGAACCATATGCAACACATTCTCCATCACACTGAAGAACCATTTCACCATGCAAAGAATTATTTAAGTATGCAAATGGTTCTTTGAATGTCGAGGGTTCCATATAGAACCATTGTCTTTACTAAAGAACCCATGAAGCACCATTTTTCTAAGAGTGCTGGGAGGCTTTGTTCTGAGCCTTTGATCAATAGTGTTTAATTATATTGAGCCTACAACACCACCTAAATATCTGAGAGTGCAGCCTCAGTGAGACCTACAGCGGAGCTGAAAGTTTCCATCAACATTTATATGTTGGTCTGAAGTGTTTAGTGCAAACAGAACATCAAATGCAAAAATAACCTAAATATCAATTTTACATGCCTTAGGATTTGAACCCTGCAGCTCTTAACAAAAGGTGCTTTAATATTTTCCACCAGCGAGAGCATCAGGCTGCTTTACTTTATTACTGTTTGATATATGTGCCCTTTGTAATTGTTGGCTGAGTAATAAAATGTTAGTTTATCAGAGGACGTCTGTAAAAATGCCTTTACACGTCTCCTCAGTGACAAAACTCTCAGATAAACTGATCACAGGACCAGTGAGTTTCTAGGGGGTTGTATTAATCTTAGCAGTGTTCAATATTAGATCTGTAAAGGGGAATTCCACTGATTTTTAAAAATATTTGCATATTTAAATAATTAAGACTGTGAAATGGTTCAGATTTCTTTACAGTCATGGTGATAGGAACCAGGGGTCATCATGACTACAACACAAATAAAGACATTTTATTTACTATCCAAAACCACCAGTGAACCTACACGTGTCTTCTGAGCTTTATATGGAATGATGATGATGGGAAAATAGTGGAAAATCTGAAATAATAAGTTTTCTTTGGGGAATATTTTGTCTCACAGCACCCTGCATATTATGTATCCCTCCACCATGAACGGATTTTAAGCTTCTCAAAACTTGACTTTATTTTCTTTCTCCTTCTGATAGTGCTCTCGCTGGAGGCAAAAGGAGTCGGCATCGTACCACTCAGACCAAGTAAGTGATTCAGTCATTCTTCAAAAGCTTCCATTTGTCATTTGGAATGTGTTTAAATCCTTAAAATCTCAGTCTTTTTACATACTAAGGCTTATTTTTTAGTAACTATAGGGGCTGGCTGAGCCATTCTTAGATTATAGAAATGTGTAATAAAACTTTGGGCCCACCGGTGGGCCCTGACTGTTTAAGGGGTTAACCAATAGTCTCCCATATGCGCGCTATGAGATCAACTTAGAGTACAATCAGAAGTCAAAAATCTTTTTTTCAACGTGAGGCAACAACTGCCTGAAAATCACAGAGATGCAAATCCGGACGGAACTACAATGATCAGAGCGGCGCCGAGTTTGGTTAAAAACAGGAGGTAAATCAGCCTGTAATGTTCTCAGAGGAGGAGGAGAAAAACACAGACATTACTGATCCGAACGACAATAAAATCACTGAGTAGTGCCTGTAAAAGAGGACATTATCCCAAAACAGCATACACATTTACATCCCATCTGAGACGGCCTTATATAGGGAATTCCACTGATTTTTCAAAATTCCTGAATAGTTCAGTGTGTGAGATGTAAATGAAGTGAAGTTTTATTTACTATCCAAAACCACCAGTGAACCGACACGTGTATTCTGAATTTTATATGGAATGTTGATAATGGGAAAATAGTGGAAAATCTGAAATAATACATTTTCTTGCATGTATCCCTTCACCATGAATGAATTTTAAAATTGCGTTTCAGACTAAAACTATTATTCAACAGCATATGTTGAGGCATTAAACTCTTCAGACGTCTGGTTCCTATCACCATCACTGTGAATAATTCTGACTCGGTAAGTTTCTCTAGAACAGAGCATTTCACACCAAAACACTCTGAATGACTCTGTTTACATCTCAGCCACAAAGTAATGCAGAAAACTGATGGAATTGTCATTTAAGATAAAAGTTCTTGATTCCACATAAAGTAACCTGGTTTCGCATACTAATATGACATTATTTGACTGATTCTGTTCTCCTCCCTCTCAGTGAAACTCTGCTGCTCCATAACAGGACTCGCCAAGAACAGGACTTGTTCACGTAGCCGCCCAAAAGTGTGTGTATATATATATATATATATACATATACATAAGTTACCATTTTGTGCAATCAGCAGCGATACATAAAAAAATCTCCATTCAAAAACTTTTTATGATATTGAGCTTTTCTTAAGTGAGGCACAAAATGAAACTAGTAAGTCAAAATGTAGCCATATCTACTTCTCTAAATCTAAACACACTAAAAGTCCTCCATCCAGCAACCAGGAAAAAACCCTGAGAAAGCATCCAATTATGTTATAGCCAAACACTGCACAAAATAAAATAAAGCTTTCTGATGGCACATAATATCGTTTACAATGTAAACAGAGTCGTTCAGAGTGGTTTGGTGTGAAATGCTCCGTTCTAGAGAAACTTACCGAGTTAGGATTGTTTACAGTGGTGGTGATAGGAACCAGACGTCCACCTCTAAAAGCTCCTTCACAGAAAATTATTACATGAAATGGTTATGAATTCACTGCCTGATGTCTGAGACATTGTTCTACAATAGTTTTGAGAAGATTTTGGTTCTGAAAATTCATGCATGGTGGAGGGATATATAATATGCAGGGCGTTGTGAGGCAAAATAGTCCCCAAAGAAAACTTATTATTTCAGACTATTTTCTCATCATCAACATTCCATATAAAACTCAGAAGACTCGTGTAGGTTCACCGGTGGTTTTGGATAGTGAGTAAAATGTCTATATTTGTGTTGTAGTCATGGTGACCTCTGATTTCCATCACCACCACTGTAAGGAAATCTAAAGCATTTCACACCAAATCACTCTGAATGAGTGAACCATTCCAAAGAGGTGAGACTACATGTTGAAATAAAATAATTACCTCTCAGCACAAAGAAAGATAAGACCACCTCATAGTTCAGCTGTATGTAAAGTTTGAATGCCGCCAGTTAAATGACATCTGTTGTTGGTTTTCTGGGTGAAAACATCCTCTACAGAGAACACTAACAAATATGGCTTTTTCAGCTTTTTCATTTTGGAAATAGAGAAAAATAAAACATAAAATATCACATGTGCCATAACTTTTGCACAGGCCACATTTTTGTTTCTATTTTCTTCCCAGTGTATTAAATTCAGCAAATAAACAGTAAGAGTATAATAAAATGTGTGTCTCTACAGAGGATGTGTAACTTATCTACACTCAGAAAATTTGGCTGAGGTGCACAAACTTTTGCATATGACTGTAATTCCTGTATAATTACCGGCTAGCTTCTAATATTACTTAATAATTAATAGCTATAACTATATTTTGAAGACAAATTTTGTAAACTGCTATGTTAGTCCTTCATCTGGATGGGTTTGTTCTTTTCACTCTCATAGAGCTGGGCGATTGATTGAATTGTATTATGATTTTGGAAATTATTATTGATCAGTAATCAATTATTGTGCCATGTTCTGTTTCACAATGATGCTTTTGTTTTGTCTTGTGTTATAAATCCAGTCCACCCATATTCCATTTTATTTATGTCTTTTTTTTTACAGTGTTTTTCCATTAAATTACATTTAAAGTTCAAGGAAATCCTGTTATAGATCAAGCTTTTTTAAAGGTCAATCAATTCATGATGTTTCCAAAGTCAGTCAATAATCATGTTAAGCAATCGTGATCTCACTATTGACTAAAACAATCGCGATTATGATTTTTGCCATAATCGAGCAGCCCTACTCTCTAGCGGAGAGCAGACCTTATATAGCCGAGTTTATTTTCTCATTTGCATATTTACCGGCATTCTTTCCTGGACTGAAAATCTATGCTACAATCTTTCCGAGAGGCGTTCAGGGGACGTGTGTGTGCAGTTAAGTTGGTAATGTCCTGTTTGTGTAGTCTATAATTAAGTGCAGTCTTTTTCTATTGTATACAATTTTAAAGGAACCACAGATTAGAATGATTGTACAAAGGGAACTTGCATAAAGATGAAGAAAAAACACGTGGCACGTTAAGAACGATAGTTTGCATGACACTGGCACTTTGCGATGTTCAATAATATCAGTTAGCAGCCCAAAGCTACCACACATAATGAAATAAAACTGCTGAAGATAAGGCACGGATCAGGATATGACTACCTGAGTGCACACAGTAAGATCAGCTGAATGGATATAGAACAGTAGCTTCCTGTAATATGACATTATAGCTCTGAAAATTCTGCTTGTTTCAGACATTATTTCTTCAGTCTGCCAATAAAAATGGCTTTTTTACCAGATAAAATAGCTTAAAACTAGTTAAAAGATCTAGAAATAGGCTGAATAACCTCATAATATTCCTACAACAGTCTCAAAATATTAGACATATTGAATAGATCTAAGATTATTTCACTTGCCAAGATAATTTTCCAGTGTAAGTGCACACAGAAAGACAAGACTTTCTGATTTGCATAATAGTGTACTGTAAAAACTTGTGTCTCTTTACAAGAGAAGGAAAACGTTATTAACTTTGAATGGAAGGTGACGGAACAAGATTTTTTCCCATTTAATTTTGGATTATTTCTATTGGTCTATTAGTAAAATAAAACTACACAAGTGCCTGATTGCACAAGATAAGATAATAGCACACAAAGATGAAGCTACATCATAGTGCATATTAACACAACTCAATTGCACACAATTAGATACGTCTATGTATAGTCAAATAAAGCTACCTGATTGAACGTAGTAGGATAAGATAATTTGACTGCATATAGTAAATTTTCTCCTTTAGTTCTACATCACTGAAGCTCAGCAGCTGCTTTTTACATTGTTTAAAAAATTCATGATGAATGGACCAACAGAAATGCTCCAAGATTGCTTGGAATAAAACCTCTTTACAATTAACTTACCTTAAAAATTAAGAATGTTTTGCCTTTTTGCATAAAGTCACCATGTTAGTCATACTTATTTTTCTTTAGACAGCAGTGATTCACTATATGTGAATGTAAATCTACCTGACTGCACATAAAAACTGATCAAACTCTCATTTTACTCTTTTATATGATCTCTTTTAAGTGTCTGTTATATGTCTATATTGAATTTTAAATATCGTATTTATTTTTTTATCTATCAGGTCTAAGACAGGCACTGCATAAATACAATGTAGTAAGATAAAACATATAACACATATGTGCATATAGTGCATATATTCTCCCTGACTGCATAAACGTACATTAGGTTATCTGACTGCACATAGTAAAATAATAACTACCTAACAGCACATAGAGATAAAGCTAATGATTTGACTGCATACAGTAAGGGTAACCTCATTGTTTACGCTAGATCCTCGCTGTGAAAGCAAAGCCTCATATCTCCAAAATGGTCATTTTTAATGTAAGTTAATTTAATGGGATTTTTTAAAAAGCCTTTTTGGACCGTTTCTGCTGGTCCATTCATCATGATATTTTGGCACAGTGTAAAATGAGCCTGGTGTTTTTAAATCATGGTAAAAAACTAAGAAAAAGGGCAAAAATGGAGATGCAAGGTTTTGTTTAGACAGCGATGATACGCTAGTTACTAGTGATATACACACAAAGTGACCTGACTGCACTTAAGATAGTCTGATACATATATTAAGATTACACTCACTGATAATGTGTATATGTATTTATTGTATCTCCATTTTTGCTGTTTATTTTTCGACATAATTTAAAAATACCTCCTCTTCATATTGTGATAAAATAAGATGATGAATGGGCAAACAGAAATCGACAAACATAATTACTTGGAAAAAAGTTCCATTAATCTCCATTCAGCTAGTTAAGATATGTTAAGAGTATTTTTTTCTTCTACTGTAGCGTTATCATTTTTTTTTTTCGTTTCTCGATCTCTCGATCTTGCTTTATGCATTGTGCTAAAACTTCATGATGAACAAATCAAAAGAAATGGTCCAAAATTACTTGGAATATTCTTTTTATTGAACTAACTTTCATTACAAGTTACGAATGCTTTTTCTTCTCCCGTAAAGTTACTATTTTGAAGACACAAGGCCTTTTTCTGTGGTACACTCTTTAAAAAGATGGTTCTTCAAAGATCTCTTAGTAAAGACAATGCTTCTATATAGAACCATGAACACTCAAAGAACACTTTGCATGCCTAAATGGATCTTTGCATGGTGAAATGGTTCTTCAGAGTTTTGTGCTATGCTTGTAACAATAGAAGAACTCTTTTTGGTGCTATTTAGAACCATTAGCTTTTTTAGGAGTGTATATAAGACAACACTCTTTGCATATACTAAGATAATGTGATGGCATGCAGTAACATAGAGCTGTCTGACTGCACACAGCATTGCAAGACAACCTACATTTCTTATTTAGTCAAGTTATCTGATTGCACACAGTAAAATCTTACTAAAGTTAAGATAAAGCTTGGTTAATAGACCATAACCTGCATGTACAGTAAAATAAAGCACAGAGTGCCATAACACTTTTTTGCACAGAGGTCATTCTGGCTTCACTAGTGTGATTAGGTCACCCCGGCTGACCCACCTGGTGACGGAGGCATGTCCGTAGTGTTGGTGGAGATGCACAAATCATCCTGCGGGAACTTGCTGCAGTTGAGCATCTCCGGCCAGGGGAAACCGAACGCCTCCATGATGGGGGTGCAGCTGTCCCGCACAGATTCGCAGAGCTTCCTGCAGGGGTAGATGGGCCTGTCCAGGCACACAGGGGCGAAGAGGGAGCAGAGGAAGACCTGCGTGCCTGAGTGGCACCTTTTGTGCACGAGGGGCACCCAGCTGCCCGCCTGCTGCTTCACTTCTGCCATGGTCTCGTGCTCCAGCAGGTTGGGCAGCAGCATGCGGTGGTAGCCCACGGTGTAGCACAGCCTCAGGTCCTCTGGGATGTCCATGCACTGGGGACTTTTACCATAGCTGTCCCCCAGGTCCTTCCAGCCGAGGTACTCGTACTCGGACGTGACCAGAATGGGCACTAGCATGGCCAGCACCAGCCTGGGGGGCCAAAAGATGCACATGGCACGCGCAGAGGGGGGCTCGCACAGCGTTATAAAAGCCACAGACTCGTGCTTAGTCTCTGAATCTCTCTCCCTCCGAGCTGCCTGCCTGCCTGCCTGCCTGCCTGTCCCTCCTTCCCCTTCTGCTGACTGCTTGTTGAAAAAGCAGCAAAGCTGCAGGGCTCCAGCTTCTGCACTCTGGAGCAACCAATGGCAATGCAACTGGCACACTAGCACACAATTGCTCAATCAGTTTGAAAATTGCCCAATCCTGCTTTTTTTCTTCTTCTCCTTCTCTCTTTTTTTCTCTCTCGCTGCCTTCTGCTGCTTCTCCTTTTCTTCTTGGCAGGGAACAGGAAAGATTTTGAGCTGCATAAAACATTATCTGAGAAAAAAAAACAATGTGATGCCAAGAGGATAGAGGATATAAGACAGGGGGAAGCAGATTCAGAGCTGCAGGAACTTCAGTGGCTTTTTCTTGGACGAATTTCTTCCAAATCTGAGATGAGGTAATGGCAACAAGAAAACATGTTGGCTGATTTGAGCTAAATCTTAACATCTAGTTTTGAGTTCATTTTAAAGGGCCTTTATACTTCATTTTTCTTGAACATCTTTTCCAGACTCTCTTTTTCCCAGGCTGTTTTGTTGCTGTGCCTTTAAAGCTGATGTGTAAATGAGCTCTGTTCTGATTGGCTCTCATTCAAAAAGCAGTTTGGGCTGAAACACTCCTTATAACTTCAGAGTGAGTGGCGGAGCAGAACTGCTGAATGCTGAAGAAGTATATTTAAATTAGTATATCACATAAACAATTAATTCAAACCAGCATTTTGCAGCATATTTTACATGGCAGCATATTTCATATGGACTGTATGGATGGGGGGTATGCTTTGAAGCTTTACATGCTACTATTAAAGTCTTTTATTCAAGAAAAAGTGAGGAAAATGGATGATATAGGCACTTTAATAAATTTGGATTAAAACAGGCTATCTACAGTATACAGTTCCAGTAAGGATTAGTTAATATGAGTAAGGTTGAATAAATAACACTTTCATTGTTGTATTAACTTTTAGAGTGCTGAATTGATGTTGTCTTACAGGACCAGTTTCCCAGACCCAGATAAAAGGGATATTACACCAATTTTTCTAAATTTCTGCATAATTAAGTGGTTAAGATGTAAACAGAGTCATTCAGAGTGCTTTGTTGTAAAATGCACTGTTCTAGTCAGTATTGTTTACAGTGGTGGTGATAGGAACCAGATGTCCACCTCTAAAAGCTCCCTCACAGAAAATTATTACATGAAATGGTTATGAATACACTGTCTGATGTCTGAGACACTGTTTTACAATAGTTTAAAGATAAGATTTTGGCCTTAAACATATTTTTTAAAGTACATTCATGGTGGAGGGAGACATGCAGGGTGTTGTGAGGCAAAATAGTCCCCAAAGAAAACTTTTTTCAACCTTTTTCCCATCATCAACATTCCATATTAAACTCAGAAGACACCAGATTCACTGGTGGTTTTGGAAAGTAAGTAAAATGTCTATATTTGTGTTGTAGTCATGGCAACCCCTCGTTCCTATCACTACCACTGTAAAGAAATCTGAACCATTTCACACCAAACCATTATGAAAATCCACCACCAGTGAACCTACACATGTCATCTGAGTTTTATATGGAATGTTGATGATGTTAAAATATGGAAATATGGAAAATGTGAAGATAATAAGTTTTCCTTGGGGGCTATTTTGCTCTGCATGTGTCCAAGTAATGTATGTCCATGTAGCTAATTAATTTTAAAATTATGTTTAAGGCCAAAGTCTTTTCAAAACTATCATAAAACAATGTCTCAGGCATCAGGCAGTGTATTCATAACAATTTCACATAATAACTTTTTGGGAGGGAGCTTTTAGAGGTGGACGTCTGGTTCCTATAACCACAACTGTGAACAATTCTGACTCTGTAAGTTACTCTAGAACGGAGCATTTCCGACCAAACCACTCTGAATGACTCTGTTTACATCTTAACCATATAATTCTACAGGAATTTTGAAAAATCAGTGGCATTCCTCCTTGAACAATCCCATTGAGTCAATATAAAGGCTTATTCTGGGTGAGGAAAATTGGTCACCAGATTGTTATACATCTCTGCATAGTAAAATAATATATAGATGTTTCTTTTTTTTAAAAAATGAGTCAACATTAAACAAATAAAGCCTTAATAAATAAGAGTCTAAAGGTGTGCAGTAAATGTTGCACATTTGTATCAGATATAATGAATGTTTCTGTATGCAGTGCTCCACGTCTCCAGTCTGTATCGCATTTCTTCTCACAGCTCCATCCTCGAGGGAATCTTCACAGTGAATTCTTTATTACTATAACTCAATTTGCCAGAGAGGCAGATTTATTACCCAGCTCTTGTGATTATGATGCAGAAATGACATGGAATGAAGTCTGAATACAATTTCAGCACGAACGGCGAAACCCGCCAAACCAAAACCAAACTCCCAGAACGCTCACTGACGGCCTGTTGGGTGTGAGTTCACCGCTGCAGCGGAGGTGAGAGAGATAGGAACATAAACACATCAGTGTCGGCCAAGGGAAGAGTTTTTGCAGTGATCCTGCAGGATATTTTATTGTTAAATCAATTTAACAAGACGAAAAGAGTGACGAAGGTCAAAAGGTCAACAACTTAACTTTTCAGAAAGCCTTAGTTTACTATAGTGTTTAAAAAGAGCTGCATTGAATTTACTTGCTTCAAATTGTAGGCGAGAGGGTAAAACATAACAATCATTTCATGAGAGGTGCTTTTGGTCATTTGCTCATGTTTCCATAGCAACATCATCTGTGAATTTTCACAACAATCCCCCCTTCTTGGTGTGTGTAATATAGCAGCGTTTAGAAGCAGATAATAACTCACAGTGAGAGCCAGCCAGGCTAAAGTACAGCCTCCACACAGAGGGGCTTGTTTCTACACCCCATGGTCCATTTTATCAGCTCCACTGACCATACAGGATCACTTAGTAGTTCTACAGTTACAGACTGTAGTCCATCTGTTTCTCTGCATACTTTGTTACCCTGTTCTTTAATGGTCAGGACCCCCAGAGGACCCCCACAGAGCAGGTACTGTTTGGGTGGTGGGTCATTCTCAGCACTGACATGGTGGTGGTGTGTTAGTGTGTGTTGCACTGGTGCGAGTGGATCAGACACAGCAGTGCTGCTGGAATTTATACACACTGTGTCCATTCACAGAGATCATCTGCTGCTGCACAGTTTGTGTTGGTCATCCTCTAGTCCTTCATCAGTGGTCACAAGACGCTGCCAACAGGATGCTGTTGGCTGGATGTTTTTAGTTGGTGGACTATTCTCACACATTTACAGAGATCTTACACATCTCCCTCTTCTGTTTTCAGTCTGGAAATCCCCAGCTAACAGGGGCATTTTTGGCCTAGCAGTTTAGTAACACGCCCATAAAGAAGTGAAAATGACTATTCCTGAACTGTGTAAGTATAAAAACTGCAGAAGTGATTTCACTCGACTTCCCCAGATAGATTTACAGCACTGTTTGTCACTCTTACGTTACAAACACACGTTAGTGAGGATTTATAACAGAGCATGTGTGATCCTGGCTTGGCGTGCGGCGCAGATACCGAATGGTGTTGGGCTGAAAGCTGAAGTCTACCCAGCTGAATGCTAATGTTAATGTCTAAATGATAGAACAGTTAGACAGGTCTTGGATCGGTATAAAAACAGGTTCACCGCAGAAGGAATCTCCTCCCCAGCCATACACCCCAGCAGAACAGAGCTGTTTCACACTGTGGTTGCTTTTTCGGTCTGAATAGGCAGCGCTGAAAAAAAGTGAGCGCACATTGAGAACACAAGTAAATTCAGCAAAGTGTTTTTTTTAGTGAAGCCGCTCCTATGAAGATCAAAGCTTTCTTTGAATCATGCACTTCAAGAAAAAAGTAAATGATACTGAAAACAAAATTATACCTGACGTTGTGTCATCTGCTTTCTATTTGAACAAATTAATACTGTCTTGGAATGTAATTTCTTTCTTCTTTTATTTTTTTTTTGCTGGACCGCCCAGTGAGCCAGCCTACGAGAGCCAATGGCGCCTACTGAGTCACTGACTGACCGACTGACTGACCGTTAACTATTGTTGAAATATGCAAGCGTTTTCCAAGACAAGCAGCAGGTGGTGTCATACATTTAAATGTCATTGTCATACCCTCCTAATGCTACCACAGTATAAGGTTAACAAAGACAAAACAGCCAGTTTATGAGGAGTCTGGCTATTCCTAAAACAATACTGCAAAACAGCAGAGGACACCCACGAGCTCAACGGCTAAAAACAAAAAGTTAAAATCGTTTCTAACCTCTTGCCCAGAACTTTCCTTTAATTTCAGAAAGTCAAGTATTTATTTCACTTAATGTAAGCAATGAAAATTTACCTATATATTTCCTCTTTTGTAGGATGTTAGCATCACCGCTACTGAGTGCTGAATGGTTAGCATTACTGCTAGTGAGTGCTGATTGGTTAGCATCACTGCTACTAGGTGCTGATTGGCTGGTGAGCGGAGCAGCTCATTGGCTGTTCACACTCACTGATGTCATGAATATACATGAGGTGCCATTTTAAACTCCTATAACTCGAGTTTAAAAGTACTTAAAAATATAACAGCAGTGCTAAAATGCTTTATGCTGTTCTGTGTTCAGGAAATAAATGTACTCTTTTACATTACACTGTTTAAGCATTTATAAACTATGATTTTACTCGAATGCTCCATCTTAACCCATTCATTTTGGACTCGCTCGGGAGCGCCCTCTAGTGTTTGAGAACCCTGAAAGACATTACAGAGTGTAATTCTCCTCTCTGCAAGGTCTCTGGCTGAAATGAAATAATTGAAACTCATCATGGTTCCTACAGCACTGATGACCTAATAATGGATAACAGTGACAATTTTCTCCTTAATTTTGCTGTATAAGCAGCCTACTTTAGCTATTATTTACTGTTTCAGGTAAGGCTAAAGTCACCAAGCACTGGTACATGACCAATAAGTGCGCCAGAATGTAAACTGGAACAACTAAGCACTTGTGCCTCAAACGCCAATGCTATCATAATAAAAGTCCTCTACAATTGCAATGCTTAAACAAGGTAACTTGATTTGCATGAACAATTAGTGAATGTTGCACTTTTCATTATTATTATTATTATTATTATTATTATTATTATTATATACAGTGATGTGATGCTGAAGTAAAGTTAACTAATATTACATTGGCAAATAAAGAAATTTTACAAAATTCTAATCCTACCCATATGGAAAAATATATATTCCAAATGTATTTATCCAATATATTTTTGCAATGTATGAAATGTATTTGTTAAATATATATTTAAAATCCATTTATTTGTGTTTGTTATGATCTTTGTTCAGCTGTATGTAATAAAGGTTACAGATGTAACTAAACTGTACTGACTTCTGTGATCTGCATTGTACTTTACATTAACCATGTCTGTATGCAGTAAGACACTCACACACAATGTATTCCAAATAAACAAGATATCAAAGCAAAACTGCATTTTCACAGAGTATCAAAACCTACAACACTCGCTTTTGCCATGTTTAAGGTTCATTTGCTAATATTTAAAATGAATATACTGGAAAACAAATTCATTTCTAAAGGTATCAAACAGTAAAGTACATTAGACAGGATTTTAGCTGTTTTCATGCATTTTCAAATCTATCTGATAAACACATTTACATACATTTATTTCTGTATGGCACATTTCTGTGTGTAATATTTCCACATATATTTTAAAATAAATGTATTTTATTAGTATTGTATTTGGTTAAGGCGGCAATATATTCTGACATACATTTTAGACTGCAAATGTATTTAAAAAATATAAAAATATAAAGTCCATATACATTTTTTTCCATGTGGGTTAAAATAGTGATAGCACACCAAAGTATCCTGCATCATAGACCCTTGTGTGACAACTGCCATGCAGTAGTTGATGAAACTAGGTTTGTCTAATTTTGTCTGAGTTCTGCTAATGACGTAATAAAGTTAGTTGAATGCAAACCTCTGATAACAAAAATGACCTGTGAGTATTTTGGGCAACATTTTCTTTGAACTTTTCTTGTGTAAATACATTATAAATGTACTCTTTTTTTCCTTTTCCCTGGTAAACTGAAGGTTTTATGTGTAGCCTTAGCAGCATCCTATGATACTTTGACAGAACTTCCAGCAAAGCGTAAACATGCTAGCGCCAAGCTAGCAGGGTTAGCTCTGTGCTATCTTGGATTTGTCATTTGGTCAGATTTTAACGGGCACAGATTTCAACAATAAAAGCATGGCTTTTTCAGTGAAACAGCCACATTGTCCTCTGAAGCTCTTTCTTGAGAGGTTTCTGTTTGTATGATTCCTGTTTTGGCTGCACTTTCTTCTTCACTCAGCTGTGGTCACTGCAAATGTGCATGTCTCAGACACATTTGATGGGTCATTAAGATAACTCAAAAGGAAGCACACTGTTTTTTTACTATGCTAAAAACAGTAATGAACAACACTTCCCCTCCCAACCGGATATTTTGAGCTATAATCTTGAAATACAGCGATCGCATGAAAAATAAGGTGGACACTTTTATCTGATTACATGCCTTCCTGTTACAGACTGTACTTCTTTTTAAACAGACATCATGAGGTGAGGCCTGGCTCTAAGTGTGTATAATTCAATATTTATTATTAATATCTTGATATTCATGAATAGATATTTTGTGTTTTACATAAAATGATAAAATATAATTGTTGCCTTATGGCAACAGCATCAGACAACGGAACTGTAATCTGCGATGGGAGTACGTGAATACACTACCACTGAACACTACTATTCAAAATCATAATTATTTTCATACATTCCTCTGTTCTTAATATGTGGCCATTAGGCATATGCGTTTTTGTTCATGTCTGAATGATGAATTGATTGCAGTTTCATTTTGAATGCTGTTGCCATATGGCAACAAAATGCAAAGTACTCCCCACAGCATTCTGGTGTTACACTACAGTTAATATCTTATTTGCTGTGTTATGCAGTAATCTGCATAGCATTGTAACCTTCAGACTCATCAGTTTGGCAGATTTTATACAATATATACAATACCCAGCATGCATTACGCAAATACACCATACATTAGGAATCCCCTGTGTCAACCAATCCTGACGGATAGCCTAGCTACTGATCTATAGGCTACTTAATAATAATAAATACAATCAAGCTAGCATTAGTGTAACCTAAGTTTACCACAGATGTCAAAAATCGTAAACAGTGATTTTATCCTTATTCATCACAAAATGGACACTAGTGTGGAGATCCAGAGAGGCCATGAGGTAGTTATAATTTTCTGCACTGTTATCTTGGCATCATGACTTATTTGTCTTGTGATCTCAAGATAACTAAAGTTGTTTTTTGAGATAACTTGATAATCTTGATAACCTTTAGATCAGATTTACAGATTTGCTGCAGCACATTGTAAAGTGTTTCAGAGAAATCTGGGCAGAGTTACAGTTTCTAGACTATGAAGAACCAACTGGGTGAACCAGACTGATAGAGTTCCACCCTGAGGCAGAGCAGTGCTGCAGCTCTAGTTAGTTAAGATACCAAAGACAGAAGCTGATTGTGAAGCAGATAAACAATGAGCTTCACTGAATCAGCATACCTTTATGAAAAGTTTATTTTCAGGGACCCCCAGAATTTTTATTTTGAGACATTCAGGGGGTCCAAGAGGGCTTCCAGATCCCCCCGGACCCCCTGTATTTTGGTCATAGTGTCCTTTTAATTAGGCCACCACTTTCAATAAGAAAAATCATTAAAAAACATTTTTCATGTATAATTAATGATCCATGCATTAATAAAAATTTTTACTATGTGTGCATGACTCCTCTTTCTTAACAGAGACTGAATGCATTTTTAAAGTGTCTCCTGATGATATGGTGAGCAGTATGTCACCTAAATAAATTTTAAGGACAGTTTTAGCATGCTTGTTGAACTGCAGGACCACTAACTGACCATAAACAGCAGGAAGTTGAAAATGAATTAAAGTCTCTTTCATTAAAACTGTCAGAATTTGTTTTATTTATCGTTTCTCCATAAAACAGTGATTCGAAGAAGACTGAAAAAGATCTCTATGTAGAAATGCAGCGCAGAATGAGTCCCTACAGAGAGACCACCTGTTGGAAGAGTAAAGGGGGGATTCTGTGGTATAAATGAAGCTTATTCAGGGAGCTATGAATGTCTCTACTCAGGGGTTAGTCTGCAGTCAAAACTGCGCTCACACACGGCACTTTCAGTAACCCACTGAAAAACATACGGCGAAATAGAAAATGTCAACACAGACACCCCAGAGGGAGACTTCAGGCGCGATTTAAGGAGTAGGAGCAAAAAAGAAATTTACACAGATTATCCTGTTACCCCAAATGTAGTCGATCAGCCAAGACATGTTTGGTGTCTGAAGTTTGCTTCTTTGGTTGTAGCCCTGGAGCTACGAGGCTAATGTAGCTAACAAGCAATGGAATCTTTGCATCGAACCATGTGGAGTTCTTAGCACTGCAAAAAATTATATCTTAGCGAGTGAAATTGCTGAAGGGAGATTGCTATAAGAACATTATAAGATTATTTTATTTTATTTTATGTTCCTTATTTCAGAAATATTGCATGAAATAAGCTGAATTTACTGTAAATTAATGAAATGGAATTTAATGAATTTAATGTAATGAAATTACTGGCTAATTGAACAAGGCAATTAAATGAAATAAAACTGCTTAACTGAACTCCAGCTCCCCCATGACCCAGAAGGAATAATTTTAAATAACCTTACAATATTATGACGTTGATTTCATAATGAAAAATATTAGATATACTGACTAGATGTAAGACTTTCTAAGATATCTTTGCAGTGTGTGTCATTACGACACTGTACGTCATAATGTTAAAACGAATATTTTGGCAAAAAAACCTATTTAGAACCCCTCCCCCCACCCCAAATGTAGCTGACCAGTCAGGACATGGCATCTATAAACACAATTTAGGCTTCAACATGGCTGCTACCATTTTGGCTATGCTAATGTACTTTAGTCCATGTTTGTAGATAACATTGAGTGAGTTTACATGCACCTAATACTCCAATCATAATCAGATTTCTGCATTTATCTGATTATTGAAGCACACTCTAAGTTCTTAGATCGGTTAAGGTCTAAAGGTTAAGAAATCTGATAAAGAGGCTGGTTGTGAGCTCTGTAATGGGTTTTTCAGTGCATGTAGACCCTCACTCCGATTTCTTTTATTTCTCTCAGTCTGCGCATGTGTGAAAACAGAGTGCTGTTCCGGAAACAGCAAGCAGTGTTTAACACAGCACCCGCGAGATGCAACACAACACTTCTGGAGCGACGCTGAAACCGACTACATGCTTGACAAAATGAGAGATTCAAATATTTTTCATCGTCCGGATGTATGTTTATATTTTCCACTAAAGTAACTTGATGTTTTAAAAAAAACAGCTCATGATGAGTTTATGATACGTTTACATCACGTCTTATTCTGTAAGTTTACTGGCTGGGTGTAAAACAGAAATCTGATTACTGTCTGACTTATGTAGATCCGGAGTCTCCCCTATATCTGATTACCCAAGAGCATGAAAACACACTGAACCAGTTACTGACACAATCTGATTTTCTGCAGTTATCAGATTATTAAGTGCATGTAAATGAGTTCAGTGTGTCATACAGTGTCAGATACCACATATTCAAGTCTATTAGAGATACCGAACAACTTACAGTTTAACGATTTACACAAGCAATTAGCAGCTAATTGGTGCTTGTGTTCTGGTTTCATTACTTGTTAGCTACATTAGCCTCATAGCTCCAGAGCTAAAACTAAAGAAGCAAACTTCAGACACCAAACACGTCTTGGCTGATCGACCATGATAAGCCACATTTGGGGTAAGAGGAAGTAAATTGTGAAAATCTGTTTTTTCGCCAAGCTATTCCTGTAAGAGTGAAGAAATTGAAGGTTATTGGCAGGTAATAATACAGAGGTCACACAAGCACTGCAGTTTGTCTGTGGTCCTAATTAAAGAGGGTCAGTGCAGTGGGATAAAGTTTGTTTTCTTTTTGGTTCGTGGCAAAAATGCTGAGTTTCCAGCATTTAAAACCTTTCAGCTGGCTAATGAGCTGCATTTATCTTCGTCATTAAGACCACATGCAGACCGAGAGCGCCGTACAACATCTAACTCTGCTCACATGTAACATGTATTATTCATAGTAGGCCTACACTTTTAGAAAAGATGGTTCTTCAAGGGTTCTTTGGTAAAGACAATGGCTCTAGAGCCATGAACTAGACTCATTTGCATGCTTAACTTTCAGAGACCTGCTGTTGCAAAATTTTAACAATTGTTTAAAGCACTCAGTTTACAGACTCACGAATGTTAGATTAAATTAAACTTTGTTAAAAGCATTATGGTTTCCCTGATCAGACACTTCCTAAAAAAGGTTTAAAATGGAAACAAACTGACCTAAAACATCAGGTGTGTTGGCCTTTCCTAATTTTAGATTATACTATCTGTCTTTTCAGTTGGTACCGTTAAGAAAGTGGTTCGACTCTACTTCTAAAACATCATGGCGTCACCTGGAAAGTAGAACTGTCAAACCACTATGACTTGAAAATATACCCTCTGCTGGCATGAAGCAGAAAACAGCTAGGCTAAATATAGGTAAGGTCATCAGTAATTCTTTGGATATTTGGACGCAGGCTAATAAAAAGCTCAGTATTACACTCAAATGTCATAAAAACTCACCAAGGCCTATATTTACTTTTGGAGATATTTTTGATGATAAAGGCCTCAAGCAATTCAATGATATAAAAGAATCCCATTCCATACCAGGCTTCTCCTATTTCTTATACCTTAGGCTTTGTGCACCACTGCGGACATACAGAGTTCCATGGGTTATTCCTCTACAAACACATTCTTTGCTTAGCTTCTTCCAAGTTACAACCATATCCTGGGCTTGATATCTACTATTTATGACCCATTTCTAACACTCTGCATGTGCTTGGGGTACAAAAGATTTGGACCTGTGACTTAGCGCCAGATGATGATTTAGAGCTGGATTGGAATTTGATTATTCTCTTCATCTAAAAATTTTGTTCTTCAGCTGATACGCTATAAATTTGCACACAGATTTTATGTAGCCGCTTACTGGGCATTCCAAATGAAACTTTCCACTGATAAACTTTGAATGCTCTTCAGATGTTCTTAGAACATTTGCTCATGTTTTCTGGCAGTGCCCTCCGGTGAAGCATCTCTGGGAAATGACAGCTTCCCTGCTCACTGCTCTTAGACCTGCCCTCATAACCAGCTCTGTTTCTGCTCTGAGATATTTCAATACTTAATGTGAAACCCAGTCAAAAGAAAACAAGAATGGCTTCTCTGACAGCAGTACAGAAGTTCAGAGAGGCCATAAGGTAGTTGTAATTTTCTGGATTGTTTTCTTGAGATAACAAGTTAATTATCTTGTGATCTCAAGATAACAAAATTGTCATCTTGATATAATGAGTTATCTTGTTATCTCGAGATAACAAATGTGTTATCTTGTGATAACTGGTTAGTTATCTTGTTATCTTGAGATACAAAGATGTTATCTTGAGATAACTGGTTAATTATCTTGTGATCTCAAGATATTTTTTTATCTTGAAGTAATGATCTTATCTCGAGATAACAAAACATGTTATGTTGAAATAATGAGTTAATTATCCTGTGATCTCAAGATAACACAGCTATCTTGTTACCAAGTTAACAAAGTTATCTTGAGATAACAAGTTAATTATCTTGCTGTCACAAGATAATAAAGTTATCTTGCGATAACGAGTTAGTTATCTTGTTGTCTTGAGATAACACATTAATTATCTTGTGATAGCAAGATAACAAAGTTATCTTGAGAAAATAAGTTATCTTGTTATCACAAGACAAAGTTATCTTGCAATAATGAGTTAGTCACCTTGTTATCTTGACATAACAAAACTTGTTTTCTTGAGATAGAGTTAATTATCTTGTGATAGCAAGATAAAGTTATCTTGTTAGCAAGATAATCTTGAGATAACAAGTTAATTATCTTGCAATAATGTGTTAGTTACCTTGTTTTCTCAAGATAATTAACTTGCTATCTTAAGATCACAAGATAATTAACTTGTTATTCCGAGATAACAATCCAGAAAATTACAGCAACAACTCATGGCCTCTCCCTTCCATACAGCAGTGAAGATGGATGTCCTGGTTCTGAAGCGGCCGCTGCCAGACTGAACCGAGCAAAGGCCGATACTGAGGTTGCCTGGTCTGTGGCAACTGACTCTGTTAAAAAAGTTTGAGAACCATATACAACAGTTTCTCCATCAATCTGAAGAACCATTTTACCATGCAAACAACTATTTAAGCAGGAAATGGTCCTATATAGAACTCATGGTTCCAAAGAGAACCATTCCCTTACCTGAGGAACCTCTGAAGAATCATTAAGTGTAGCATGTTACACACATGGTCCAAAATATTTTACAGATTTGGCTTTAGACAATCACAGTCAAATCGAATTTTAAACAGAGGCGCTGGCACATTTCATATCTATAATCCAGGTTCCAAGAGCGTCTGAAGATCAGAGTGGATCAGCATGAAAAGGCAGTGAGTTACAGCTTTTGTAAGACATTAAATGTAACCTGCACGTGTCCCGCAGGAAACGTTTAACTGTAAATTATCCCAACTCTGAATCTCACCTCAACAAAAGATCCATTAAATCATAGTTATACTACCTAACA
The DNA here is from genome assembly GCF_904425465.1 of Colossoma macropomum. Lineage (NCBI taxonomy): Eukaryota > Metazoa > Chordata > Actinopteri > Characiformes > Serrasalmidae > Colossoma > Colossoma macropomum. Next base: position 15,896,643 of record NW_023494804.1, on the reverse strand, counting down.
GCTGTAATACAAGAGGAGCTTCACCTCAGGACTGCTCTCCCTCACTGCTCAGCGCCTACTGACAGTCATTTAAGGACATCTGGCTGCAGGAGAAGGACGAGTCATTGTGGCTGGAGGAGATCTGACTGGCTGGAGCTGATCTGAGGCAAAGGGGAGAGAGGTTCTCAATGAGAAGAAAGAGTGAGCTGAAAAATCAACATAAAATTTAGCAGATTTTCTGTTCTGCACTGAACAAGGCCTCTTTATAACCAACTGATAATTGATAATCAGCCAAATTATTGTTTTGATTTTGGATAATCTTTGTAAAATCTTATCTTGGTAAGTAAAATGATTTTAAATCTAATCATTTTCTCATGTTGAGATTGTGCTGTTTTAAGTCATTTTATCAAGTAAACTGATCTCACTATATTGGCAAATATATTTGTTGATCTCAAGCAAATTTCTTAAAATAAGCTAAATGATCTGAGCTAATGTTACTTGATACATTTACTCAAACAAGTTAAAACAGGGGTGTCAAACTCAACCACTAAAAGGGCCATATTAAAAAATCTCAGCAAATCTGTGGGCCAGCTGTGTTTTTATTTCATTTTACGTAACATTTTGCCATGACCCTAACAGGCCATTATTTATTCAAAATATGCCAAAACTGCAACATCAAAATAGCCATTAAATACCTATTCAAAAATAATTCTAAATAAAAAATAAATTGTTTTAGGTAGTTTTTAAAAACTGCCTATTTGCTTTAACTAGACAGCAGGCATCTTTCCTTTTTTGTGTAACCGCGGGCCCACAGATTGTTGTTGGGGGTCAGAACGCATACTATGTTGCAGTGCATGCTGGGGACTGTATTGCATCTCAGGGTGAAACGGGCTAATTATAACAACAAATTCAAATAATTTTGTGGGCCGCCTAGGACTGTATCACGGGCCTGACTTGACCCGCGGGCACATTGTGTTTGACACATGGGAGTTAAAACATCTAGAAATGAGTTCTTTAATCTTTAATAAGCTCACAACACTCTCAACATGAGAAATATTAGATATATGTAGATAGATTTGATTTCACTTTTTGCAGTGTGTAAATCTGCACCACAGTGGTAAATACTGCACTGCACCTCTTCTGTGCCAAGATTTTAAATCTTAGATCTGAAAATATAAGATTAATGATCTTTAATTTAATTGATCTCTGCTAAAATGAGCTGCATTAGAGTACTAGTTTTTTCCGTTCTCTCTCTCACTAAAAACAACCTGTTTAAAGCTTCAGTGGCACAAACTCGAGTTCAGCTGCTTCATTTAAAAATCCTGTCCAGTTTCTTTTCAGGTTCCTCTGCTGAGGTTCTTCACTCTCTGTTACTGGGTTTAGTTTTATTTCATTTGGGAATATTCTTCTCTCTGATGTTCAAATAGTAGAACCCTTTATGTTCATCAGTGGTCCAATGTCTCTCTCTCTCTCTCTCTCTCTCTCTCTCACTCCTTTCTTTCTCTCTCCTTTTCTCTCTCTCTCTGTCTGTCTTTCCCTCTCTCTCTCCCTCCCTCTCTCTCAGTGCTGGTTGTGATAGTTTAGACCTGTTTCAACATCAGACTTGCTTCAGTAACAGCAGATTCTTCCTCCACTAGTGTTTAGTCATTTACACTAAATGTCTGATTTATTTTCCTCTTCATTGCCTTCATTTTCTCAGTCTGCTTAAATTAAGAAAGAAAAAAACTAATTAAGAATTATTCACTAATATTCAGTGTATTTGACTTATTACTGAGCTGTAGTGAGTCTGATCTCAAGATGTTTGATCTAAAAAGCAACATTTTCTACTTATTTTAGACCTTTGAACTCTTTTTAAAGCTACTTATTTCTAGACTGGAACTTATTTTAAGACTTTCTGTCAAATAAAAATATCTTGCTAGATGGGCAGATAATTTCACTAGTTTGAAATAATTTTCTTCAGATTCAATGTTTATTTCTCATATTTTAGCCAATCTTTTTTTTAAATGTGTGTGTGTGCATATATGTAAATGTATACTCAGTTACAGACTGTAGTCCATCTAATTCTCTGCATACTTTGTTACCCTGTTCTTCAATGGTCAGGACCCTCACAGGACCCACAGAGCAGGTATTATTTGGGTGGTGTGTTAGTGTGTGTTGCACTGGTGCGAGTGGATCAGACACAGCTGTGCTGATGGCGTTTTTAAACGTTTTAAGCGTTCTACAACTCAAGTATGCACTACCCAAGCATTCTATAACACTAACATGATCTACTTCAGTGTTCTAAAACACAAATTCTACCTACCTAAGCGTTCTAGAACACAAATATGATCTACCTAAGCATTCTAGAACACAAATACATTTAACCTAAACGTTCTAGCACTCTATTACGCACTGCCTAAGCGTTCTAGAACACAAGTATGTACTACCTTAACGTTCTAGCTCTTAAGTACACGGTACCTAAGCGTTTTAGAACACGACCTATCTAGCTAAGCATCCTAGAACACGAATACGTTCAAACAAAGTATTCTTCAACTGAAGTATGCGTTACCTACGTGTTCTAAATCTCAAGTATGCACTACCTAAACGTTCTAGCACTCTAGTACGCACTACCTAAGCGTTCTACAACACTAATACGATCTCCCTAAGCGTAGATTGACTTGACCGAGTGGAACCCAGCCCTCTAATTGGGTGTGAAGGGTGGAACTTAGACAACAAGAAGGAAAGCATCCAGGTTCTCCCGGACCCTTTAACAGGCGGGACAGAGGATCGGGGCGGAAACGGAGCAGCGGCCATGGCGGAGGTTTGTGAAGATAAATAATGTCAAGTTAAATGAGATGTTCTGTGTTATCAGCGTTAAAAACAGCAGTAGATGTTTAGAACCACCCGTGAGTGCGGACAGTGTCCGAATTCACAACGGATTTAGTCTTATATTCGGTAGCAAACAGTCGCTCTGCCGTTAGCTTGCAGGCTAACTGTGTTAGCATAACAACGTTGTGATTTTTAATACAGCAGCACGTTTATATTAAAATATCAAACACTGCGGCTTATTTAGATGGTTATTTATACTGTTCTCGTTTTTGATGGTCTGTTAAAAGTGATGAAGCAGATGTCAGCTTCTTAGCTACTAGCTTTTTGTTCGAATTTTCTCGTTCCACCTTAAATGGAGCAGCAGTTAACGTTAGCTACATTCAGAACGCAACAGAATGTGATTGCAGCGCCATTTAAGGTGGAACGAGAAAATTCAAATCGGAAACCAACTTAAGCCTCGTTTAAAAGTCATCTTATAAGTGTTTTATGATTGGCTGGTTGTTTAACACAGTCTAGTGAGGTTCCGTTTAAGATTTTTAGAGTTGATTAAAGTCTCTAATCTATTTAACTTTTTTTCTACAAGCTTTGTAAACATGTAGGCCTAAACTAAAGAGTGCTGCTGTGAAATAAAACCTCTTAAGGCATTTCCTGTGTACACCGATCAGCTGTAACATGAAAACCAGCACCTTGTATTTACACTCATTGTCCATTTTATCAGCCTCATTGACCATGTAGGAGCACTTTAGTAGTTCTGCAGTTACAGACTGTAGTCCATCTGTTTCTTTGCATACTTTGTTATCCTGTTCTGGATTTTTAAACACTGTGCCCACTCACTGTCCACTCTATTAGACACTCCTACCTTGTTGGTCCACCTTGTAGATGTAAAGTCAGAGATGCTGCTGCACAGTTTGTGTTGATCATCCTTTAGTCCTTCATCAGTGGTCACAACACATGACGCTGTTGGCTGGATGTTCTTGGTTCTCAGTTCAGCAGCGACTCTGAGATGTTTAAAAACTCAGTGTCTGATCCACTCGCACCAGCGCAACACACACTAACACGCCACCACCACCTCAGTGTCACTGCAGGGCTGAGAATGACCCACCGCCCAAATAATGCCTGCTCTGTGGGGGTCCTGATCATTGAAGAACAGGGTAACAAAGTATTCAGAGAAACAGATGGACTACAGTCTGTAACTGTAGAACTGCAAAGTGCTTCTATATGGACAGTGGAGCTAATCAGATAGTCAGTGAGTACAGAAACAAGGAGGTGGACTTATTGTTCTGGCTGATTGGTGTATTTTCATTCTTCTGGCTGATTGGTGAATTTTCATTCTTCATTAATGCCAACATATTTTTTCTTTCTTATTGAAACAGTACTATATATTGTGTGAGAAACAATTAATCTCTATGAACACGTATGACGCAAACAGCTGTGTGTTCTGCTTCTGTCTGGATGAACACAAGAACCAAACCCTGTTCTCCAGTTAAAAGTAAAACAGCTCTCTCTTTTTGCAGCCGTGGCTTAAAGTGGAACTTTTTTGTGTGTGTGTGTGTGTACATAATTCAGTGTGTGAGATGTAAACAGAGTGATTCAGAGTGGTTTGGTGTGAAACAGTTCAGATTTCTTTACAGTGGTGGTGATGGGTACCAGGGGTCCCCATGACTACAACGCAAATGTAGGCATTTTATTTAATAATACAGGCTATATTTGTATTGTATCTGTCTGAATGACATTGTTTACATCTCAACCATTGAATTTTGCATAAATATTGGTGGAGTTATTTAAGCGACGGGCCTGTACTACACAGAAATGGATTTCTTCTAGAAAACATTCACATTTAGGTTTACAGATGTTTAATGTCTTGTAGTTTGGGATGAGGTGATTTAATTTGAGTAAAACAGTGGTCAGCAGTGCTGTTACTCACATATAAGCTGACAACATGTAACACACATCAACCCAAATATTTTCTTTAAATTCACTTATACAGAATTAGTTCCCTGTTATCACTGAATAACTTTCATAAACCTCCAATTATTACTCTTTGTTGTTCTTTATTCTGTTTTTATTTTATTTGTTCTTTAGAGAAATATCTGTTAACAGTCTGTGTGCTTGTCTGGTCTGTTCACTATGTGACTCACCAAGACTAATTTCTTTAAGTGTAACATACTTGGTGAAATAAAGTGATTCTGATTCTAAAACTTATTTAAATGCAACCACAGTGGTTACTTTACAGACTTAATGTGTTAATCCTGCACTCTTAAAAAAGATGGTTCTTCAAGGGTTTCTGAGTAAAGGAAATAGTTTTATGAACATTTAAAGAACCCTTTGCATGATTAAAGTTCTTTGGATCATGAAATGATTCTTCAGAGTGATGGAAAATGTGTTGTATATGCTTCTATATAGAACCCAAAAGAGTTCTGCTATTGTTACAATGTCAAGCCTGTAACAATAATAAAATCCTTTTTGGAACCCTTTTCAAAAAGGTTCTATATAGATCCATATACAACACATCCTCCATCAATCTGAAGAACCATTTCACCATGCAAAGAACGCTTTAATCATGCAAAGGGTTCTTTGAGTGTTCATCGTTCTATATAAAACCATTTTCTTTGCTGAAGGACTTTTGAAGAACCTAAAGTTTGTCTTATTCAGGAGCTCATTTAGGTTCTTGTAATTTATGGAATACTGGTGGAACGTTTACAGAACTGTCAGAAGATATCTGCATTAAAAACAGCTAATATTTGAATGTATTATGAGTTTTAATCCATGACTGATGCTCTTAAACAGACGCACAGCCTGCAGGACCTGCGGCAGCAAGCAGCCATTGCCTCCAAGGTGTTCGTCCAGCGGGACTACACTTCTGGCACCATTTGCAAGTTCCAGACCAAGTTTCCAACTGAGCTGGAGGCCAGGGTGAGATCATTCGTACGCTTTATTTTAGCAAAGCCACCGATCAGAAATGGTACATTTTGACCTAGATTTGTTGTGTTTAATAAAGGAGAAGACACTGAAATAAAATTGTGATTTTTTTTTTTTTCTTCAAGATTTTCTTCTTCTTCTCTGACCTGGTTGAGCAATATCTCCAAAAAAGCTGTCAGATACAGATTTTACATGTTGAATCACTTATCTTGAATATGTTTTCTATTTAAAAAGAGTTTTAAAGGTGACCTATTATTCTTTTCCAGTTTTCCCTCTTTCCTTTAGTGTGTTGTAGCTTTTTGTGCATGTAAACGTTCTGCAAAGTCTCAAAGTTCACCCCAAAGGGAGAAACTCTCTCCCACAGAAACCACTTTTCTCAGAAAAGAGTGGGCGAGCTGACCAATCACAGCACGCTGGGCTCATGGGGAGGCGTGGCTTAAAGACACAGGGGCTCTAATAGAGCGTTTCAGATAGAGGGTCAGTAGAGATGAACAGGAGGAAAATAATGTGTGTTTGGAAGATTGAAGCTGTAAATCTATTGTAGTAAAGCCCAAAAATACAATTAGCAGCATAATATGGCCCGCTTTAAAATATGTTGTATTTGTTTTATTATTACAGATTGAAAAGCAGCAGTTTGAGGAGACGATACAGACACTGAATAACCTGTATGCTGAGGCGGAGAAGCTGGGGGGCAAGTCGTATTTGGAGGGCTGCCTGGCTTGCCTCACTGCTTATACCATCTTTCTTTGCATGGAGACTCACTATGAAAAAGTAAGCTTGTATCTGTTATACTGTCCTATTAGTGTGGGATGCTAAATTGACCCTTATTTATCAGTTGTGTGGGGAAAAAAAAGAGTGCAGATATAACCACATCTGTGTCTGATTGATGAAACTTTCTTGTGATCTAGAAATGAGTGAAGATGTGAGTGCAGTCTGCTTCAGTGCATGAAATCAAGCACCAGCCTACCAGCACCTTATTTACATATCATTTACATGAAGCACACACTAATTCATGCAGATGGTTCGCCACTATTAGTACAGCATTCAGTGACTTGTGAGCCAATGGCTGGGCTTGTAGGCAGAGTCTGAGGTGGAGCAGTGAGTGCGCTGCTCCCCTTACTGACCAAACTTTATAGTGCTAAAATTTTCATTCTTATTATTGGTACTGTAGATGATGTTGATAGTTGATTGACCTACATGGACTTTTATCAGATGCAAGTTTGATCGTACAGATGAAATTGATGATGAATAACGAAACTGTTGGTGAAATGTGCGTGCGCTCAATTTCTGAACAGATTTGACCGTGTGATGGGGGAAAAAAAAGGCCAGTGTCTGTGCAGGTGTTGGTGCCACACTGTGATATTGAGTTTGAATTTCAAAAGTATTGATAGATAACAAGTATATTATCAGTGACACCATTCCACTGCATAATTTTGTTGTTTTTTTTAATGAAATAAAAAGCCACAAGAGTCTGTGCTTTACAGGGGTTTTATCACTGGTATCACACCTTTACGCCTCACTGTAACACGTGAATACACTGCTTGATGTCTGAGACATTGTTTTACCATGTTTTGGCCTAAACCCGGCACCCGGACCCTTCTTCTGCAAAGCCATGCTGTTGTGATGGATGCAGTATGTGGTTTAGCTGTCTGGATGGCAGCATATTTTGCCAAAATCTGTATATTTCGTTCAGCATTAATGGTGCCTTTACAGATGTGCAAGACACTCCTGCCATGTGCACTAATGCTCCCCCATACCATCATGGATGCTGGCTTTTAAACTGTGTGCTAATAACAAGCTGGGTGGTCTTTAGTCTGGAGGATGCAGTGCCCATTAATTCCAAAAAGCATTTCAAATTTTTTTTCAAACTTTAATGAGCTTGGGCCCAGAGAAGATGGTGGTGTTTCTGGATCATGTTGACATATGGTTTCTTCTTTGCATGATACAGCTTTAACTTTTGTGGATTGGTGAACTGTGTTCACAGACATTGATTTCTGGAAGTGTTCCTGAGCACATGCAGTGATTTCCAGCACAGAATCATACCTGTTTTCAATGCAGTGCTGCCTGAGGGCCCAAAGATCACAAACATCCAATATAGACCATCGTCCTTGTCCCTGGTTTGTGTCTGGTTAACAGGGATTTCTCCATAAATAGATTTCTCTAAATCTTTTGATGATACTGCAGATGGTGGGATATCCAAAGTATTTGCAATTTTGCGTTGAGGAACATTTTTCTGAAATTGTTCCACTATTTTTAGATGCAGTTTTTCGCAGTTGGGTGAGCTCATGTTTGCCTCTTAGAAACTCTGCCTCTCTAAAATGCTCTTTTTATACCCAGTCATGTGAGTTAGTTGCGAATTGCTCCTCCAGTTGTTGTGGTTATTATTAGTACCACTTACTTTTCCAGCCTTTTGTTGCCCCTCCCTGTCCCAACTTTTTTTGAGATGCGTTGCTGCCATCAAGTTCTAAATGAGTTATTTTTATGCAATGGTAAAATGTCTCACTTTCAACATCTGATGTGTTGTGTGTTCTATTATGAATAAAATATGGGTCTATGAGATTTGCAAATCATTGCATTCTGTTTTTATTTACATTTATTTTACAGTGTCCAAACCTTTTTGGAATTGGGGTTGTAGATTTTCCACTATTTTCCCATCATCAACATTCCATATTAAACTCAGACTCGTGTAGGTTCACTGGTGGTTTTGGATAGTAAATAAAATGTCTGTATTTGTGTTGTAGTCATGGTGACCCCTGGTTCCTATCACCACCACTGTAAAGAAATCTGAGTCTGTAATTTTCTCTGCAACAAACCATTTAACGTTAAACCATTCTGAATTAATTTGTTTAGATCGCAATGACTGAATTATGCAAAAATGTAAAAAATTGGTGGAATTACCCTTTTACGTGCAAAATGGACACCACTGTTTGGTTAGCATAATGTCAGTGTTGTATAATGCTTACTGTCTATCAAATATATGGCTAAAAAATACCCAAACAAAACTATAACGTAATGACAAGGTATGTCAATATCACAGTATAGCTATATGTATGATATAACACACGCTTGCAATTTTTGATATTCAGATTGTTTTAAATAAACAGGAAATTTCCATTCAGGAAATGTAGTTTGTGTCTGGTTAACATTTACAACACTTAAATTCTCTTGGATGCAAGTTTAAGAGCTAAACCAGCTCTGCCAGGTTTGTAATACATTCTTTTAAGCAGCACAACCGAAGCTTGGGCTCATTAACTTTATTAATGAGAACTTGAATGTCATCTAATACCGTGTCCCAGCACTATATAGTACAATAAAAATACCATAGCAGCTTGCAATTTATTCTGTTTGTTGGCCTCTTTAAAAATTCCTTATAAATATCTTTAACTAACTGTGTAACTTCCTTAAGGTGCAGATATGTTATGCCTGATAAAAACCTGGTGGAATAATAATGGCAGACTTCCTTGGACTTTTGATCCCAGTGAGATATCCTGGTATTATTACAGCTGCAGATAATTGGTGGATGATTGCTTCAGACTGAAATGAGGAAGCCTGTGTGGAAAGCTTTGACTTTACTGTGATTGCATTCCCTTTAACCGACCACTGTTGTTTTTTTCATGTCTTCATCAATTAGGTGCTGAAAAAGATTGCCAAGTACATCCAGGAGCAAAATGAGAAGGTGTACGCTCCTCTAGGTCTCCTTCTCACCGACCCCATCGAGAGAGGCCTTCGAGTGGTATCCTTTTCTGACAGACAGAGTCCCCTTTCAAATTCAGAACGGCTATCTGAGCAGAACAGCGCAGGTTGACGCAGTGTTCTTGGAAATGATTGAAAGGTGGATTTGGGAAGGCCTTAAAAAAATGGATGAGGCTTCCTCAAGAGTATATTTGTAGGAGTGTCTGATATATAAATGTTATTCGCAGATAAATGGGAGATTGTAATTTTCCCATTTAATTTAATATTGATAATTGCAACCAGTAACTTACTACCCCATTTTTGACCACATGGAGCGATCCGGCCGATTTATATATGAATGGTGTGGAAGATTTATTCAGTTTCAACACAGGAGATCAGAAGTGCAGTTTGAAACAAATGTTCAGCTGAGGTACCGTGAGGGGATATTTATATTTAAACTTTTTCTTTGTAGCCTAGAGATCTTTAGAAGCCATCATCTCCAATGTTTTAAACTTGAACTTCATAGATGAATTATAGTGTGAACTATAAATAAATGTAAAAGAAAGTAAAATTATTAGCTATTGGTATCTGCTTTGGTCAAAACAAGGGGTTATCAGTTACTTCTGTTGGCCCAGAAATTCCATATCAGTCCATTCCTTTACAGTTGAGTACAAAATTAACAGTATCCTGAGTTTGATAAGTATTATGTAAGATTTAAAGTAAATTATTTTACATTTGATATCCATGAACGGACAGACAGTGGACGTGTGTGTTTCATATCGATACTACCCTCTAATAGAGGAAGTGATAGTCTTATAAGGAGTTTCCTTTAACCCAGTCTTCTTAAGGTGGAGATAACCATTTTTGAGGACAGAAGCATTGGATCAAGATAAAACATACCAAAGGTAAACATTGACCCAGAGATCAGAAGTCACTGGCCACTTTGTTAGAAACACCTACCTTATGTACCACCCATCTTGTACTTCGACTAACTGGCCGCTTTATTAGAAACACCGTCTTGTACTTTCACTCACTGGCCACTTTATTAGAAACACCCATCTTCTACTAATTGGCCACTTTATTAGAAACACCTATCTTGTACTTCCACTAACTGACTACTTTATTAGAAATGCCCGCTTTGTACTTCGACTAAGTGGCCGCTTTATTAGAAACACCCATCTTGTGCTTCCACTCACTTATAAATCCACTATATAACTGCACAGTTTATCAGCCCCCTTCTACCTCATTGGTCATTTTCTGACCACATGACCGCTGTTGTCCAGGTATGACTGACTATTGGTGAAGGTGTACATGAGCTGATGAAGTACAGTCTGTAACTGCACACCAGCAAGGCGGAGCTACAAGGTGTTTCTGATAAAGTGGCCGTGAGTGTTTGAACTGTATGTAATCTAATAACATTTGCGTTTCCTTTCAGAAGAATGTATCGGACACATTAATCACTGGCCTGCTGGATTGAGAACCGGGTCCCTTTATCGTGCCCTCATCGTCCTGCCTGTCTGCATCTGAACGTAGACGCTTCTTCTTTGTTTCTACAGATTCTTCCTCTATTCTTTCATTTGTTTTTCTCACAGGTATAACGCGTTCTTGTCTGAAGCAGTGCTTGTTCATTTATAAGCCGTCAGGTTTTGTATGTATACTGTCTTACTTAATCGAGATCATTTTAAAAGCTATTATATTGTGCCATGTATTTTATATTGCTCCTTTTTGAAATTGTTTCTTTCTTTTGAAGCCTTTGACCTCTTTGTTTTCTGTATATACTTGTCTTTGAATGAGCCGTAGGTAAAGTGTACAGTGTTGATTCACCACATGGCCGCAGTGTTCGGTGTCCACGTAGTGAAAATCTCGGTCTCGGATTGTTGTCGGCACCGTATTCGGCAAAATTGACATTCTGATGATGACGTTTCAGTTGAATATTGAAGTGTGTTAAGGATTTTGATATAATGTGCATTTTAATACCATAAAAGCTGATCAGTGATGATCAATCCATTCCACGGTGACTTTCCTCAGATCATGTGACCGTTTTCAGTATGTGACATCATCCCCTGTGCTCAGTTAAAACACTACAGGGCAGATTGAGTTGTCTCAGACTCGGTTACACTATAAATAGTGACTCTCACTTCAAAGTCTTCATCCGGATGCACTTGGCCTGTGTGCAGACCTAACGTTGGGTGTCGTGGAGCTGTAAGAATGACTGATTAATCTGCTGTCCCCTTATCTTATTGTGCCCTAATTGCATCAGTACTGACCATGAAAACTTTTAAGGCAACAGTTCCACACAGAGTTGCATCTTATTGGATTTGGAGAGTGTCGTTTGTATTTTCTGTTGTATTAAAATAAACCATTGCTGTCTTTTCTTGAAAATCTCTGAACACATTTATTTAAAAATATGTATCGTAATAAATTAACTTTTCCTTCAGCTTGTTGTGTTGTGCTTATTTAAAAAAATCGAAAAATACTGAGATGTAAGGAAATTAGTAGCCGTATCCCAGGCATTGATGAGACTACTGTTTGTATTACTATAAAAGACACACAGGGCATCTATAAGGCTTGATTTATTAGTAATCCTATAGATTCCCAGAGCCTCTCTATGTCTTTTATTTTATTATTGCTAATTTTCTTCTGTTGCCTCTCATTGTTTTATGGAAGCCCATTCCCACTACTTTAAATTAAAAAAAAATCCAGCATTTTTTTTAATTATTAAGTGAACTGCTATGCCATTGTTTTGAGGTACTCTCATTATTTTGAGGTGCTTTCTCATTATTTTTAGGAACATTCTCATTATTCTGAGAAATTTGTCATTTTGAGATGAAAATAAAAATAAATACACACACACACATCATCTAAACCGCTTATCCTTCTGGGTTGTGGTGGGGTGCTGGAGCCTATCCCAGCTGTCATTGGGTGGAAGGCAGGATACAGCCTGGACAGGTAATAAATAAACATTTACATATAAATAAGAATTTATTTAATAATGAGAAAGCATCTCAAAAATTCTGAAAACAATGAGAAAGCAACTCAAAAAAGTATCTCAATGAGAAAATCTCAAAATAATATTATTTCAAAATAACGACTTAGTATTTCAAAATAATATAATTTCAAAATAACGACTTAGTATCTCAAAATAGTGCCATACCAATTCACTGAAGAATTGATTGATTGATTTATAGACTGATTGATAGGTTGACTGACTGACTGATGGGAATGGCCTTCCGTACGTTGTACGTGTAAAGCAGTGATCTGAACTTGGTTGCGCTTCCACCTCCAACCGCTGGGCTCCGCTATAATCACTGTCACTGCTCACCCTTAGCGTTTACGTTAGAATTAAATGCTGCTTGAAATAAAGTGAATAGCGAGTGTTTTTTAGTTGGTTCTATCAATTTGAATCCAGTTTTAGGTGCTACGTGTTTTTGGCGCTCTCTGTTTGAGGTATGGGGACGATGTCACTCCAAGAATTGTTACAAAACTGCAAAATTGTGGGGGGCGTTTTCCTTGAAATCAGATTGGCATGCTAAGCTAAGTTAGCTCTGCTAGCTAAACGTTGTGGTGACTGATGTTTCTGAAATACTTTATTTAATTGTCATTTATCTCTGCTGTGTTGTCTACATTTGCCTGTTGTTGTTTTAGGTTACATGTCACAGCTGTGCTGATTTAATTCCTGACCTGTTAGCTTAGTTTAAGCTTATTAGAAGCAGAAACACGGAGCTGGAGTTGGCTTCTTTGTCGAATTGTCCGTTCCACCTTAAATACTACAGCAGTTACACTGGCGCCGCTGACGCGCTACGATGTAAGTGCTGCAGCATTTAAGGTGGAACGGACAACGAATAAGAAGTTGTGGGGAAAAAGGAAGCCAAATTCAGCCTCGTAGCAGAAACTTTGTTCTTTTGTTAACTTATGTCTGACAGACACCGATAATCCTGAAAATAATAATTTAATACGCGGACAACAACAGCTTTTAACAAACTAGACAGTGCATTTGCAGATGGAGAACGTGCTGTATATGGTTCAATAAGGCAAATAAAAAGGGTTCTGCAGTTGTTACCCTGTCAAGCTGAATACTATAGAAGAACCCCTTTTGATGTTATATATATAACTATTTTCAAAAACAAGTTCTATTTAGAACCATATTCAACACATTCCTCATCAATCTGAAGAACAATTTTACAATGCAAAGAACCCTTTAAGCATGCAAATAGTTCTTTTAGTGTTCATGGTTCTGCATAGAACCAGTGTCTTTACTAAACCCTTGAGGAACCATATTTTTAAAGGTGCAGATATAAGTTTCATCTTGCCTCTCTTAAATGTGGATTGTTGATGTATTATTGCACTCAGCTTTTATTTACTTATTTTGTTATTGTATTTATGTTACATTTGTGCCTCTAGCTCATCATCTCATCACCCTGGCGGATCCCTGCTACGATGGCTGCTACCTCCCCAAGCAGGAAAATCAGTTTGTTCATAAAGTCCTTGAGGAGCTGGACGCCTTTCAGCAGAGAGATGATCAGAAAAGGTACAACGTTGACGAGGCTGGTGTCTGAGTTGGGATGTGTCAAATGTGGCCGATTTAGGCCACTATAATTATCAGATCAGTACACTGTATGCCCAAAAGTACGTAATTAGTTCAGCTACTTTAAGGTCACTTATTGCTGACACAGTTCCATAGAAAAGCACTGACTAATAGAATAGGAGGTGGATAAATTTAAAGGGTCCATATCCTACTGTTCTTCTGGAGCAGCCACACACAATTTCTCCAGTCCTGGTCCTGGAGAGCTATCTTCCTGCAGAGTTTAGTTCCAACCTATATCCAGTAAGCATCCCCACCCCTTACTTAACACTAATACTTCTGATCCAGCCAGTCAGGGACTGTCAGAAGAAATGCTGCTGCCTGCAAACGTTTGGATATATAATGTATTTGAATGTATTTGCCTGTGTTTTCCATTCAAGCGTCCTACTCTTCCCACCCCTCCCAAGCCGACTTCGCTTTCTGATCCACAAGACGGCCGAGAACCACCCGAACCTGAGCACTTTTTCTGTTGGGGAAACCTGGAGCCGCAGGGTAGCCATCTGCTACTCCCACCTAAGGTAAAGGTATAGCAAGCAACTTTAAACAGTCGGAAAGTTATTCTAGCTTTTTAAAGAGATGATTTGGCCAAATTTATACATTTTCCTCTCAAATGTATTTGATCAGTCATGTTTGGTTTCTGAAGGTTGCCTTTTTTAGTTTTGCACTGGAGCTACAATGTTAAGTGTAGCTATTAAGTAATAGAAACTTATACCCAACCAATTAGTGTCATGCAAACTGCATGCCTAAATCACCACACTTGCCTCAAACTGCAATCTGTTACCTATAAAATGAGAGAAATGTTGCATAGCTAAACACAGTAGCATCCATAATGTAGTCCAGTGGTCACCAACCCTAATCCTGAAGATCTGCCTTCCTGCAGAGTCTAGTTCCAATTACAGTCGTCCACACCTGCTCCAGATAATTAACTTCTTCAAAAGTCATTAGCTTGAAGGAGGATTCCCCTGACTTCTCAAAATTTAATTCAGAGTAGTTTGGTGTGGAATGGTTGATTTGTAGAGATTCAGATTTCTTATCAGTGGTGGTGATAGGAACCAGGGGTCACCATGTCTACAACACAAATATAGACATTGTATTACTATCCAAAACCACCAGTGAACCTACACGTCTTTGAAGTTGTGACTTCTGACTTCTGATTGTAAAATTGTAGAAAATCTGGAAAAATACATATTTTGCCTTGCTCTGCATGTATCCCTTCACCATGACTAAACCTATCGTAATATAATGTCTCAGACAACAGGCACTGTGTTCTTAACCATCTTTTCAATAACTTTCTGTGGGGGAGCTTTTAAAGGTGGATGTCTGGATAAATTTAAAGATCTGTCAGAGCTTCTTGTTTTCATAGCGAAGTTAGGGACTGGGTAGTGAATGGTATGTTCTGAAACTTCACGATTGTTTCCATACTACATCAAACTGAGGGAAATTCAGTTTTCCATGATATGAGCCGTTTAATTTTTTGCCAAACTTTCACTTTAGGAGTGAAGAAGTTATTAGGTTATTGGAAGGGGATAATACGGCGTGTCAAGCAAACACAACAGATTTTATTGTTTGGCTTTAAAATGAATGTGTTTACTTCTGTCTGTTCTGCAAGGTTACCACCCAGGGAGGACAGCAGTGACACAGACGGTAGTTTATATGAGCAGCCGTGCGGGAGGGACAGAGGAATGGAGGGAACATCAAGCAGCCAACCAGCCGGACACAGATCCATTCGCAGCAGAGGGACTAAAAGGCCAGATAAAGCCATCTACGTCCCTCGGGCTTTGAGGCAGAAGGCATGTGAAAGCTCAGGTTCTGATGAGCCCAGCAGAAGCTCCTCCAGCTGCTGCCTCAGCGCCTCCGAGGAGTCCAGCTCCGACACTGCAGACCCCCCTGCAGTCAATCCAGAGCCAGCGTTTTACAGCACTGACGAATCGGTGGGCGAGCAGGACGTGTTTATGCAGGTTTCGGGGTCAGGGCCCTACCCCTGGCCTCCAGCCTGGGACCAGACTGTCTCCTATTTCATGGCAATGACCCTGGAGGACCAGGCAGAGGAGGACTGCAGTAATATCACACCCACCGAATCACCCTGCCAGCCGCAGAACAAAGAGGAAAGCGAAGACTTCTACTCCGAGGTACAGAGCATAATTCAGACCAGTATTGAAATTAAGATTGACAAAAGAACCACAAGAACTCATCTCAGCTGAAGTCTAAATCTCTGACCTCTCACAGATCCAATAATTTAGAAATGATTAAAGATTCATCATTACATCTCAAATGTCAACAGGATTCGATAAAAATGTACTGAATACACAGTTATAATTGGATTAAATATTTACACGGTAGTGGAATATAGACAATTAAAAACAACACATCACTGTGTTGGCATTTATTGGAGTAACAACTGCTTTACATTCTTCTTGTACATGGAGAATCATTTGATTCCTCCACTGAAGAGATGTTTTTCTCATACTTGACGCCATGCTTGGTCAGAAGCTTGCGCTGATCGGACCAAGAGTTGTTTATGATCCGAAATCATAAACCGAATAACAGCGCTACGAGCCAAATGCTTTCAGCTGAGTCGCAGAAGTTTCCATTAAGAGATCATGTTCATGTTGCAGGGCCCTGTTGACGGTGGTATGATGTTTTTAATTATGTTTGTTTCCTTTTTGTTTGGGGAATTGTGTCATTGTTTTGTGTGCCTTATTTTTGTCTGTTTTCTATTTACTAAGATTACAGCCCATCTGAAGGAAGGAGAGGTGGTGATTGAGAATGCCCAGAATGATTACTCCAGCTTCGAGAACGTGTGGATTAACCAAGAAGAGTTTGCCCACGTCATCGAAATCTACGACTTTCCAGCCATTTTCAAAACAGACGACTTACTGGACGCATTTGCGGACTACAGGTAATTCCAGCATGTTCATATGAATCTGGTAAAGTGGATTTTTTGGGGAGGAACTTTGGATCTTAAAGAATTCCACTGATTTTTCAAAATTTCTGAAATTCAGTGTGTGAGATGTAAACAGGGTGACTCAGAGTGGTTTGGTGTGAAATGGTTCAGATCTGTTTACAGTGGTGGTGATAGGAACCAGGGGTCGCCATGACTACAACATAAATATAGACATTTTATTTACTATCCAAAACCACCAGTGAACCTACACGTGTCTTCTGAGTTTAGATGGAATGTTGGTGATTGTAAAATAGTGGAAAATCTGATATAATAAGTTTTCTTTGGGGACTATTTTGCCTCACAACACTCTGCATGTATCCCTCCACTGTGAATGGATTTTAAGTTCTCAAATCTATTGTAAAACAGTGTCTCAGACATCAGGCACTGAATTCATAACAATTTCATGCAATAACTTTCTGTGAGGGAGCTTTTAGAGGTGGATGTCTGGTTCCCATCACCACCACTGTGGACAATTCTGACTTGGCAAGTTTCTCTAGAACAGAGCGTTTCACACCAAACCACTCGGAACAACTCTGTTTCTTCATCTTCATCTACAGAATTTTTTAAAAATCTGTGGAATTCCTCTTTAAAATTGAGTTCGTGTGGATTTGGTGCACAACCTGCTGTATTTTTTTCAACTGGTACTTATTCTATATTTTTTTGCTTACAGTGAAGGTGGTATGAAGATAAAGTGGGTGGATAACACACATGCTCTTGGTGTTTTTTCAAGTGCATCAGCAGGTATGATTAAAAATGAAGTATGACAAAATCCACCAACGGTAACTTCACACAACCTCTTTCAGGTGTAGTTTAGTGCTGTCAGATCACTATGTGGCTGTTTGCATGCAATATGCAGATGAAACAAAAACTGTATGTACTCCAGCAGCACTGCTGTGTCTGATCCACTCGCACCAGCACAACACATACTAACACATCAACACCATGTCAGTACTTTTGGTCATATTAGTGTGTGTGGACACCTGACTGTCACACTTATATGATCTTTTTTGGACGCCCCATTCCAAATCCATAGGCATTTATATGGAGATATGGATGGTCCCACACTTTGGGCTTTGTGGTGAAGCTGTTGTTGCTCCTACATGTTTCCATTTCACAGTAATAGCACTTACAGTTGGCCGGGGCAGATCTAGCAGGGCAGAAATTTCAAGAACTGACTTGTGGCAGAGATGGCATTCTATGACGGTGCCATGTTTAGTCACTGAGCTCTTGAGTACGACCCATTCTACTGCCAGTGTTTGTCTAGGGAGACTGCATAGCTATGTGCTTGATTTTATACACCAGTTAGCAATGGGTGTGGCTTAAACACCTGAACACAGCAATTAGGAGGGGTGTCCAAATACATTTGAATGGTCAAGTAAAAGTAAATATAGGACGTCCAAAAAAAATCAACCAAATTGTTGCTTCTCATCATTCAACGTTTCAAATAACTTGGTGCATTAATACATAATTCACTTGCAATCCCTCAGAAAACTGCAGAACCAGTTTTTGCAGGATTTTTATTTATTAATTTTTATTTAACAGTTGTTGTTGCTTTTGTGCTCAGCGATGCAGGCCCTGTCCATCAGACATCCACTGCTGAAGACCAGGACACTGTCGGAGGGTAGTAAGAAGGCGAAGGGCAAAGCAATGAGACGAGCAGGTGTGTGCTGCACACATGCAGTACTGTGCAACAGTTTCAGGCCAAATTAGACTTTTGCACAGAAAAGATACTAATACTAGAACAAATACAAGTAACATTAATACAGTAAGTAGTCATGTTATGTAAATCACTTCATTTGTTTAACCGTTTCCTGCCCCTCTCCTCGAGGAAGTCTTGTGTTACTTGTAGGCATCATCCAACACCTGCTTTATAATCGATACTTCATAAACTTAAATTTTATGCTGCTGATGGAATTTAATTAATCTACGTGATGGCTGGAGGCATCCAGGAAAAATCTGGAACCAGACTTTGTTCTTCAGACTAGCTTACAAGACATCAACTATTCTTTTTTTTTTCAAAATAAGATATCATTTTTACTGTATTTGCATATTTGCATATGGTGATTTTACTGGCAAAGACCTATATTCACAGTACTGTATGTGTTTATTCAGATTATAAACCTGTATGCTAGCTTGCTTAGCACATGCAGTTTAATATTACACAATTTATAACGGCTCCTTTAAGCCAATTATGGCTATTGTTTATATAAGTTTATATTATAATTTGGAAAAAACTATGCAAATACATAAATTTACCAAACTGTCACTTTGGAAAGTAATATCTCACGAAAATTAGCTAGCATGGATCTTCCTCTTTCAGTCTGAAATTGTACTAATTACACAAAATTCATGCCTCAGTAAAGCTAAAAAGCAGCCTTAACCTTACTGAAAACACATGCCTACACTATAGAACAAGTCTCCTTGCTTGTGTGGCGTGTGTTTTGACTATTGCTAATTATTTTGTTTCACATTGCACAAAACATTAATAAAAGAGTGAATAAATAAATGATAACTTTATAATTACACTTAATGCTAATGAATTAGCTTCACATTACACAATCCAATTACAGATATTAATTATTACTGTTTGGATTAGCATCACCATGACTTTTATTTTGGTATGATTCAGAATGCACAAATGTAACTGGAGGAACTGTTCACACAGTAGAAGAATAGACAATAAACCAATACACTAGGCTTATTTTGGTTTTGTACATTTGAAAATGGCCCAAGAATGTTATGTAGCTGAATGTTTTATGTATTATATATTTATGTTTTTTGTACTATCAGTGATTTTAATGTGAATGCAGTTCAATCACCACCTTCAAATTGGTGCATTTTTATACCCTACTGCTGGTGTATATGATAATTCTACCCACGTTTTTCCATCCAGAGTTCATTCAGCCGGTGAAGGAGAGGCCGCGGACGGACACAGCAGTGGCCAGGAGGATGGTGACCAGAGCGCTGGGTTTGAGGGGAGGATCCAGAGGAAAACGCTACTGACCAGGAGTTCGTACACCCACCACAGAACAACAGGAGTCATTGCAAAACCTGTATTTGCCCAACACCTGTTTTACTGAGAGTTAGTGCACTTTTATTTTGTTTAATCCTGTCCTGCAGCTCTATACTGTTTAGTGTTCCTGCTATTTTTATTCATCTTCACACCTCTAATAAAAAAAATCTGTGAGCCCCACCCCCCAACCCCCCAAATGCAGTCAGTCAGCCCAGACACGTTTGGTTTTATCATGTACGGAAAGTACCTTTAGTCCATGTTTGTAGATAACAGTGAGTCATACAGTGTCAGAAACCACATAATCAAGTCTATTAGAGACACTGAACACCTCCACTCAGTCTGAGGCGAGAGAGTGATGATTCAGGTATGCAGTTAGCACCATGCTAATTGGTAACCATAAGCTTCCACTACCTGTTAGCTACATTAGCATCATAGTGCTGAGACTCAAGAAGCAAACTTCAGACACCAAACATGTCTTAGCTGATCGACTGTTTGTGGCGTAAGTTGGGAAAACTTCAAATAAATTCCAAACTGTCATTTTGAAAATTAATTCTTGCCCTAAACTTTGAGAAACATCTCACTAAAATTTGTGTAAATCCTTCTCATTCAGTCTGAAATTGCACGGATTAGTTTTCACAAAATTCACGCCTCTGTAAGTGAGGCTAAAAAGCAGCCTTTACTTTACTGAAAACACATGCCACCACTATAAAACACATCTCCTTGCTTGTTGGAATATTTTTTACATTTTCTTTTAGTACCTGTGAGCAAAATGTAGCATAACTTGTGTTTTTTAGCCATCCAGGTTGTTACTCGATTGATTAAGCAGATCTACATAGACTGAATTTTCTCCTCCTCATTTGCTTTTAATAATGTTGCTCTTCACTAAAACTACAGGGTGTAACTTCTGACGCAGATTTTTAATGCCTCCTTTTTGAAGTTTGTGTTTTTTCCAGAGCTGAATGTTGCTGAAGTGAAATATTTGACACATTTTAAATGTGCTCACTCCCAGTTTTGCTTTGTAAGTCTCTTTTTGTACATAAACAGCAGTAATTACAGCGAGGCGTGGTGCGACAGCTGAGCAGCTGTACTAAATGTAGAAATCGGTTAGACGTTAGATTGTGATTGAGGTTTTATATTGCTGTGTGTTTATTTGGGTTCTAAAGCTTGCTTTGTATATACGTTTTCATACGATCCAATTTGTTTACAGTTAAAAATGCAGATGGAAATGTGCTGGTTCTTATACTGTCAAACCATGTTTTTGTTAATACATTGTGTTTTGTCCTGTTAGTAATTTATCTAATTAAACAGTTTTTTTTGTTTTTTTTTTTAATTTGATTCTTGTAATTGCTGCATCTTGAACATCTAACACTACTTGTTCTGGTGGGTCTAAAGTGACAAGATTCTGTGTAGTTATAGGTGGGATGAACATCTTGCAGCAGGATTGTCCAATATCTGGCCCCAGGGCCAAATGCAGCCTGCGGACACATTTGAATTGGCCCCCAGCTTCTGTTTAAGGGTGTGTTATAAGTGACCTGCCAGCCAGTATGGTGAAGTTCTTCCTTTGACCTGATGGTGGCAGCAGTGCTGTAAAATTACAGTGTAATGAAGGTAACGAAGTTCGCTAAAGTTTAAGAGCCTTTCTTCTCTGACTAGACCTATAGCTTCATTCACTGACCACATTTAGTCCAAACTGCAGCCAGGAAGTTCTAAGTAACTCTGAGAACTGGGGATTTGGGCAAGATGCACATTCAAATACTTTTTCCATCGAGAGCCACAGAAAATGTGAGTGCCTCATATTTCAAAGGACTAATGATTTCAGTATCAATAGACATTACAGTAAATATTCAACACAACACAGCACCAACAGAGCAAATCAGTAGTTCAGTAAATATTAATCCTTTAAGGTCAAACAAAAACTTGGCTATTTTTGCTGTTTATTCTGCTCTTTTCATTTAATACAGTTATGTCTAAATGTGGTTGCTGCATTTATTTGACATGTAAAGAACAGCGGTGTCTCTACCACAGAAAGCCTGGTGGGGCACAATAAACTGTAGGGGCAGCAGCGACTCGTCAATGAAACTAAACACAAACCTGATCCAAACACAAACGCACTCCATCAATTAAATCACAAGATTGTTTTCAGCTAAACTCGCAGTTAGCCATGTTTTTATCTTGAACCTCTCTGGATTGAAGGATCAGTTTTGTCCTTTCTAGACTGAATGATGTTGAAATCCTCTGGCTGGTGTGTCCCAAACGTTTGATCTCTAATTTCTGCTCTAATGGCTGGTACCAAATTGAACTTGTATTATGTTTTCAACTTGACTCATTATATTACATTACTAATATGAGTGGCTATCCCAACTGATGAGGAACTATTATAGCTAGCTGCGTAGCAACGCCCACACTGTAAATGACGTTACTAAACGTTTGGACATATGTAAATTTATTATTTTTTTATTGGCTGCTCTCAGCTTGGGGCCAACATGATTGGGCTCCACAGCTGGTTATTAAAAGCGTGTTGAGCATGCCCAGAGTGTTTTTTAACTGCTCACTTGGTCAGACAGGCGCTGACGGGCACTGACGGCCCCACACTCACCAAACGAAGACTGATAGGAGAAATACTGGCATTTACACAACAGGTACTGGAAGATATTTGGAATGTATCACTGTTATATGTAATAAACCCGCAACAATGATAGTTACAAAGGAAATAAATATAAAAGAAAAAAAGTTTCATATTAGTTGTTATACTGAATTATTGATAGTGTTGTGAACTGCTCCACAGCGACATCAGGTGGGGCCAGAGACGCCACTGTTTTTTTCAGTTTGTCTACCAAATTCTGTTTTTAACATGTAAATGCTTGAATAAGAATATAATACATTACACTATTTATTGTTCCTCTTAAACAATGTAATTATTTGTCATAAGTGCTGACTGATCCAAACTGCTCTGATCAATAAGAGAATAAGGGACAATAAGAGAAGACGTGTGCATCTTATATACAGTGATAGGAAAGACAGTAGCTCACAGAAAGCTCTAATTCTATCCGCTAACATTTTGAAAACTTTTGGGAATAATATTTTGGCCCTTGGGTATTTTAACATACAGTCTGGCCCTCTTTGAAAAAAATTTGGACACCTCTGTCTTACAGTGACATTTGAATATTTTTGGTTTACATACAGTTTTATACTTGTATTCACAACCAAATTAATCCATTTTCCATTGTTTGGTTAAAAATTTGTTCTCTAAACTGATTAAAACTTTTAAGCATAAGGTTTGATAAATTTGACATCTAATATTTGAGGCATTAACACCTAAATAATACACCACGAAAAGACACATTTTCTTTTTTTATTGGTAGAAAACAATGAGGCACAATGTTTATTGTCCATTCAAAAAGTAAACACATCATTTATGTATTAACAATTCAAATGGTTTTAGGTGCCCTCATAAAACGGAGAGCAATAATTCAACAAAAGCTTCAAAAATGGCAGCTATTTTTTTTCCTTTAACAGTTTCACATTGCATAAATTTAGCATACTTTACATAAGATCCCTGACTGGTAGGAATAAGTTACTTGACATGCTGGATGAATGAATTAGCTAGAGAAGCTGAAAGAATGGAAAACTGCACAGTTTGTGATACAATATGATCAGATGTGAAATGCCAAGCTGTAAATATAAAGCTGATATGGTAAAGCAAGCACTGTGGTATGATCTGCTGATAGTTTGTCATGGGTGTGGTATCATTGATCCAAATACAGAAATTATTAAGGATCATTTCAAGTGACTTTTCAAGTGACAGTCTTATTCATACAGTACACGTTCCCCAATTTAAAGGGACAGAAAAGGAACCCTTGATGTAGGTCGTAAGTAACGCATCATCACTGTCATAAGAAAACATTGTGTCTTCAAAACAGTCTTAACATAGCACCTTTGAAAGAACTGGTAACACTTTACTGCAGCGTAGTGTTCATAAGGCTACAAAAGCCCTTCATGACAACTGACAGACCTACATAAACATTTGTTCCAGCAGGCGTAAATATCACAGTGACAAAATGCTGATGACATACACTATATGGCCAGCATGTGGACACCTCTCCTAATTATTGAGTTCAGGTGTTTTAGCCACACCTATTACTAACAGGTGTGTAAAATCAAGCACACAGCCTTGCGGACCCTGCAGTAGAATGGGTTGCACTGAAGAGCTCAGTGACTTTAAACGTGGCACTGTCATAGGATGCCACCTCTGCCACAAGTCAGTTTTTGCCACAAGAGAAATTCCTGTCCTGCTAGATCTGCCCCAGACAACTGTAAGTGCTATTATTGTGAAATGGAAGCATCTGGCAGTTACAACATCTCAGCCACATAGCGGCAGACCATGCAAATTTGCTACCAAGTGCTTAAGCACGTGAAAATCACCTATACTGTGCATTACTCACTACAGAGTTCCAAACTGCCTCTGGAAGCAACATCAGTACAAGAACTATGCATTGGGAGCTTCAGAAAATGGGTTTTTCATGTCTGAGCAGCTGCACACAAGCCCAAGATCACTATGTGCAAAGCCAAACGTCGGCTGGAGTGGTGTAAAGCATGCCACCACTGGGCTCTGGAGCAGTGGAAACATGTTCTCTGGAGTGATGAATCACAGTTCACTACCTGGCAGCTTGATGGATGAATCTGGGTTTGGTGGATGCCAGGAGAACGTTACCTAGTGGAATGCATAGTGCCAACAGTAAAGTTGATGGGCTGGGGCTGTTTTTTAGGTCCCTTAGTTCCAGTGAAGGGTGATGTTAATGTTACAGCACACAAAGATATTTTACACAATTATATGCTTTTGGAATATGCCTTTATAAATGTTTTAGTAGGTTTGTGTTAGAGTTTATGTGTCACATAGCCTTATGAATACTGCCCTGAAGTAAAGTGTTACCAAAAATGATCTAAAACTTTCTACTTCTAATAACTTAAAAATAGTTCTGTTGTTCCATTCCTCATGAAACTTTCACATAATAATAAAGTTACATTTTCAAATGGGGTATAGAAAATAAAAACAGAAATATAGAAACTGAATGAACTTTCTAACATTCTTAATGTAAGTGAAAGAATTTCATCATTAATTCATCATTAAATGTTCATTCCATGTAAGGAGCAGCTGGTAGTTCAAATGGAGTAAAAAGAACAAAGAAGCTGGGGGAAAAAGGTTTTTTTATGACGGGGATGATACAGAGAATTAAATTCTTAATTCCAGCTGTAACGATTGTAGACGGTAAACAGTACTGCGTGTGGTGAGAGGTACAAGTCGCTGACTTTAGCATGGCTAACACTCCTTCTAGTGGTTGGTCTTGGTTTAACAGTCAGGCTGGACACTGGCCTTCCTCTTCACTCGTCTTCTCTACCTGCGCTGCAGCTGATTCGTCAGTATTCCTGGAAAGTCATCGAGGTCGGAGCTCCGCGAACCACCTACAGGAAACAGAGGTACCATCATGATCGTCATCAGAGGCGGCTTATGAGGAGTCTGGCCTCTTCCTTCCCCCAGTTATAACAAAAACACTCCTGCAAAACACCAGAGGGCGCCTGCAAGCAAGTTCTTAATGAACGAGGGTGAATTAAGCTAAACGGCTTAAAACGAAAGGTTAAAATAGTTTCTAATCACTTGCCGAGAACTTAGAAAGTGCTGCTACTGAGTGCTGATTGGTTAGCATTACTGCTACTGAGTGCTGATTGGTTAGCATTACTGCTAATGAGTGCTGATTGGTTGGCATTACTGCTACTGAGTGTTGATTGGTTGGCATTACTGCTACTGAGTGCTGATTGGTTAGCATTACTGCTAATGAGTGCTGATTGGTTGGCATTACTGCTACTGAGTGTTGATTGGGTAACATTTCTGCTACTGAGTGCTGATTGGTTAGCATTACTGCTACTTAGTCTGATTGGTTAGCATTACTGCTACTTAGTCTGATTGGTTAGCATTACTGCTACTAAGTGCTGATTGTTTAACATTACTGCTACTGAGTGCTGACTGGTTGGTGAGTGGAGCAGCTCATTGGCTGTTAGCGCTCACTGACATCATGAACGTACACGAGGCACCATTTTAAGCTCTCAAAAATATAACATCGGTGTTAAAAAAAATGTTTTATGCTATTCTTTTACATTAAAATGCTTCAGCATTTATAACCTATGATTTTGCTCAAATGTTCCATCCTAACACATTCAATTTGGACTTGCTCGAGAGCTCCCTCTAGCGTTTGAGAAAGCTGGAAGACATTAGAGTGGTAATTCTTTCTACAAATTCTCTGGATCATCATCAGAGCACTAAAGCCAAGACGTTTTAGTACTGAAACAATGTGGCTGGTGTAGCTAACAAGTAATGGAAGTGTGTACCCCACCAATTAGAATCTATTAAGCATAAGTTATGTGCTGTACTTTAGACCATGTTTATAGAAAACAGTATGTCATACAGTGTCAGAAACCACATAGGCTTTGATTCATGTTTTTAGACATGCAGTTAGCATCATGCTAATTGGTGCAGTATAATCTTTCGTTGCTACATTAGCTTCATAGCTCTGGTGCTAAAACTTCTCTTCATGATGGCCCAAAGGGAATGTACTTTCTACATCTCCTTTTGGACTGGTCCAACTTTTGGTTAACATTATCCACCTAAATGAAAAATACATTAAAACATCCTCCTGATTGAGGACTTATTTCAGTAATTTTACGTATAGTGTATTGTAATTGTATTTCCATAATTGGGATCATTATAAACAAATGACTCATGCAGTGCTGGGACATGTTGACCCAAAAAAAGGTTTCAAAGCTCACCTATATGGCAGTTATACGTCCATATCCGATGCCCATCATAGCGGCATTTACACTTCATGATGTTGTTGGTGTAATCAGACTCGGCTACTTCATAATTGGGATTAATTACAACCTGCACAAAACACAAACAGGCCTAATGTTAACACCTTCACATATACGGAGAACTACAGTCAGTCAGACTATATACTTATTATATACTATTTTTATGTTTGCATCATATTTGAATGCGTATTGTTTTTTCTTCCAAGTGTGCATTCTGTATAATTACGTCTCTATATTGCCAGTGTGTTTCTAAAGAGGAATTTCGAAGACTTTTTTCAAAATTCCTATATAATTAAATCACACCAAACCACTCTGAATCGCTCTGCTTACATCTCAGTGACTGAATTATGAAGTAATTTTGAAAATTTGGTGGATCTTCTCTGTAATAAACTCAAAACTAAAACTCAGTAAGCCTGATCATCAGTAAAGTCAGGCTGCTAAAGCTTTACTGCTGTGATTATGAAGTGATTTAGTGTTTGTTTAGATGTAGTGATGACCTGGAAAATGTAGTCTCCTGGTTTGACGTCTGTGATGTCGATCCACTGACAGTCGATGTCGTGTCTGTAAGTGTCCCAGCAGCCCACAGTGATGCCCTGCTGACCAAAGTTAGCGCAGGCGTATCTCTTCTCGATGCCTGTCATGAAGAGAACAGCTGTTTAGAATATCATCACATCTATAAACATGTCAACACGCAGCCTTTAATCCTGCATTCTACTACATAATAAATACATCATCCGAGTAACAGCTCATAAATAACGAATACAGCTGTGTGCAAAAGCTTTGGCGTATGTGCTGTTGATTTTCTGAGTGTAAATAAGTTACACATCCTCTACAGAGATACACTTCAGCAGGTTTTAATACACTATTACTGTTTATTTAGTGAATTTAACATAGTGGGGGGAAATAAAACATAAAATGTGGCCTGTGCAAAAGTTATGGCATATATTTTTCCACTATGTTAAATAAATAGAAATTTAGCACTAAAATTTGCTGAAAAATGTCATATTTGAATTTTCTATAGAGGATGTGTTCTTATTTTTATTTAGGACATCAGTAAAGCATGTCATTTGACTAGGGAGTGTTTAAACGTTTGCATATGACTGTACTGACATTTAAATGAAAATTATAATAATAATAATAATAATAATAATAACAATAGTAATGTGGGTGTTATTTTGAACGCTGCATCAGTAAAGCAACCTTGGGTATGACAAAGGCACTACACAAATTAAACATGATGATTATCATTATTATTATTATATTAAACAAACTAATTCTAAAATTGTTATTTCTCTTTTTATTATGTAATAATAATCAACTAATAAATAATAACTCCATATAAGGTGGTCTGCACTGTCACATTTACACTGAAAATGTAATTTAAACCAATAGCAGATTAAAATTAATAAATAGTTTCTTTGAAAAGTAAAATGTTCTGTTGATTTATCACTGGCTGTGGAACGGTATGGTTGTGTAATATTATGGGATGGATTTCTGACCCTCGTCACACTGCGTGTCCTCCAGACAGAAGCTGGCCTTATGACCCTCGGCCACTTTGGTGCCGTTCAGACTCAGAAGGTCGTAGTGAGTGAAGACCTCCATACTGTGGTAGTGCCTGCACAGAACAAACAAACAAACAATCATTCACACATGGCACAGTCTAGAACCTTCGACTGATTCCAAAAACAGGAAAAGGCGAAAATAAAAAGTGCAATTCAACTAGAATAAATAATATTATAATATATATTCCTGAAGAAAATGCAGAGGGATTGTGCCCCTGAGGGTTGTTACTAGGCAGTTGCTAAGGTGTTTCTAGGCAGTTGCTATAGCATGAGGGGTGGGAACTAAGTGGTTGTTAGGGGGTTGCCAAGTGGTTGCTAGTTGTTTTGAAAAATGAATGGGAGTCTATGGGAGGAACAAGGGATGAAAAAATTACACATAGAGGAGTGTGGGTCACTTTGGCTGTGCAGTAGAGTTTGAGGACCCACCCTGAGTGGGTACATGTAGTTTGGTAGCTGTCGGGTACAGAAATAATAGTCCTTGTGTGGGAGCCAAAAATGAATGGGAGTCTATAAGAGAAATGAAGGATAAGAAAAAAAAGCAGAAGTCATGTCCCATAGTGAGACGCTGACACGAACGCCTGAGGTCCAAAACTATAACTTCATAGGAGAAGAATAAAAGCATTTTTTACGTCTGTATATCGTCACTGTCCAAAGAAAAACCTGTATCTCCAAAACAGTAACTTTACAGGAGACGGCAAAAACTTTCCCTGCTTTTGATGTAAGTTAATGTAAAAGAGGGTTTATTTAAGTGATTTTGGAGCATTTCTATTGGCCCAGTCACCATGAAATTTGCACACAATGTAAAGCTGCTGAACTCAAATGATTAGAAAAATAAAATTCAACAAAAATAAAGATACATAGTTTTCTTTGGACAGCAACAACACTTTTAATAAGTTAAAAAGTGCTTTTTAGCTATTTAATTTCTTTATATGTCTTTTATCTTTTGCCACATTGGTGGCTAGATGACAAATTCTGGCTTGATCAAAAGAGAGCGACACCCCTGGTATTTCCACAATGGATTAGGGATATGTTGTATTTCTTAAAGATGGAGAGGATTAGGTACACGGTTAAGGGGTCAGCTGATAAGTTCACATTGAGTCTTTCCTTAATTATGTGGAGGCTTTAAGCTCTGCTAACTTTACAGTGGAGTAAAGTTGTTAGTTTATATGTTATAGGTTACTATAACTCTGGTAGAACATTGATATGCCTTGGTTCTCTCCTAAATCCTGTTTTCTCTATCTACTTTATTGACTTAGATAAAAGGATGTATTGTGTTAGGCCCCTGCTGACTTTATTTATTTAGTCTGAGTGTGTCTCTGTAGCAAATTGTTATTGTTGTATTAACAAACTAAAATAAAAAAAAAAGCTTGCTTTTTAAAACTTTTGACTGGTCCGTTCTAGTTCCACACTGATATGAACATTTTGTGTCCTATACTGGTTTTAGGGGTCTAAAAATTACAGTAATAATGATAATATATTATATTAAATTTATATTTATATGTTAGTTGTTAATTTTATATTTCAGTAGTTTTGAATTCGACTAAAAATGACTGTATATCTTTCATCAAAGCAGCTTGGAATCAATCTGGAATTGACTCTCAAATCCCGAAAGCCTGGAATCGAGAAATCGATTCTTTGTAGTAAGACTCCCAGCACTCTTAAAAAGCAAACAAACAAACAAACAAACATCATTCACACATGGCAGCGTCTGCTCACAGAAAAACAGTAACAAAACAAAAAAACACAAACATGCATCTACCCCCTGGTCAGCGGTGGTCTGATAGTGGTCCCTGTCCACTGATGGGTGGGGTAGTGGGGGGCTGATAAACTGTGCAGTAACAGATGAGCTACAGTCTGTAACTGCACACCTACATAGTGGAGCTATACGGCAGGTGTTTCCGATAAAATGGCCCACTTCTAAATGTTTGTTTTGAGAATGATTATGAAATCAGTTCTGCATTTTATATCAGGTTTGTTATACAAGGTTTTTATACATTTACAGGCTGAATTTGTTGTGGCAAGAACATTTAATATACTTGGCTTAAAAAGTGAATACACAGTATACAAAAAATACATACACAGTATGAAGTATTTGTGTTTAGCGTATGAACTCATCTGTCACTGAAGTTTAAGAATTAATTAAACCAGCTGATGTTGTTTCCTGACCTGTGGCACTCGTGCCAGATCCAGGCGTGCCGGCCGGCTCGCGGTCTGAAGTCAGACAGGCCATTGTTGTGGATCTGTGAGGAGAATCGGAGCAGGCGGCGGTACGAGCTTTGGTCAGCGGCGTTGGCCGTGCTGGACAGACAGTCCTCCTCATGCGCGCACTGCAGGGCATACATCGGCCGGTCCTCCAGATAGGTGGTGTGTTCAACAACCTCGGCGTTCAGCACCAGGTCAGGAGCAGCTGAGAGACAAGAGTGGATTCAGATTAACAACCAATCAAATCATAGGTTATATACCCCATTAACCACATTTGTACAAAGCGCTTTAACAGTGGGGTAAAGCACAAAGCCACTGGACTCTGGAGCAGTGGAAACAAATTCTGTGGAGTGATGAATCACGTTTCTCTGTCTGACAGCCTGATGGACAAGTCTGAGTTTGGCGAATGCCGAGAGAACGTTACCTGCCTGACTGTAAAGTTTGGTGGAGGAGGGATAATGCTGTGGGGTTGTGTTTCAGGGGTTTGCCTAGGACTCTTACTTACAGTGAAGAGAAAACTTCAGCATAGTTGCTAGAATCTCTTGTGGTTGCTGGGGAGCTGCTATGTTGTTGCTATGTTGTTGCTATGGTGGTTGAGTGGGTGTTGCTAGGTGGTTCCAGTGGTATCCCAGGTGGTTGCAAGGGTGTGGCTAGTGTACTTGTATCACGGTGACATAAGCAGTGCACAACATTTGGCCACATATGTGACAGTGACTGTAGTGCAATATGAGGTTAATATAGGAATGATTTTATTTCAGGATGTCAAACATTCCTCCATTCATTACTATGAGAAAGTTCATGTTTAAATGGATGCTGTGTGAAAATTGTACATCACACATCACTAATTCTAACCTTAACTTTAACCCGAAGCCTAATCCTAACTCTAACACTGTTGAGAATTAAGTTTCACCAAATAGTTTGTTAACAATTTGAACATCTGTGATCTGTTGGGGCTGTTCTACGATAACAAAGTAATACTGTAAGTAGAGAAATATAATAAAAAACTTAAACAAAAGTACCACATACAGCTAAAAACAGTAGTTTTTGGCTTGGAGCCTGAACTGTGTCTGTTAGAAGTTGCTGAACAACTCACTGCACGGTTTTTGGTGAGTGTGTAATGATTTATTCATGCAGTTAGCACCATGCTAATTGGTGTACTTAAGTTTCTATTACTTATTAGCTGCACTAGCCTTGTAGCTCCAGTGCAAAAACTAAATAAGCAAACTTCAGACACCAAACTTGTCTTGGCTGATCAGCTACATTTGGGGTAAGGGGTGGAAACTGGGTGCATTTGACTGTTTTTTAAACTATGGCTTTAATGGCACAGTGGCAGATAGCATGTGATAATAAATTAACACTAAGGATCGTACTTTGAGTGCAGGAGACTCCAGCGGCGAAGCGTCCTCCTCCCTTCGGGCAGCTGATGTGTTTGCCATGATGGAGACACTGAGCCAGACTCATCTCAGTACCAGAGCACCGAACCCCGCTCATTACCACGCTGTCCGCACTGGCGTCACCCGGCCAGTACCACGTCTCCTACACACACACACACACACAAACACACCACAGAGAGGTTAACATTAAAGATCACCACTACAGACCAATGCAGGGGACACTGCAAATGATCACTGACCAATCATCATGAACCAATTTCTTACGATTAGATGTTATACAAATCGCTGCTGTTTGGAACAAAACCTTGTATCAAAAACTTTACAGGAGAAGGAAAAAACATAATTTACTGTTAATGTAAGTCAATGGAACCAGATGTTTTTCCAAGTCATTTTAGGTCGTTTCTTTTGGTCCATTCATCATGAGATTTTACACAATGCAAAGAGCAGCAAACATTTTCAAATTATGTCAAAAACTGAAAAATGATAAAAATGGAGATACAAGGTTTTGTTCCAATAGCAGTGAAATGTTGTACGTGTACATATGTTGTAGATGTTATATATACAAAAGTAGAAGCGCTTGTAAAAATGTAAATATGATAGGATTCCTCAACCACTAGAGGGAGCAGTATAACTACACTTCATTATGGAAAAATGTAGTAGCATATTCTAACCACCAGAGTTACAACTATATTTTCAAAAAAGGTGAAGTGCCATATCATTTACTCACAGCTAGAGGGAGCTGCCCTAATAGCTGTGGTTGAATGTGTGGAGAGAACTCGGCTTCATCACAACACATTCAGAATCTGCACAGATAGTCTGTTTGATTATTTGTCATTTGTCACCTGTCTGTCTGCCTGTCTATCTGTTTCTCTGCCTATCTGTCTGTCTATCTATCTATCTGTCTGTCTGTCTGTGTTCTATAATTAATTCTGATCCAGTTTGATGTTGTAGTGTTTTGTGTTTGGGTTGTGCTTGTGTGTTTGTTTCCAAGGTGATGAGGCAGACCCCCGTACACAGTGAGTGAGAGCCAGTCGTACATCTAAACTATAAACTCTGGGGGGGAAACAAACTCATATTTTCCATATGCTCCAGCGCTCTCTCTCTCTCTCTCTCTCTCTCTCTCTCTCTCTCTCTCTCTCTCAGTCTGCTGAAACACTCAGGTCTTTGGGTCCAGACTTTGTTTAATGACCGCTCCTCCATATGGACTTCTTGTCTGTATCCATGTGTTCAAAACATGAGGAGCAGCTCCAACCCACCTTCAGCAAAGAACATCTAGCTTGCAATGCAAATGAACACACCTTGTGTCCATTTACAATAACTTTACTTGTGCTGTGCTATTCAAATGCAGTCACATAATTTCAAGTTTAATGATACAGTCTGTTACAAAATGAATTACATTCAATAACGTTCAATGTAAAAAAGTAAAAAGTTGCACAAAACAGGACTGCACGTACAACAATAACTTCTCATCAAAATGTAAATCATAATAAAAGGTGTGGTACAGTTTGAAAGTTTAGAACCTGCACTTTCCACACAATGTTTGATCAGAAATCAGAAAAAATTCATAATTATACAATTACAGTTCCAGCAGTTACAGGAAGAGCAGGTCCTGTGCTGAGAGATGCTGGACGTTCTAAGATGTTCCACTGCAGTTCTAGTTAGTCTGTATTGAAGTAGTTTGTTGAGCTGTTACTGTTGTTCTTCTACTGCGGGATGGGTTTAGGATACTTCACACACCTCTCATGCCAATATTAGTGACAGTACTTAAAGATTTATGATGTTTATTTACAGGAAAAACAATATCACACGTGTAAACATTTGTGCTAACATTACTGAGGGTGCTAGTTTGGGAATAAAGCCAAAGGCCACGCCCACTTTTTCCCCTTTGTCAGCACTCAAACTTTTCTGGTGTTTAAAGTACCTTTGGACCAAAGGAGTTTCAGTATGTGCTTTCAACCATACAATATTTCAGAAATGACAAAACATTATTATAAAATATTACTGAAGCAATCATGTTTAACTGCTGTGAGAATGTTAGAAATCCAGACAAACCGTCTGAATCCAACATAAGAGTGAAATTTGAATTTTAATTTCTTACCATCACAGCTGTGAAACGTTCTCTTCCAATTGTGGCCAATTTTACACAGTCATGATAATGAGACTCCATCATAGCTCCGGCCTGCATAGCCACTTCAGCATCATCCAGATTCCACTCATAAAACTCCAAACCGAACCAATACTCCATTATTAATGTCCCAGCCTCGCACTGCCAGGCTCTCACTAAACCACTAATTAAACTATTCCACTGCCATTATCTCAGTGCAACGGCTGTAACTGTTCAAAAACGTGTCCTGTTGCCAGCAGGATGTTGTATTCACGTGCAAAATAACTGAAGATCCTTCTGCTTACTTGGAATAATCTGTTGCATCATCAGCAAATTGTAGCCAAACGAGCTAAAGTGAGATCTAAGAATGAAAGTGAAGTGCACATTTAGACACGAAATGTCCTATGTCAAAAATCCAGTCCAAAGTAGAATCCAGTATGTGGCATTTTGTGGTGAATATTATCATGGCTGTGATTCGGTTGCTGTAGATCATCACGGCCGTGATTTTATTCACCATATTACACCAGCGCTGCTCCTACAGAATTGTTTTACAAAGAAAAGCAAAGCAAAAAAGCCTTGAACTTTGTTTATATGTGATTTTAAAATTGGCAATTTCTTCCGCCCAAAAAAGTAGTTCCAGAGCATGCGTTCATCGTTGTTACTAAGCACCTGGTAACTGGTGTAACAATGTAAATATTGTAAAAATATGTGCTATCAGATGTAACAACACAGGTCGAACACTTTCCGACCAATCAGAGTGTGTGTGCAGAACTAACCATCGTATAACAATTATTATTTCACTTAAGTAGCTAAAACTAGGGCAAATTGGCCCTTTATTCTTCCTCAAAAGTGGTCAGAAATCCTGTGACATCAGCAAGTCATGTCAAGAGTGTCTACGTGGACCAAAAGGTGGACTAATTAAACTTGAAAGCTGCAGAAGGGCAGGCGAGGGGTCTCTTAAACCGCATCACGCTGTTTACTTACCCACACTACAGCTTTTAAATACTGGAGCTAATTATCTGTGAGCTCACACACATTTAACACAGTGGCCACTGCAAACAGTAGAGCAGATTCACTTTTATTTGAACTCTGGTGCTCATTAGGGACTTGGACCTGGCTTTCTGTAAAGCTTGAAGCTACAATCTGACCATGTCTACTGTAAGTGCTATTTAAATAAATCTGAAGTTGAAAACTGTGCACAAATAGCTGCGGGAGCTGCAGTGTGGGAGAAGATGCCAATAAAATCTCAGTCAAATCTCAGCCAAGCCTCGTAGATTTTTTGCCATGCTGTCCTCCTAATGTGTTTTTTTAGCTGTTATTGTCTTCTATTGGTCCATTCTCAGCCTTGCTCTTCTCTTACTAGTGATATTTCAGCTATGATGATCTTCTATTGGTCAATTCTCAGCCTTGCTCTTCTCTTATTGGTGATATTTCAGCTATGATGATCTTCTTTTGGTCGATTCTCAGCCTTGTTCTCTTATTGGTGATATTTCAGCTATGATGATCTTCTTTTGGTCGATTCTCAGCCTTGTTCCCTTATTGGTGATATTTCAGCTATGACGATCTTCTGTTGGTCAATTCTCAGCCTTGTTATTTTATTGGTGATATTTTAGCTATGAAGATCTTCCATTGATCAATTCTCAGCTTTGCTGTTCTCCTATTGGTGATATTTCAGCTATGATGATCTTCTATTGGTCAGTTTTTAGCTATGCTGGTTCTTTTATCTGATGGGCAGAGCCTCACATTCACATATTTTGGTCTAAAGTTTCTGACTCACAGCTATGGACCCAAAAGGCTCAAATCAACACTTTAACCATGCTAAGGATGCTTGCATACCTACTTTGCTTGGTATGGACACAAATCAGAAACAAACCAAACCAAATGAAAAAGATATGGTATCACTAAAACCCAAAAGTCTGATGAGGACTTTAGCAAACAAACTAGGTGTAAAAACAACCGAAGACCCCAATTTTAACTCAGCAGCAAAGAATTATTTTACCTTTTGCAATTTGTTGTCTGAGACAGCATTAGAGCTGATTGATTTGGGGAAAATATCTATATTGCCTTTTTTCTGAATTATGCAATTGCAATTTAAATGCAATAATTTCCTATAAATGAATTTCCGGGCCTGTTTTTTGGCCAAGAAGAGCAGAATATCCACTTTTTCTGGCATGAAGCTTGAACGCTGAGTGTGTCAGACTACCAGTTGTGAAGGTGGTGATGTCACATGTACAGAACATGGGTTTTTTGTAGCTTTTGATTGATCCAGCTACAGCCACTTCACAAGCTCTAAAACATGCTAAGACAATATTGTTGGTATTGTATTATATAAAAAAAAAAAAAACTGAAAATTGCAATCTTGCACCCTCACACTCTCAAACTGTGACTTCGATAAAAAAAATGGTCTTTCAGCCCTAGACAGCATTAATTTTGTTTTTTATGTATCCACAAAGCAGAATGGAGAAGTGGAATATATGGGTACCATCTCTATCTTTATAATATTGTAAACAGAAGTCTGTAAGAGTATACAGTCAGAAATAAGCTCCTGTGAATCTTACCTGGAATGCGTTGCTGGCGAAGCCCAGTCCCAGCTGCCTGCAGACCACCATCGCCTCTATTATCCCCCAACTCTCACTACACACCGTCCCCCAAACCAGCGAGCCGTTCCTCTCAGCCAGAACCTCCACACGACCCTCAGACGGGTTCCGGCCTCCACTCAGACGCAGCTGCAGAGGAGAAACACCAAGGTTACAAAATCCAGAAGCCAAGTCAAATTTAGCCTACAGTATTTCCCTCCTAATCAAAATGTAGTCAGTCAGCCATGACATGTTTGCTTCTTTAGTTTTAGCACTGAAGCTATGAGGCTAATGTAGCTAACAATGATGTGACAAACGGTTGTGTATAAAAATGAAAAGTATGTAGCTTAAACAGTAGCAGCAACAGCCATCAGCAATTTAGTCCATGTTTATAGATATCAGTGAGTCATACAGTGTCAGAAACCATATAATCACATCTATTAGAAATACTGAACACCTCTGCACAGTTTGAGGTGATGATGACTTACGCTTGTAGTTAGCACCATGCTAATTGGTGGAGTTTAAGCTTATCACTTGATAGCTTCATTAGCCTCATAGCGCCTGTGCTAAAACTAAAGAGGCAAACTTCAGACACCTAACATGTGCTGGAGGCTGCAGAAGAGAGATATGCAGATTGGGGTATGAGAACAGGAGATGGGTTTCGTGGTGAATGTTCTGGTGATCTAACCCTGTTGTGAAAGCCCATGGCAGGGACGTGACAGCGGACAGCAGCGTCCTCCTCATGGCTGCAGCCCAGAGAGTCTTTATTGAAGAAGCACTCAGTCAGCGACTTCTCAAAGCCTGAACACTCCACCTCATTCATGTGGACCGGACCCATTCCTGCACACACACATACGCACATACAGCTCAACAGCAGCGTTCAGAGACTGTATATATATCGGCCTAGTGTTCATTATTACACCCATTTTCAGAGATTGCGGGCATTAATTACTTAACCCTCAACGTATCATCCAGTTATTATTTAAAACCAATTACTCAGTATCTACTAGAAATTATTCAGGATCTACTATGAACTATTCAGTATGTGCTATAAATTATTACTAACACACACTGAAGTCTAAGTTCTGTAGATTTGAGAGTGAGGAACTGAAGTGCATTTAGAGTTTAACCATTGTGTATAAGAGAACTGAAGACGCTGCTGATCTCTAAGCTTGTGAAATACAGCAGCTGGACGCTCAGTGAGGGATTCCACACACGTGTAGGTTTCAGTTCCAGCAGGAAATAGCACTGACACATGGGACATTTTTCTCACTCCCTCATTAAGGCAGGAATCAGGTGGGACGCCCTCCAGTTCTCTACCCATCAGTCAGAGGGCAGTGACCCACGTATGAGTAAACGGTGTCTCCATGGTAACGGGCATGGTTCCCGCTGGTCTGCTGCGTCCATTTGGCCCGGGCAGTGTTCAGCAGTGTTTTTCACTGTGGCTAAGTAAGAATAAACTGAACGCTCTGAGTAATGATCTCCAGAGTGCAGCTGTTGATAATAACAAGCACTTATGATAATAAAGAAACGGCAAACACTCCACAGCCTCACGCAGCTTTATACCCAACAACTGGAGAAACATAAACTGTACCAAGGTTCCATATGGTTACAGCAGCACTCTAAAGACCCACCTGACTGGACGTACGTTTTAGATGAGCTTAAGAACAACCTGATATAAATTTTTACCACTTCAATATTTCAAATTTGTTTCTACACTAAAGTTTCTAAAAATAAAGGTGCCAAAAAGTGTTCAATGCCACAGAAAGACCACTTTTGGTTCCCTAAATAACCAATCCATGGAACCTACTGGAGACCTTTGAGAGTGTTTGTATGAGTTTATTTCCAAAATTAATATTTTAAATGTTAATAAATGCTTGTTTTGACTTCGCCCCGCTCCTCAAAAAGTAACTTGTCAGCCAGTGCAACTGTACACAAAAGTGGTTCTTCGAGGGTTCTTTAGATAAAGAAAATGATTCTAAATAGAAGCATGAACACTCAAAGAATCCCTTTGCATGATTAAAGTGTTCTATGCATCATGAAAGATCTCTGCTATTGCTACAATGTCAATCTTGTAACAATAGAAGAACAGTGTTTAATTCTAAGGGATAAAGAGAGGTTGGAAGATGGTAATGTAGAAATGAATAATGACTGTTTTTGGTGCATGAACCCACATTAAGGTTATAACTGGACCTGAAAAATAATGCACAAGTTCAAGGATTCAGGGTGTCAGTGTGCAGTTCTCTATTTTAATTTATTTATGCAGCCTACTTTATGATTTTCTCCGTATTTGTCATTAATAAAGTTTCTGCAGTTTAAACCTGCTTTCAGTTCTATTTTTTGTTATATGCTTTTTTAACATGAACTGATTTGGTGACCTCATGTCCCTTATATGTGTTTAATACTTTTTTATCACTGTATTTCTAAATAAGCTTTCATATAATTCCATATTTCATGGTTCTGTTGTATTCACTGTTATTCTAAAATCAGTAAATGGTGACACTTGTATTCAAACTTTTGACAGTAATATGTCAAACAGGTGTTGGGTTTTAGCACTGAAAGCTGAAGACTGAAAACACCAGCAGGGCCAAGTTGGAAGCCAAACAACACGATAATTCCCTCCTGGTGAAAGAAGAATGTTCTCTTAGTAGCGCTCGCCCACTGCACTGCAGTTTAACATGTTTTATCCTGAATTTCAGCTCAGTGTTCATTATTATACCTGTTTTCAGAGATTGAGGGGCCTTAATCACTTAAACTGCTAACATATCATTCAGTTATTATCTTAAAACCAATTATTTAACAACTACTATGAATTATTCAGTGTCTACTAGGAATTATTCAGTATGTACTATGAATTATTCAGTATCCACTAAAATAATTCAGTGCCCAATAATGATTCAGTAACTAACAAAATTAAAATTAACATAATTAAAAATTAATGCGTCTATGGACTGATTTTAATTTATGTAAATTATTGTAAAACAGTAGATCAATTTTGAAGTTCAGGTTCAAGGTCCAATCATTGTTCCTAGACATCCATTTGTTGAAAAATACATTAACTTGTCTAATACACTTGTAATATTAAAGTAAACTACTGTAATTTACAGTGTAGCATGAATACATTGTGTGAACATTTCATGTTGAATGGACTGATATATATGGTCCAAAATTACTTAAAATCTTGTTAAATTAATATACTTTACAGATCTAATCAGTGATAATACACAGCATGTGTTGGCCATGTTTCGGGAGCAGATGTTTGCAGCTGGACCTGCAGCTTCAAGAATCCTCACTGCTGCTTCTGTTCAGTGTGTGAGTTTTTAGCTAAAGCCTCTCTCTCACACACACACACACACACACACACACACACACAGATCAGCCTGAGTGAGTTACAGCGGGAAGCCTTGGTCTAAAATGTAATAATTCACAGAAACTGGCTCTGTGATCCATCATATTGCCACTGTATGTGGATATACACTGTGCATCAAAAGTTTAGAGACACTTTCCCTTCTTATGTGGCATTTTCTCACTGTTACTCTCCAATTAAGAAAACTCCCTGTGCAGGTTTAGTTTGCCATAAAGCAGCTCTGTGCTGATATCTGTGTATATTTATCTTCAACAGTCAGCTTCATGATCATCTTTCTTGGAGTGAAGAGCAGATTTTGATGAAAAAATGACACTGTCTTCTTCCAAATAAACCTGATTAGTATTTAATATGGTCAGATATTGTAAAATAACAAAGAAAACATGAATTTATTATATGTATTTTGAAACATTAGGTGTCTCCAGGACGCATGCTGTATGTGCACTACGCACAGCAGGGACCTAGCCTAGCCTTAGCATTATTTAGCTAGTTAGCTACAAAGCAGAGCTGTGATAAAACCCACAGCAACAGCTGATTAGCTCTTCAATGAAATAGCTCTGCTAGCTAACGTTAACTTGCTAATGAGTTAGGTCAGTTTCTGTTTGTGTATCATTTTATTTCTGACTTTTACAACTAAGGCAGTCCATGTATTTTGGAGTCAGGGCTTTGGAGGTAGCAAAGCAGCTTATTCACAGTTAGCCTCAGCTACTATCTGCTAAAATGGATACACCTTTAATCAGTATGAAATTCTTCTTCTGTTTCTATCTGTATTCAGACTTTTCCCCCCCTTCCACCTCCACCTCAGCAAAACAAACTTCACAAAATGCAAAGTACAGCAGCTTATCGTCGCAGGCTAACAAGAATTTATCTCTGTTTTTGGAATAAAACCTCCTTATATTGACGTACATTGAACGTTAAGAACATTTTTGGAGATACATGTTTTTCTTTAGACAGCGACCATATATGTATGTAAAAAAACATATTTTGTGTAAATTAAGTGATAAATTGTGGAAAAGTGGTTAACATATCTGTTACCATGACAATAAATTTGACCACTTATTATAAACTAAATAAAATTCATAAACAAATA
Organism: Colossoma macropomum; assembly: GCF_904425465.1. Taxonomy (NCBI): domain Eukaryota; kingdom Metazoa; phylum Chordata; class Actinopteri; order Characiformes; family Serrasalmidae; genus Colossoma; species Colossoma macropomum. Next base: position 15,855,573 of record NW_023494804.1, on the reverse strand, counting down.
AAGTAAAAAGTGGTTGTAAAAAATGACCAAATATTCTAATATTTATATATTACGGATTTATATTTATACTTTTTGCTATTTTGTATCTCACCCCTCACCCCCCTGCAATTTCTTCATAAACCACCTTACAGTTTGAACACCTATAATCTATGTATATGAAGGGCGCAGTTGTAAATACTCACCCTGCCCCATGCGGCCACTGGTCAGAGCCTCTTTTGCCGTGCCGAAGCCAAGCTCTCTACACACCACTGTGGCGGCCTTCAGGTCCCAGTTATCGTCACACACCGTCCCCCACACTCCGTTCTTCAGCACCTCCACACGACCCTCACCTATGTTTGCCCCGCCACGTAGACGCACCAGGGGTTGCTGGGAAAAACATAAACATTGAAGGTTTTTTCTGGGATCCACTAAACAGTGCAGGTACGGTAGGAAACTTTCAGGCTGTCTTCTTAACTGAAGCTAGTCCAGTTCATCAAGTCTTGATGACTTAAGATTATGAAATCACAAATTTCACCACAACTCAACTACAAAATACACAATTATTTTTTTAAATGCACTAAATACACAAATGTAATTGGAGGAACCGTTTACCCAAGGGAGTGATATGGACAGTGATATGGTGATACGGACAGTTACCCAATGGAGTAATATGAACAAAAATAGTACACCAAACCAGAGAATTTAGATTTTTTGAGCATGTGCTATTGAATATTATTATAATTGAGTCATTCCGAACTTGGTGCAGCTGAACCACCACCTTCATCACAACTCATTTTTATACCCCTATAATCAACTCTGTATGAAACTTCTCCAACCGGAAATCACTGAACAGCAGGAAAAGTGCAGATCATCACTGTGGTTTATGCTTCATTCTAGGTTTGGCTGGGCTTTCCCTGCGGACTATGTGGTCGGTACTGTATACTCTAATTAGTCCCATCTCTCCCATCTCTAAAAATGTTTCATTCATCCTCTGCAGAGAGAGTGAGATCAGCGTCTCTGGATTACATTCACTGAGATTCACTGTTTTTCAATTCTAAATCAGTGCCAGTTGGCAATTCCAGCGGTCCATCTCACAACAGGCTGGATTTAGCTTCTTTCAAGAGCATTAAAGGCATTCCATTCTATTCTATTCTATTCTATTCCATCTCATTCTGTTCTGTTTTGTTCTATTCTATTCTGTTCTATTCCATTCCATTCTATTTTATTTCATTCTATTAATTTTATTCTACTCTATTCTATTCTCTCAGTCTATTCTATCCCATTCTATTCTATTCTATTCTATTCTATTCTGTACTTATTCATTGTATTCTATCTATATTCTATCCCATTCTATTCTTTTTCATCCTGTTCTACTCTACTCTATTCTATTCCATCCCATTCTATTTTGTTTTATTCTATTCTATTCTAATCTACTATATTCTATCCTTTTATATTGTATTCTATTTTAACCTCAAAAGATCTAGCTGGCATTAGCATTATGTACTCAGGGAGCTCTAAGTGTTCTGAGAAGGCCTAATGATTTCTGGGAACTAAAAAAATGATAAAATAATTGTCCTGCTTGTTGTATTTTAACACTGTAACACAGTATTGTAGTAATAATACAGTGATTCTCAAAAGAAAACTATCCAATCAGGATTGTTTGATTTGTGGTATCTAGGTAGATACTGCTGAGCGAGCTCTCTCATTGGTTAGGACTTCAGAGGCTAGCCTAAAGACCTTACACATTAGATTAACTACTAACATAATTAGGATGTAACAGAGGAATCAATCAATCACACTTCCATTTACAATGGAATTAATTTCATCAAAAGCATGACTCTAGTCTCTCTGGATGTTCTAGATACATCATTGACTCTGAACACTAGCCATAATCTAAGCAGGTTCTGGTTAGCTTTTAGGAATGTAAAACAGCAGCAGCAGCTCTATGTCAGAATTCTTTACTGAAAGAGTCACTGTAAAACTGATACATGCAAGCTCAGATATATGATAATATCTGTTAGAAGCTGCAGATAAAACATATTAAATTACTTTTACAAGCCTTGAATGTCTGCGCTTAATCTAAAACAGCCAAAAAACGCTCATGGGCACTAGCATTAGCTAGCTACATACTATTAGAAACCCCATTGGGGGCCTAGCAGAAGTTAGTGAAGCAATATTGTAAAAGTGTCTTTCCTTCACATTTTTTGACATTTAGGGCCTGGACTGAAGGCCTAGCACTAACAGTCACAGTTTACCATTAGAGAGCTTTCACAGGTGTACGTCTGTTTCATATCACCACCACTGTGAACAATTTTGACTCAGTAAAGTTCTAGAACGGGGCATTTCAAACCATTCTGAATGACTTTGTTTATACCTTAACCATTTAATTATAAAGGAAATTAGAAAAATGGGTGGAATTTCTCTTTAAAGACTGACCCCAGGACAGTCTGATATGAAGGCAGAGCTTAAGGCCTGCTTCAGCTCCACAGGGCCAATGAACCCCTGTTTAAAACCTGTTTATTCAGGGTAGCCCCGCAGTCCTTGTAGAGCTGTTCCAGATGACAACGTCAGGCTGGAATATTCATCACTCCACACGCTGAATAAACATGAAATCCACATCAACTCGCTCTATAAACATCTAATCATGGCCCTCATCGCCATTCACAGGCTCCTTATCCTCACGGACCCTCCACCTCTTACATAATCTTCTGACTATTCAAAGCACTTTCCTGGAAGTCCTGGTGTTGGGTTGATATACTGTGTAAGCCTGCATTGCTTGCCAAGCTGTATGGGAACTGCTGTGGATTCTCGTGCATTAAAGAGGAAAAATAGGGATGATTCATGGGGAAAATGACAGATTAGCTACAGTTTCTCTATCTGAAATATGCGAGTCACATTGCAGCTGCAGGACAGGGGAGAATCTGAGGTTCTGTGGTAAGTGTAAAATGAAGCTACAGTGACTCCACATGAAAGTCTACACTGGGTTCTCCTTCTTTCCACAGAAATAAACGAACGGAAAAGAGTGTTTCACATGCAGGCACATGTCACTGGAACGTTCCCTCTTTTCTCATATACAGCACAGGTCAAAAGTATATTTCTCAGAATCTTCAAGGTGCTCTGATCTAAAGGATTGTGCCTAAATGCTCTCAATTTATACCTAAGACAAATATAGATAGTACAGTTCATGCTTGTGGGAAACACTGTGATAAAGCAATAAGCCATGTGGTGTTTAAACACGAGAAGGGTGTTCTTAGACACGACGTGGAGTGGAGTAAAACTTCCTTTCCTGTGATAAAATCACTGTAACGGTCAGCCTCAGATGGCTTATTGCTTTTATAAAATGTTTTCCAACACAAAATCTGATAAAACACACACTTTTTCATAAATTAATTTTATTTTATTAATAATAATAATTGACATAAACAAGTATTCCACCACGAAATGTAGTTCCTGGGACAGTCAGGAACCGATAAAACCCTCAGAATTGCTCTACGTGTCTCTAACGTTAGAAAAAACTCACATATTTTTACATTTTTGTTATACAGTTTCTATGACTGCATTTATATTACACCTTTTTTGCTATTAGTTTAAAATTATAGCATTGTTGTTATTCTACTCCTAATAATGCGATTATATTGTTCCTTTTCTGCTGTTCCTTGTATATTTTATATTACTCCATTTTGCTATTTTACTTATTAGTTCATTTTTCGTTATTGTGTTTCTATGATTCTATTTATATTTAAAATTATGGCATTGTTGTTATTCTACTCCAAAGCCGTTGTAAATACCCGGTATACACACAGCTATATGACCTCATCACAAAAACTGAACTGTAGAACTGAACTGTGAGAAGTAGCTCAAACCCAGGATGAATCCCAAATGGCTCTGTACGCCCTAAATCGTCAAGTATGGATGTGTCTGAATCCCAAATTACTTTTTCTTAGCTAGATTTTGCACTGTTGGGCTTCAGGGTCCAGTATTTAAATTGCTTTTGAGATTCAGCTCATTGGTGCTAAATAAAACTCCTGGTGGTAATCAGGTGGCCAAAAAGAACTTATAAAGTGAGGGTTTTTCCATTAAACAGTGCTGTGTTATCATATGTTCATTGTTACATGACAAAAAGTTTAAAAATTCATGAACGTTGACCTCATTCAGCGGTCCATGGTTGCTTGGCAGTGAAACTATACTCTAAAGGAACTACATTTCTTGGAGGAATACTTGTTTATGTCTGTTGATAATATCAATAAATTAAACTATTTTCTGAAAAATGGTGTATTTTATCATATTTTATGTTGACCGCCATTTTATAAAAGCAATAAGCCACTCGAGGCTGTGCATTACAGTGATTTTATCACAGGGGGGTTTTACTCCGCTTCGCATCGTACCTAAGAACACCTTTTCCCTGTGATAAAATCCCCTTCTCGCAGTTCTTAACTTAGCTTATCTTAGTGTAAACATCTTGAATCCAGTCAATGTATCATTATTTCTCATTATGAGATTGCTGTAAGAACGTTAAAAGATTATTCAAACTATTTCTAAATATTTTGCTTGTTTTAAGCAATTTTATCTTATTTAAGTGTCTTATTTCATTGGCAAATAATTTTGCTTATTTTAAGCATTATTTCTCGAAACAAGTAAAATAATCTGCCATTTCTGTTATTCCATTTTTATTATTCCGTTGTTGCAGTTCCATTTCCATTATTCCAGTTATTACAAAAACAACAATAACATGTCCACATTGAGTTTGTTGCATAGAGGAAAAAAAATAAAAAAGCTAAACAGGATGTGTGGTATGTGATGATGACCTTCTCTGAGGAAGAACAGTTTTAGTCTCTCTTGTCCAGTCTTTGTGCAGGTTAATTCCCGCTGCAGTGCTCCCATGCACTTGTGTTGTGTTATGATTTTTTTTTGTGATACATTTAGAGAACAATGATGAATATAGTGTATTTTAGTGCAGGCTACATTGTGTGTTTGTGTTTGTTGGTGTTGTACCTCGGGTCTGTAGGCCTTCCTGAAGCCGGCGGAGTGTGTGGGGGCGAAAGCTCTGCCCGGAACACAGCTGACCACCACGGGCATCCCACGGGCGCATGTACTGTTCCCCACCAGCTTCAGCGCTTTACCCATCCTGCAGGAGGACAAGTGTGCCTCGTTCCCCGTGCAGTTCACCGAGAAACCCCAGTAATTCTTCTTCCTGCGCTGAGATAGCAGCCTGGGAGGAACACAACAAAACAAAACAAATCTGATTACAGCAAAGCCGGCACATCCACTCACACTGATTTAGGAATATTTGGAAAACGTGGAAAAAGACTATTGTGCTATCTATAAACATGGACTAAAGTTCATTCTAAGTGCATTCTCAGTGTCTAAATGGTGCATAAATGTTATTTTAAGGTTAGATGGAAGCCAAACAGACCCCACACACTCGCATCCATCTGACAATCTGGTTTCTATTAAACTTGTCTTTTCTGGCTTGTGAGGAAACGTTTGCACTCTCTCACCCCTTATAGGCTCATTTAATCTCTTGATCTGCAGCAGCGCATCACCACACACCTGAATATTTCTCATATTTCAAATGATGATTTGAAAAATTACAGTATTACATTCCATTCAGTGCCAGTCTTTTAGCCCAGAACTGCATATTTCAATGACAGGGAGTCTGTGTTGTTTTTATACTTCAGAAGAAAAATGAGGGGAAAGGAATGTTGGAGCAGCTAATAAATGGAAAGTGATCATCTCAGCTTCATTATGTCTACAAAGGTGCATTTTCAGGTCGGACTCAAATTTAATCACAAGAGCTGCATCAAAAACCTCTCATTTTGAAGTACTGTCTGGAATGGCAGTATACAGTTTTGGACGTATGATTAAATCAAAGAAAAAGATTAAGTTAATAACTTTAATGCAATGCAGGTGCAAGTTATACTTTTGCATACAGTTTATACACCCAATTTAAATAGTAAACTAATCAGTTCGGTCCATTTTAATTTTACTTGTATGGTGCATTTTACAACAAAAATTTCATGTAAATTGAGCTGGATAATATAGCAAAATGTTATATCACGATCATGATACACACTATGCATTACAACATTTCATTTTTCTGAGATATGGTAAGGTTTTACAGACAAACTAGAACCTGTAGGGCCACACAGTATAATACTATAATAATAATAATAATAATAATAATAATAATATTGTATTGCACAAACTCGAATTAAACAGGCCTAACTGTCTAACTCTCACTTTGCAATGAAATACATACTTTCACATGTACTTACTGTTCTTTAAGTACTGACGATATCACCGATATGTTCAGAAAATATTGTCATTTTATCCACCCCCACATGTAAACTAGTCCTTAAATTACCTTGCTTCCTTAATTCAATCCTACCTGACTGGCTGATATCAGTTTATGCATGTAAAAGGTTCTATACATACAAAAATTAAGTATGGTGTCCCACAGGGCTCTGTTCTAGGACCACTACTATTTTCAATAGTACAACCACAATTACTGCCACTGACTGCAGTTCTTTATAAATATGGCATTAGCTTGCACTGCTTTGCTGATGACACACAACTGCACTGACCTGCTAAAGCAGATGATAACCATAAAGTTTTTGTAACAGACGTAAAAGATTTGACACTTTTGTCAAGATTTGATACTGTTCTATATTCCAATAGTTGGTGTATTTTATATATAAAATAGTACTGAACATTTACAAACTACAATTTTGCACAAAAGCTCCAAAGGAGCCCATTCACTTGCTCAGGAGCACCCTCTAGTGTCTGACCAACCTGAAAGACATTACTGAGTGGCAATTCTCCCCACTGCACACTCTCAGCTAGCTATGTCCAGTCTGGGAACAGCGCAGCATCACATGTAGAGCAGCACCCCCTGGAGCAGTGGGGGGTGGGGTAGGGGTGTTAAGGTCACCAATGGCACAACCAGGAATAGCCAGACAGTCCTGGAATTTGAACCCATAACCCCCTGGTTGCTGGCTCATTTCTCCTACCACTAGGCTTCCCACCAACACCATAAGTCGTATCTTACTTTACACAATGGGTAGGTCTCAGAACAAACAGTACCTCTACATGTGGGTCCTGGAGTAAAGAAGTTTAGGGACCCCTGTGTTAGAGCAAAGGAAACACTTACTTGTAGGCTCTGTTGTTGAAGCCCTTCACTCCAGGAAAACCGTACATGCCACATACAACACGACTGTTCATCATGTTCCAATCCTCATCACAAATCTGCCTCCATTTCCCAGCATCCTTCAGCTCCACAAAGCCCTCTGTGATGGGAACACGTTTGCGCTGGGAATACGTCGCCCGGATACGCACATCCTCCACCTGCACATCCAGAGTCTGAGAGAGAAGATCAATAGATAACATTTCAATAAAGGTTAACCCTGATTGTTTCAGTTCCAGGGCAAACAGATGCATCTTACAACTTCACGTTGATTATTTCATTCTTCAAGCTCATTAACACAAGCAGAAAAACTCTCAAGGAACATTTCTGCAAAAGGTTGAATTTATGAATCAGCCAAGACATGTTTGAGTAGAAAACGTGTCAAAACACAAAAATCATCTGTCTATAAGAAAAGTTATTACAATATGCTTCCTTTATGTTGTTTTACAACAGTTTTTGAGAAGGTTTTGGCCTAAAATGTAGTTTTAAAATCCATTCATGTTGGATTGCTACATGCAGGTTGATGTGAGGCAAAACAAAACTTGTTATTTCAGATTTTCCCCTATTTTCCAATCATCAACATTCCATATAAAACTCAGAAGACACGTGTTGGGTTACTGGTGGTTTTGGACAGTAAATAAAATGTCTATATTTGTGTTGTAGTCATGGTGACCACTGGTTCCTATCACCACCTCTGTCAAATTTTTATATATCCTACTTATTTACATATATCCATATTCAGCCTACAGCAGTTTAGCCCTGCCTATTCATAGTAAGGTTTAAGGCAGCATTTCAGCTCTGAGTGCTTTTTGCAGGCACTAAGTGCAGCAACCAATCAGAACAGAGGTAATTTACACACATCACCTTTAAAAACACAGTAACAAAAACAGGTTTATTATAACAGTTTATTTGTAAGGGATAAAGTAAGGTGAGAAAATCAATTATGGCCACAGAAATTCCAGAAGGACCAAAGAAAAATAAAAAATGTAGGATATGGGCCCTTTAACCCCTTAAAATCCCACGTTCATTACATACTAAGGCTTATTATTCAGTAACTACAGGGACTTCAATGCAAACTAGAGTTATTCTTAAGACATATCTATAAACACAGACAAAGCTAGACACAATAGTGGCCTGAAGTTTGTACATTGTTATAGATGACAGGAAAACGGTGCAGCTTTTTCTGCCAAACTATTAATTTTACCCATTAAAATTTCTCAAACCTGTGAATCGAGCTTTAATGACATCACATCTCATAGTCGCCTCCATAAACTGTGACCATAAATAACCTGGACATGTTTTATGAAGAACAGAACACATGACCAGGAAAAAAGGCTAAGGGAGCATAAACCAAAGCTCACATATTACAAGGTCTTAAAAACTGGGGTCAAACTAACAACTGACTCACAAAAGGCAATAGTGTTTGGAGGATTTTAGAGAACTTTGTTGATGTGACAGATTAGGTAATAGAGCATTGTACACTGAGTACACTGGGTGGCCCCCTCTTTGGATAAACAATCTCAAAGCAAAACAACAGTGAACGCTACGTCTGCCTTTATCTTTACTGATGGACAGTGAGGTGACATAGGCCGCGCTCTCTGACCTCTGAAAAGAATAAGCCCAGTCTCACATGTCCTATAGTTCACTGCTCTTAGACCACCAGGCTATGGCACATTCCTCACACGCTGCAGCAGAACGGGGCATACTTTCGCCTTCATACAGCACTCTATACACACATATATCTACCTCATTTTCTTGTAAATGTATTTTGTCCTTGCTGTGCTTTATGCTTGTTATAATGTTAGTTTATATGCTATGTAACTAATAACTAATGTGAGTGTTTAACATAAATGTTATCTAGTCGTAAACTGTCTTTTATTTTGTCTATTTGAATTTGAATAGTATCTACTATGATTCAGTAACTAATGTGAATTATTCAGTTTTTATTATAAAACTAATAAATGCCCATATAAAATGAGCATGTCTGTCTGAGCGTCCGCTGAAGGACCCTACAGCCTACGTGCGTCCAGAAATGTTCACCATAAAAAACAAGGGGGTTGTTTTTCCCTGCAATGGCATCAGCTCAAAGGAACGTTTTAAAGGCCTTATTTTAGCAGTAATGCAGGGAAGGGGAGTGTTTCCAACTGACCACACTAGCCATCACGGTGGGCAGGGGACGAGGGGGGGGGTGTAAATGAAACCCAGACTGTGAAGCGTGAGGCTGGAGGAATGTGGTGGTCTCACAGCTCCTGAAATGAGCTGCCAGACGTAAAGGAAGCAAGTTTTAACCTAAACACAGCACCAGACAAACGTCTGGACACACCTGACTGAATGTATGCTTTTCATAACATTAAAGAGCCCACACTCTGCATTTTTCTAATTTTTTTATTTCCCTGAGGTCCACATATAATACTTTATGTAGTTTTATGTACCACAACCAGCATAAATCACTTTTACATGACCCTTTTCAGCCTCTCTTTATCCCTAACAATTAAACAGGCTGACATCACATACATGCTAGCTTTTGTGTAGCGTTTTCATATAAGGACTGTATGGACCGAGGAATGAATGATGTGTTTTGATATTTTTAATAATGATTATATAGTACTGACTCTTTCACTGCTGAAAAAGCTACTTAGGTTTTCCATGATATGCCCTTTAAAGACAATGTGGTCTAAAGGCTTTTGCTTAAATGCTTAAAATAGTTTTTTAAGACAATTTTAGGTAGCAGTGTTGATTCCAATGGATGTGTTTATTTCTAAAACAAACACTTTTAATGAAAAAAACATTTTGCATTAATTTTATGTACATTTTTGTACAGAACATTTTATTACAGAAATTTTATTATAAATATTTACAATTTCTATCCATCCTTTTATTACAAGATGTTTGAGAAACAGGTTTTTTATATGACTGCACCAACATGATGTTAGAAAAATCATCTCAGGTGGCTCCTCATGAAGCTGAGAACGTGTAAAGCTGCATCAACACTTTTTGGCCACATGTTCTTTCATAATGTAATGGTCTTCACTGTCAATCTAAGATGTTGAAAATAGTAAAAAATAAAGCAAACGTTTATAAAACAGGTGTGTCCAAACTTTTGAACAGTGCTGTATCTAAAGATGGAGGAGAAAAAAACAAGGAACTGCATTTTTTACTGGAGTCACTGTGTTTTTTGGCTGAGAAGTTCATCAGGAAACCAAAGAGCGGAGTGTGTAAGGTGAGGAACACACACCCCGCAGTGTGACCTCCACCTAAAGTCCAGACCAAACACATCTCTGACTCAGTCTGGACTAAAGGAATGCCTCTGTTTCATCAGTCTCAGGATTTTCCAGCAGTGTGAACCTGCTTCACCTTCTGAGCTGCTGCAAAAACCAGACTGTGCAAGATCTTAATGTATACCACACTACTAAACATAAGGTTCGTCAGTTGTTCTTGGCTTTGACTGGTGTAGAACCTCATCATTATGTGGAGGATCATTCTGACACATCTCATTTACAAACATGGTTCTTTAGAAAACAACCTTTGGAAGGTTCCTCAGGGAGGTGATTCTTCCATGGCGTTGCTCCAAAGAACCCCTTTTTGGGTTCTGTCTTGGTGAATGCACACACTGTATGACATAACATACTGACCACCAGAGGGGATCCCTCAGGGCCGTCTAGGCCCTCAGAGAAGGCCCAGTGATTACTGGCCACTAAAAAATGCATGTCTGTAACTTTTAGTTAATTTTTTTTCGATATTAGAGTGTTACTCTTGCTTTGTTCCTACGTGTTGATGGAAAATAAATGGTTAAATTCTTGGAAGTCCTACAAACACCACTCAAGGCGTTCTGCAAGTCCTAGTCCTAAACTGAATACATGCGGCAGCCTTACCAGAGCATTGTTAGAAATGGAAAACAGCTGCTTTAGCTCTATTATAGAGTTCTTTACTGAGCCAAAAACTGCTACAATGTAAAATATATGCTAATATGTCTGTCATAAGGTTGAAGTAAAACATAGAATGTCCTTTAGAAGCTTAAAATGTCTGTCGCCATTAGCTTAGCACTGACAAACTAGTACAATCCCATAGGGGTGCTAGCAGAATTTAGCATATTCAATAAGGTAGGGGTTTTCCTCATGTTTTGACTGACGTTTATATCATAAATTGAAGACCCAGTTCTGATAATCACATTTTGCCATTACTGAGTGAGGAAAATACAAACAGGCTAAAATATGGTGAGTGTGTGCCGCTGTGAGTCGCCCTGTAAAGTCTGAAATAATCATTTAAAAGTCAGAGGCACTGAGTTTTTCACACCATGTTGTACGTCTTTACGTATTAACGTCACACACAGACTCTCTGGCTCAATGTTTAGGTCTCAAATGATCTCAAATCCACATTATACTGATGAAAATACAATGACAATAGTAGACAATTTACTGACATCCTCAGAAGACGCGTCCGTCACCAAGTTTAGAGTGAGTTCTCTTTGAATTCTCTTTCAATCAGCAGATTCATCCGCTCGGGGAAGGGGTCCGAAGCACAACCCTCGCCACATAATGTATGTTGTGTGCAATTACACATTTCCACCAGAGAGGTCTTCAAATCCCAAAAACGTACATAGCGCAGCTTTAACTAAGCAAAATATGAAGAAAAACAGAAGAAACAAGCTGAAACAGGTGGAAAAGTTCCAAATTTTCCATACCACTAGTGTTTGTAAGTAGAAAATTTGATTTTGATTCATTTGAATTTGATGGAAAGTGATTTTGGGTGCAGCTTCCTTTTGGGTTTCTTACATATTTGCCACTTTTAAAATTTTGATCTGCTACATTTTCAGTAAGAAAAAGGGGGAGTAAATTAAATTTTTTTACCAAACCATCACTTTAAACTATTCCAACAAACTCAGATACGGAGATACCACACACTGCATGAAGTAGTGCATTTATGTCCTTGTTAATAATGTCAGAAATGTGAGCGGGTTTCTGTTCAGTCATCTCTGACATGTGATTTTCAGGCCATGTCGATCACAGTCTGTTTTTAGAGCAGAAACTGGACAAAGCGTTCATTGAGAGCGATGGATGAAGCGCGTGTGTGTGATAGCCATTAACTCACACACCGCTGCCAGACACACAGTGCACTCAGACCTGCTCATACACCCTCACACACTCACCGCTACCTGTGTGTGAGTGGAGACGAGGAGGAAACTCTTCATAGTCCACATATTCCACAACTACTGTCTACCGTATACTGTATAATACTGAGCACAATTGGCCAAGAAAACTGTCTATAACCCTGTAGCCTAATGATCTGAATCCAGTATGAATCTGCAGCAAGTGTAGTTTTTACAGTCTGAGGGTAAAAATTGAGCTTAACATTGATTCTAATATTGATCAAGCCGATAGAAAGTTTTAAATTGCTATAAAGTAACTTTCTCAGTTGGCCCTGCGCATGACTACTCTGTAAACCCTTCTATTCATATCCTCAGAATGCTGCAATCATAATATTTACACACTAATAATGTTCCTCTGTGGGGCGAAGGAGGGGAGAGCGGACGCCCTGCCAGACGTCTCCCCTCTTATTCACTTCCTGTGGTCCGACTCACGTTGGCCAGAAACGTGTCCCAAACTGAACAAGCACTGAGACAGACTTTATCAGAGACAGAGAGAGAGAAACTACAAAGAGAAAAGTCATTAAACAACAGAGAGAGAGAGAGAGAGAGAGAGAGAGAGAGAGAGAGAGAGAGAGAGAGAGAACAGACAGATAGAGATAAAAAAACAAAGAGGGAGAGAGAGAGAGAGAGAACAGAGAAAGAGAGAACAAAGAGAGAGAGACCAAAGAGAGAGAACAGAGGAACAAAGGGAGAGAGAGGAGAGTGAGAGATGGTTTATAATGGAGCCAGTTAGTTGAATCTCATGTTGTAAAGCTATTTATCTGGGCAGTAAATAAATAATCCATTGTTATTGTTCTCTGTGCAGCATTTACAAATCCAGTTGCAAGTCCAGTCTTTACAGTAACCATCTAATTTCTGATTTATATGATTAATCCTTCATTAACTTAAACTAGCTGATGGAATTGAACAAATCCATGTGATGGCTAGAGGGCAGCAAGGGGAACCAAACCTGTGTTCTTTTCACGGATATTTTCATTTAGGTTACATGAATGAACGAAAAGCTAATTGTTTAATGTTGCACTCGTGCAAGTGGATCAGACACAGCAGTGCTGCTGGAGTTTTTTGTCCACTCTACTAGACACTCCTACCTTGTTGGTCCACCTTATAGATGTAAAGTCAGAGACGATAGCTCATCTGTTGCTGCACAGTTTGTGTTGGTCATCCTCTAGTCCTTCATCAGTGGTCACAGGACGCTGTTGGCTGGATATTTTTGGTTGGTGGACTATTCTCAGTCCAGCAGTGATACTGAGGTGTTTAAAAACTCCAGCAGCACTGCTGTGTCTGATCCACTCGCACAACACACACTAACACACCCACCACCACTACATCAGTGTCACTGCCGTGCTGAGAATGACCCTCCACCCAAATAATACCTGCTCTGTGATGGTCCTGTAGGGGTCCTGACCATTGAAGAACAGTGTAACAAGGTATGCAGAGAAACAAATGCACTACAGTCTGTAACTGCAGAACTACTTAGTGCTCCTTTATGGTCAGTGGAGCTGATAAAATGGACAGTGAGTGTACATACAAGGAGGTGGAGTGAATGAAGTGGCCAGTCAGTGTGTATACTAAACTATATCACTGTAATTCCTGTGTGAGGAGCAGACTCCCACATTCCAAACATGGATATAGAAGCCAGAATACCCACACATCCTCTCTACAATCGCACCACCGTATTGAACCCAGCACGTCTGCAGCCGCATGCCTTCTGTCTTCATCACTGAGTCAGTGCGAGGTCAGCACGTCCCGCCTGCTTAATACCACTGTAGTGCAGAAAAAGCTCTCATTGTTTCTGCTTCTGACTCAACTGCAGGGTCGACAGGTCGTCTCAGACTGGACCCAAGAAGCTCTCTGGCCTCAGCTGACCTCTGACCTCATATTCCACACAGCAGCTAAGGAAAGACACACACTCACACAGATACATGTCTGTGATACGCTGTGACTAGGTTCAAAAATGTATTTTTACTTTTGTGACTTGGCAAAACTTTTATTTTGAAAGGCGTTTGCTCTTTTTCAGTGCCTGGGACCTGTAGCCTAACACTGAACTCCAACATACAGGCCATACAGACAAAATTTAATGAAGTAGCAGTTTGGTAGGCCTTGAAACAGTAACATGACAGTAACTATATTAAATATTATTGCATTATTGTTAACATACACTATATTGCCAAAAGTATTCACCCACACATCCAAATCATTGAATTCAGGCGTTCCAATCACTTCCATGGCCACAGGTATATAAAACCAAGCACCTAGGCATGCAGACTGCTTCTACAAACATTTGTGAAAGAATGGGTCGCTCTCAGGAGCTCAGTGAATTCCAGCATGGTACCGTGAGTCCAGTAAGTCCAGTCGTGAAATTTCCTCACTACTAAATATTCCACAGTCAACTGTCAGTAGTATTATAACAAAGTGGAAGCGATTGGGAATGACAGCAACTCAGCCACAAAGTGGTAGGCCACGTAAAATGACAGAGCGGGGTCAGCGGATGCTGAGGCGCTTAGTGCGCAGAGGTCGACAACTTTCTGCAGAGTCAATCGGTACAGACCTCTAAACTTCATGTGGCCTTCAGATTAGCTCAAGAACAGCATACAGAGCTTCATGGAATGAGTTTCTATGGCCGAGCAGATGCATCCAAGCCTTACATCACCAAGCGTAATGCAAAGCGTCAAATGCAGTGGTGTAAAGCGCTGCCACTGGAATCTAGAGCAGTGGAGACGTGTTCTCTGGATTGACGAATCACGCTTCTCCGTCTGGCAATCCGATGGTCGAGTCTGGTTTTGGCGGTTGCCAGGAGAACAGAACTTGTCTGACTGCATTGTGCCAAGTGTAAAGTTTGGTGGAGGGGGGATTATGGGGTGGGGTTGTTTTTCAGGAGTTGGGCTCGGCCCCTTAGTTCCAGTGAAAGGAACTCTTAATGTTTCAGCAGACCAAGAGATTTTGGACAATTTCATGCTCCCAACTTTGTGGGAACAGTTTGGGAAACTTCCTGTTCCAACATGGCTGCGCACCAGTGCACAAAGCAAGGTCCATAAAGACATGGATGAGCGAGTTTGGTGTGGAAGAACTTGACTGGCCTGCACAGAGTCCTGACCTCAACCCGATAGAACACCTTTGGGATGAATTAGAGCGGAGACTGCGAGTCAGACTTTCTCGTCCGACATCAGTGTCTGACTTCACAAATGCGCTTCTGGAAGAATGGTCAAAAATTCCCATAAACACACTCCTAAACCTTGTGGAAAGCCTTCTAAGAAGAGTCGAAGCTGTTACAGCTGCAAAGGGTGGGATGACATCATAATAAACCCTATGGATTAAGAATGGGATGTCACTCAAGTTCATATGCGTGTGAAGGCAGACGAGCAAATACTTTTGGCAATATAGTGTATATGTATATATTATTGATGACTGTGCACACTATTGTAATCAAATTTATATTTTTTTTCTCTTTTTTGCTTTTCTTATTTTCTGTAGGAGATTTTTATTTGTTACCTTATAGCAACAGCCTAAGAACACCCTAGCAACCACTTGGAATACTGTAAGAACCACTTTACAATACCTTAGAAAGCACCTGGGATGCCACAGGAACCACCTAGCAACACCCTAGCAACCACCTAGCAACACCCTAGCAACCATGTGGGGTACCACAACAACCACCTTGTAACACTGTAGCAACAACCTGGGATACCATAGCAACCACCTAGTAACACCTTAGCCACATGTGGGGTACCACAGCAGCCACCTAGCAACAACCTGGTATATACCATAACAACCACTTAGTAACATGCTAGCAACACCTAGCAAGAACCTGGGATACTATAACAACTGCCTAGCACCACCAAAGCAATCACCTAGCAACACCTTAGCAACCACCTAGGATATCATAGCAACCACCTAGAAACATTTTGGTACTTAAACTGTACAATCACTCTGTATTTTCTTCAGAAAATGCACTTTTCCACTTTCTGTTACTGTTGTTTTTGTTATTATTATCAAATAATTATTATTATATATTATTATATAGTGGAAAATACCGTGATATAAATTTGAGCTCTTATCGCCCCCCCAACCCACCCCCAATCTGTACCAAAGAGTGCTCATGAAGTGAGCCAATGTAAACATACTTCAAACAACAGAGACCACCGAACCAGCAGAAATTCTGCCCATTTCACCAAACTAGCGATTATTTCCCCCTCTCTGCTGATTACAGAAAACTTGCGTCCGTTTTATGTGATTGCTGGGGTCAAGTGAGTATTGTGAGCCAAAACACACATTTACTGATGAGCTGATTTGTAGAAATAACAGTTTTGCCAGAACTGACTGTACAGTCTCCTGATGATGCAATTTATTTCCAGAATTTATAGTTGCTGTCGCCCACTCGTCAAATTCTCTGTTTCTGTATCTTTTATTCATGTGTCTGTCTGCATTCAGTGTGAAACTGACCAACAGACACTCAGGACATCACTAAAGACTGACCATCACACCAGAAAACCCTTCATTCTTCATTTAGTCCACATCAGAGACACATGTGAAATGGCGTGCAGAGAGTTTACAGCTGCTGAAGTTGCTGCAGCAGTTTTGGAAAGTAGTGATGAAGATAATGTAGCATTTAAATATGAAACATATGAGAATCATGTGATATGAAGAGCCTTTAAAGGAGAGTTTAAGAAGAGATGAACAGATCGAGAAAATGACCTCAGACCCAGAGGGTTAAATTCCATTTCAAGTTCTTCCTTCTCCTGTGAAATAATCTTCCCTTACATTTTTGTGATACAGGATTTTGTTCCAACAGCGACAATATGTGAGGGTTAGATCAGGATTTTATACAGTGGTGGTCTAATAATATATTTCCATATATGATTAAGCACCTGTATTTTAAGACATCACATATATTGCACATATGTTCATAATATGAGGAAATTGTTGCTCAAGTATCTCCAAAACAGTAACTTTACAGGAGAAGACAAAAACACTCTCACCTTTCAGTGTAAGTTAATGTAAAGAAGTTTTATTCCAAGTGATTTTAGAGCATTTTTATTGGTCCATTCATCATGAAATTTTCACACAACTTAAAGGACAGCTGCTGTGCTGTAATGATGTAGAAAAATAAAAATTGACAAAAATGGAGATACATGGTTTTCTTTGGACAGCAACGAAATATATGTACATATATTTTTCTTCCAAGTGGCGTGAAAGTGGCAGAGTGCTTGTAAACCTCTGGCCAATCAAAGAACACCCACATGTATAATTTAGTGTGCTTTAGCTGCTGCAAATACCCCCCAAAAAAACAAAACTCATTTTAGAAAACAAAGTAGGTGTGAAAACATCCTCAGAGACATAAAAATGGACACTCTCACTCTCTCTCTGCTGGCAAGTGTCTTTGGTCAGGATTAGAGGATTTGATGGTCAGTGTGCTGTGTGAGAGAGTGCAGCTGTTGAGGAAGGAGGGCTTTCCGAATTAGTGATAGCTGAATTCTACAGGATCTCTGTAATCATCCTGATCTAACAACACCCACACACTCTGCTCCCTTCCTTTCTCTCTCTCTCCTTCTCTCAGATTCTTTCTCGGCTTACTTTCTCACTCTGCTCTCCTTTGGTTTTGTCCAAACTTGCTACCGTTGTGCTTGTAGCTCCAATGAAGTGGAAGAATTTGAACTTTACTTTGTCCTCACCTGACAGACGACAGTCTTCCTGATGTTATATATTGAGGAGAATACTTCAAGGCCTACTAGACTAAAAAGATACATCTGTAATTTGTGGTTATTTGTAAACAAAAGGCTTTAAAATCCAGAAATGTCTGGCAAATCAGCCAGACTGAAGGCCTTACACGTTAGATTAACTACCACCATCCCTGCTGAAAAAAATAATAGAAAACGTTAACAGTTTCTGCTGGTGTCCAATTGTCAGTAATGGTATTCTGTATTTTCCAGTGTAAAGGACTCTAATAGTTTAACGCCTTACAATCCCAGGCTTATTACATTCTAAGGCTCATTATTCACTAACTACATTGAATAATATCATAGAAGTGTGTTATTTTTTCATGTTTTGACACTTATAGCCTGAACTGAAGGCCTGGCTTTAACAGTTTACCACTGATTTATCAATATTGTTTCTAATACCACATAATCTATTAATCTTATCTATCACTGCTAGTATTTTCCAAGCTTTTACAGACATAATTATAAACCAAAGCTTATTTATTAGCCTATATTGCAAATGTGTATAAGCTTAATTAACATTTTAATTTTTCATCTGTCGCCAAGAAAAAAGTTAACAGTGCAAATTAAAATGGCTCCATTGTGAAAGGCCTAAGTTAAAAGCTATCAGTTAAAACCATCACAGCTAGCTAGGCTAGCAAGCACTTTTTTACCAAAAGTTAGTCAAAGTAATATGCTAATCTACAGCTAACATTGCTGACTAATGTTAACAGAGAAAATTGGCTTACGAATGTAGCTAGTTAGCTACATTAGCTAATGCTAACAGTACACAATATGTGCACAAGCTTATGTCGGTGGCTCTAGTAACTTTTTAAGCAATGAAATAAATCTTGTACACATATCAACATGTCAAACTCTTATTTAAGAAAAATGCAGCACACGTCAGCATTTTTCATTAGCCTTTATCTGCATTGTTTGAACATACGTGTATGTTATATTCATACCCTGCTAAAAGAAAAACACAGCCCAGCAAACATTTTTTGGTGGTCTATGCTGGTTTATGCTAGTCTGGGTCTGGTTTAGCTGGTCACCCCAACTTGGTCATACTGGTTGACCAGCAGTATCCAAAACACAACATATGCTGGTATTGCTGGTGACCAGCCATTTTCATTGCAGAGAGGGAGCATCAATACAGTGACAAGTTTCCTTCCTATGGCTATGGAAAGACGTCATCAGCTCTCTAGACCTTTAATATACATGTCTATGTTCAGACAGCATCTCCCCTGGAGTTCTGGCTGTTTACTCAAGAGCTCCTGCTCCATCCAACAATCTTCTCCTCAGCCACCCAGAACTAAACAAACCTTCCACATCTTCACCAGACTAGACTCTCTCTGGCATGCAAAACTCGCAACTAGTCAAACATGAAGATACACGACTCTGACGTAACTCTGTCCTTGCATGACTTACTGTTGTATCTCAGCGCCTACAGTAACAGTAATGTGCAGCAGACATGAGAACGTTAACCTTTTAATAGCATTTTAACTCCAAATGATCATGTTTTCTTTGTTGGTTTGTAATAACTGACCATATAAAACTCTAATCAGGTGTATTTGGAGGAAAACGGCAGTGCTAGCTTGGAGAATCAAGCCAAAGACCATGCCCACCATTATTTTACTTATTATACTTATTTTGAGAAATCTGCAAATTATCTGCCAATACACTGAAAATGTAACTCAACAACATTATATAAAAAGTAGTCATAATAATAACAGTAGAAACTTCATACCAATATGTTACTTTGATGAACTGTTACATCCATAGGACATATGTTTTGTTTTGCTTGCTTCCCTTTCACAAAGCTTGGTGTTGCACACAAATATACACAAAGATATCAGTTGCTTTATGATCACAAAACCTGTACAGTGACTTTTTCTTACTTCACTGAAAAGCAACAAAAGGTAAGGCAGGGCCTCCACAAACCTTTGGCAGGCCGTTTAATTTAGTAGTCTCAGACGTGAGGAATTAAATGAGAAGTGAATTTGGATTAGTCATTTCTTTCTCCTCACAAACAGCTGGAGAAAACACTCCCACGGTGAACAGTCCAGAGCATGCTGGAGTATACATGTCTGTGCCCAAGTCCCGTTACCAAACGCTGATTCACTCTGTTCCCCATCACTGACAGTAACACTAAACACACTTTTTCCTTCCACTGCATGTTTATGGAGATGCTGCACATGCCTTTCAGTGACATCATGCACGTCCATCCACTGTTTACAGGGAGATAAACAACCAGACTGTAGCTGCGTTTGTAGTTGAAAGATTTCAGTCTGCATCAACAAGTGATGGAAAATCTAACATAATTATAATCAAAGTCATGATAATCACAATGAGGTCCAACCACAGCAGCACAGAGTTTTTCTTATTAAGCTGGCTTGACAAAGTCAATGTGCTGTTATGTTATTATCATAAGCTTTTTGCTTTTTTGTGCCTTTTTCACAGGTTTCAAGCTAGAATTACAAAAGCATGATCGTAGAGCCTATACGGGAACAGTGCACTTTAGTTTTTGGGAGCGATCATGCTTATGTTTTTCATACAGCGTTTGTTCCAACATTTTTTCCTCATATGAAATTAATGGTGGAATGTTGAGAAATTTCAAATGTGCCACAGATGATGTCAAAAAGGACATTTCTCATACTGCCCCTCATAGACATTGCATACAGACTCGCACATATACATACACACATTAGCAACCACCTGGGATACCATAGCAATGGCCTAGCAACACCTTAGCAACCACCTGGGATAATACAGCAACAGCCTAGCAACACCTTAGCAACCACCTGGGATAACATCGCAATAGTCTAGCAACACCTTAGCAAGCGCCTAGGATAACATGGCAACAGTCTAGCAATACCTTAGCAACCACCTGGAATTCATCAGCAATGGCATGGCACAACCTTAGCAACCAGATGGAGTAAACAGCGAGGCCCAGCAACATCTTAGCAACCAGCTGGGATAATACAGCAACAGCTTAGCAACACCTTAGCAACCATTTGGGATAACATGGCAACAGTCTAGCAACACCTTAGCAACCACCTAGGATAACATGGCAACAGTCTAGCAACACCATAGCAACCATCTGGAATTCCACAGCAACGGCATGGCACAACCTTAGCAACCAGATGGAGTAAACAGCAAGGCCCAGCAACACCTTAGCAACCACCTGGGATAATACAGCAACAGCCTACCAACACCTTAGCAACCACCTGGGATAACATGGCAACAGTCTAGCAACACCTTAGCAACCATCTGGAATGTAATAACTTTCTGTGAGGGAGCTTTTAGAGGTGGACGTCTGGTTATTATCATCAGCTCTGTGAACAATTCTGACTCTAAGTTTCTCCAGAACAAAGCGTTTCACACCAAACCACTCTGAACGACACTGTTTACATCTTAACCGCTTAATTATACAGGAATTTTGACAAATTGATGGGGTTCCCCTTTAAATAACAGCATCAATCCTGTCAGGTCATGTTTGGGGAGCTTATGACGGTGGGCCTGAACTTTTGGCTGGTGCTGTATAGGAACACCATCAGTTCTCCATGGTGAGGATGAACAATGCTGCAGAAGTTTTACAGCCGCACTAAAACGTGAGGAAGAAAAGTTCACAGGGTGAATGACCTTTAACCTCTGAACAAAAACAAAAGGCTTTCACACAGATACAGCAGCTCACGGACACAAAACAGCCGAGAAAATGAGGAACCCATTCTTCATGCTTTAATGCCTCATATACATATTGTCTCATGGTCAAATTCAAACGGTCAAGTTTACATTGAAGCAGAGAACGTACCTCTGCATATTTTAATGCACAATTTCTATTTATTTACTGATGTAACACATTGGGAGATAAAACATGAAATGTAGCCTGTGCAAAAGGTATGGCATATTTTCTATTTGTGTTTTATTTTTTCCAATATGTTAAACTCAGTAAATAAATTGCATTAACATGTGCAGAAAAATGTCACATTTAAGTGTTTTCCCTGTAGAAGATGAAATATTTTCACTAAGAAAATCAAAATATGCAAGTCCTGGCCATGACTTAGTAAGGCATAGGAACAAGATAAATATATTATTTTTATGTATGAGATGCCACCAGCAGGGCTCCAAACTCTACAATTTATTTTCACAATCTATTTACCTCTGGTACTTTGCTATTTCAGTGCATGTTTGTTGTGTTGTTTGCTTTTCTTTACATTGTCCCCCCTGTTTTGTTTTCTTTATGACACTCTTGTGTTTATATAGTTTTGTAGTTTTCCTGGCCTGTTTTGGATGCTCTATAAAGTCCTATATAAATTAAAAAAAATTCTGAGACAAGCTTTGGTCCCACTCTTCATAACTTTATAGCTATGATTACTGGTTTGAAGGAATTTTGTTTGGTCAGTATGAAAAGCAGAATTTCAAATCAGTTCCAGTCACATCTTTCGCAAGTTCATTTTTCTTTGGGAACTAATTTGCCTTCTTATGTATCCCTCCACCATGAATGGATTCAAATAAATTAATATGTTTTAGACCAAATTTTTTCACAAAACTATCATAGAACAGTGTCTCAGACATCACAAAGTATTCATAACCATTTCATGTAATAACTTTGAGGGAGCTTTTAGAGGTGGACGTCTGGTTCCTATCACCACCACTGTGAACAATTCTGACTCATTTCACACCAAACCACTCTGAATGACTCTGCTTACATCTTAACCATTTAATTATGTGGAACTTCTGAAAAATTGGTGGCGTTCCCCTTTAACTGTAAAATCACTGATTTAATTCAGTTGGTCCTGGCTTTGTTACGAATGTATTCAAGCTCACTAAAGTCAGACACATACATATCTACCTATGCCTTTTGAGGCTCCTCCCAGAGTCTTTGATTGACGGCTGTGACATGTATGACTCATAACATTTAAAATCATGACCGGAAACAAAGGAAAGTGAAAACAGGATGGGGATGTGAGATTGGACACCACACAGTGTTCTGGCCCCTAATCTGGCTGAGGGTGAGGGTGAGGATGTTTCTGCAGTGGTGGAGAAGGAGGACAGGGCTCTGCAGGAGTGACTGCTCCACAGTAACAGCCCTTCACCTCACAACCACCTTCTTCAAACCAGAGATCACAACCCGCTGCAGGGAGGACTGATTCAGCTACCAGCAAACACAAATCAAGCCAAAACAAGCAGAGCTGAAGGTGCGTATGTGCAGGTACATGACAGGACGAGCATTATGGAGTGTGGTGAAATCGGACAATATTTGTGGAAGTGTGTCGTAGTGTTTTAGTCAGTGGTGTAAGAAAGGAACAGTGTGCGTGGTCAGCAGCGAAGACGACTTGGCCTTTCTCACATTAAATTGTCCATTGATGAGAAAAATACACAAAGCTGAGATCTGTTCTTCCTTGTAAAAACACAGAGACTGGAGAGACGCCCGAGGAATCTGGAATGTCTGCGCTTTCAGCACGGGCACTACAAGAGCAGCCACGAGTGGCCTCAACACCTCTGTAAGAGCTACAACACATTCTTTAGGCTGATGAAATGCAAGTTTTATCACCATCTCCAAAAGCCTTTCCACACTGAGTGCGATTTATTCACCTGATAACTCGACATGTGTGTAACTGATGATATCCTGCACACTTAATAACATTTTTTGTGAACTTTTGCAGCCAACATGAATTCACTCTACCAATCACTGTTGTCTCTAATGTTAGCATCTAATGTGGCAACAACCAACATAATTTATTGGCTGTCCTAGCCAGATGTGGGTAGTAACCAGTTAGTGGTAGTAATCAGTTATTGCCTAGCTCAGGTACTTCAGTGAAATATTGAATGTGTTTAGAACTTAATAATCCAATAACTGCAGAAATCAGATTTTGTCAGTAATCCAAACAAACACATTTACCTGCACTTGAGTAATCAGATAATGGGGAAACTCTGAGTTTACACGAGTCAGACAGTAATCAGATTTCTTCCTTACAACTGGCCAATAAGCTCACAGAAGAAGCCTTGACGTAAACGTAATGTAAAACTCAAACTTCATGTCGCAGCTTTTTTTTAAACATCGTGACACTTAACCTGAAAAAAAAACATACATCATCTAGAAGACGAAGAATATTTAAATCCTTTATTTCATCAAGAATGTATTTGGTTTCAGCGTCGCTCCAAAAGTGCTTTGCTGCCACCTCACAGCGACGCTGCTTGCTTATTTCCAGTACAGCAGTCTGTTCCACACATGCGCAGACTGAGAAACCCGAAAGAAATAAGAGTAAGATAGATGCCGAAGCTCCACTGCAGTTCTATAAGACACTCTTATAAACACACTTACATAAATACATTTCTACAAAAGATAGTTCTTCAAGGGCTCTTTTGTAAAGAAAATGGTTCTGCATGGGACCATGAACACTCAAAGAACCCTTTGCATGCTTAAATGGTTCTGTGCATTGATTGATTGAGAATGTGTTGTATATGGTTCTATAAAGAACCTTTTGGAAAAGGGTTCTATATAACACCAAAAGGGGTTCTTCTATTGTTATAACGTCATGTTTTTTGTGCTATATAGAACCATGTACAACACATTCTCCATCAATTGGAAGAACCATTTCACCCTGCAAAGAACTATTTAAAAATGCAAAAAGGTTCTTTGAGTGTTCGTGGTTCTATATCGAACAGTTTTCTCTACCGAAGAAGAGAAGTAATGTTTTGTTGTTCTACTCAAGTTGTTTTTTGGGAAGGTACTTTTACATTTACTGCAGTCATTATTTTACACAAGTATTAAGAATTGTATAAGGAAGGTTAAATAACAGAGTGAAAAGATGGGACTTCAGCTCAATATGAAGAAGACTGAGGTTATGATGACAGGAACTTTTCCACTAATGGAGAAGGTGTGGAAAATGGTGGACAGCTTTGCTTTTGCCTGCTCGGATCAATTAACAACAATTAACAACAGAGGATCCAGCACTCAAGAAATAAGACACAGATTGGTGCTTGGCAGAACAGGAATAAAGGAGCTAGAAAAGATCTTCAAATGGAACGATCTGTCTCTATAAACAAAGATCAGAACTGTCCAGGCTGTGGTCTTCTCTGTGGTTCATTATGGGTGTGAAAGCTGGACAACAAACAAGCAAGACAGGAAAAATATAGATGCTTTGAACTTTGGTGTTAGTTTGTCTTGCATCTCTGTGAGCAGCTCAAACTAAGCTACAGACATCTGAGCAATTTGTGAAGAACTTTTCTGATATGGAAAGTAGCCTATCCAATGGCACTGTCTGCCTTTTTGTGAGGACCAAAGCACATATTGTTTACTTGAAGACATTCTGAACCACACAAAGGTTCACTGTAGAGGAACTTACAGACTCACATTTCTTTACAGTGGTGGTGATAGGAACCAGGGGTCGCCATGACTACAACACAAATACAGACATTTTATTTACTATCCAAAACCACCAGCGAACCTACACGTGTCTTCTGAGCTTTATATGCAATGTTGATGATGATAAAATAGTGGAAAATCTGAAACAATAAGTCTTCTTTTGGGACTATTTTGCCTCACAACACCCTGCATATTATGTATCCCTCCACCATGAATGGAGTTTAAGGCCAAAATCTTCTCAAAACAATGTCTCAGTCATCAGACAGTGTATTTATAACTATTTCATGTAATAACTTTCTGTGAGGAAGCTTTTAGAGGTGGATGTCGGGTTCCTATCACCACCACTGTAAACAATTCTGACTCAGTAAATTTCTCTAGAATGGAGTGTTTCACACCAAACCACTCTGAATGACTTTACATCTCAGCCATTTGATTATGCAGAAATTTTGACTGGAATTTCTCTTCAAGAGGAGCTCTATTGTAGAATAATTCCTTCCTCTGGAAGATTTTGTGTTTTCTATACAGGAAAAATGACTCAATTTACTACCAACAGCTCATAACTGCACAGACACAGAGAGAGGTAAAGTCATTACAGAGGCGTGTGTGTGGAGGAGTTTTCCTCACTTTTCCTCAGACATGACCCCCCCATCCCCTCTGAGGCTCTAAACCCACACCGTCTTTCCGCTCTGTGTAAAAAGAGGGGCTTCTCTCATCCCAAAGACGGGATTCCCCCACAATAACGTCATTCCCTCCGCCAGTCAGCAACTTTACTCCCCATTAGCATTCCTGAGGAGGGAGGGAAGTGGGGGGTGCAATGGGACCCACAGTGGGGCGACTGTGAATGGAGAGGGGCTGCTCTGTGGTAAAGTCATTAGTCTTCAGGGTGAAAACGATGAAAAAGAACATTACAGAGCTTTGATCACATTGGTTTCCATGACTACACTACAAACATCCAAACATCCACACGTGAGAAAGCAGCCAACTGACCCCGGTAGGGTGAGGGAGACACACGAGCGAATGGCACAGAGCAAACGGAGAGTAAACAGCAAATAAACAGTAAACAACAATAAACAAGACTCTGCTTTGAATCAATAGTTTATAATGGGGGCTATTGGTCGGTCCAGCAGTGAGGACACTATGTTCTCTCTCTGTTGGCCTTTCTCATGCTACATTTTTTAAATCTGTGAGAGCAGAGGCATGCTGTTCTGCAAAGAAAAACATTTCTCAGTAACGCACTGGAAAAAATGGTATATTGTTGAGGGAAATGATCTTAAATCTAGTTAATATATCTAATATTTCCCATTTTGAAATGGTTGTGCACTTATTATAAGATTATGTAGCTCATTTCTGGATATTATTTACTTTGTTTTAGGTAATTTTATTAAGTAAAATTATCTCAATATACAAGGTAATGTTGCTGGTTTCAGGTGCATTTCTTAAAACAAGCAAAGTCATCTGCCAATATAGTGAGATCACTTAATAAAATTTAAAACAAGTAAAAAATGTCTAGAAATAAGTTAGACAATCTTATAAGCTTACAACAATCTCAACAGGAGAAATATTAGATTTATTGACTATACTTAAGATAATTTTACTTGACAAGAGACCGGTGAGGGACCACTGATTTAAAAAAAAACAACATTAATGAGTTAAAGATTAAAGAGGTGAGGTTACAGCCAGTGACTAAGTTTAAGACATTGGCGCTATTGTCGTTTACAGTAGACAATATGCACCAAATGAATAGGGTAACTTAATAAAACTCACAATAAATCTTTGCCAGTTGATCTTCACACAAGTATTTTTGTATTTGATTCCCAAAATTCTCCCAAAATTACATCAGATATGCAAATGAGACAATATCTAAATAAAAATGTGGAAGACTGGTGACTACTTGAGTGTCATTGGGCTAGACTCCTAACACTACATTCACTTACCTCATTAGGCAACATGATCACAATTGTACATCACTCGAGATAAGAGCGTCTACCAAACGCCATAAATGTAAATATAAATGTTACTATATGTATGCACTTGCATATTTTTACAACTCCAGACTTTATATGACATTATAATTAAAAGCTACAACATGCATTACATATACATTGGATTTCCATTTGATACAGGCTTGAATCTGCACTTGTTTTCTGTGGTTTGTTTTTTATGTCAAAAAACAGTAAAGGATGTTTTCTTTCCACAAAACAAGACTGTGCATGCAACATAGGCTTTCCATCATGTTCAAATCATAATACAATATCTCCTCTCATGCTTGCAAACACAAATCAGTCTGCACTTTCCACAAAGTTTCCCCACTTCAATGAGCTATGAGTCAGAAATAATTTGTAAAAAATCACAGCATGATTTTGTTATCGCTCATGATGCTGAACACGAGGCAGAACACGTGAGCTTCACATTTCCATAGAAAAGCCCTCCCTGAATCATTACAGACATGAGGTCATTCCTCCTGTACTGACTGGACCCTGCCTTTGAAGACAGCGTGGGTAAGATAAAGCCCTGACTCATCAGATCCTCCATCAGAACCATATGGATGCAAAGCCATGAAACCTTGGGGCCTTCTTGAAATCACAGTTTGGGTGAAAAATTATATTTGCACAGTTTTATCCTCCTTACCACAAATATAGTCTATCATCCAAGACATATGGGGTCTGAAGTGCTTCTTTTGTCACTGTAGCTTTGGGTAGTGTACAAATATGTAGCTAATTGTTTGCCTGTTTTATATCTAATTTATTTCGTTTGTTTTCACATTTTTCTTCACAACTGAGTAATACATTAACATAGATTAAACTTAGGTGCTGCAGATAAATGTTTCAGCCTACTATTTGCTCTGCTATTGTGTAAAACACATAAAGCTGTAAGAAAATAACGTATTCAGTCCTATGTAGATTAACTGAGGCATAAGATAAAGACATACAATGCTAATGTAGCTAACTACGAATGGAACACTATATTAGGGCCAGTTAGCATGGTGCTAACCGCATGCTAAATCACCACACACTTGTCTCAAACTGTGTGGAGTTTAAAGTATGGACTAAGGTATATAAAGTATATTAGCAAAACTGAAACTAGTCCTATAGTAACCATCCTGAAGCCTGAATTTTGTCTATACTTTTTGCATAGTATGTTTGCGCTCATGTAACGAGGCTAATATCGCTAACAAGTAATGGATTCAAGATGGCTGCTAGTGTTTTTAGCTATGCTAATGTACTTGTTTATAAATAACAGTGAGTCATACAGTGTCAGAAACCACATAATAAAGTCTACAGTTTGATGATGTGTGATGATGGGTACACAGTTAGCACCTCGCTAATAGGTGCTAATTATACATGCTAGCTACATTAGCCTCATATCTCCAGTGCTAAAACAAAAGAAGCAAACTTCAGGCACCAAACATGTCCTGGCTGATCGACTACATTTGGAGTAAGAAGGAGTTTTACTAAAACAGCGAGGAAAAAACTGTGGACCCGTGACTCATCAGACTCTCCATCAGAACCAGATGCACAACCACAAAGCTACACTATCACACCACCAGAGAGTTAATAGAAACTATAGATCTTCTTAAGGCGTGGCACAAAGTCTGACTGTTGAGAAAGTTGTAATGGCCTGGCTTAGTGATTTCAGATGTGATTTGCACGACAGTTATTTGTTCTTCTGGTTGCCAGAGGGAATTCATCCCCTTAGACTCATGTTCTTGCTGTTCTTTCCATTTTAGCTCCAGGAACAGAAGGGCTAGAAGTACACATGCCACAGTATTACACAATCTACAACAAAACAGCAGAAATCTGAACTGATTTAAACTGTGAGTGGGTGCAGGCATGTGTACATGCAAGTTGGTAGATTCAATTCCAATCAAACTTATTCGTAAAGCACAGTGTTTAGATCCTTAAACTCTAAGCGTCTGTATGTGGGCCCGAACGCATTTAAATGACCTTCAATATGTGCTTTTAACAACAGTTTTGGGAATAAGTGACAAATCATTATTTGGACAAAACCTGTTCTTCACATCGAGAAGATATTTTGATGAACATGAAGCTGAGTGTCGAAGATAAATATACACAAAACATTAGCTGCTTTATGATCACTAAAGATTTTTTTCTCATAAATAAAGTCCATATAATTATTTATTACTTATTTTGGTCTATTTCTTTCCTATTTTGTGTCGTTTCCCTGCTAGAAAAAACAGCATAGACCAGCATGGCTCATCACTGTTTTATGCATCTTTAAGACTGATATATGTAAATGAGCTCTGTTCTGATTGGCTGCACTGTATTGCATCTCATTGTTCTTACAACTTCAGTGTGAGCAGGTGGGGCTGAACTGTAAACTATAAACTACTGTGTTGGTTTTTGTGACCACAAAAATGAGGAATTCAGAACAGACTGTTTTTGTGGCTTAGTCTGCATATATACACTGTATAGGCAGACAAGCAGAGTGTCGTCTGTGTGTTTGTGTATCTTACTTGCACATCATTGCTGGAGGTGCTGATGAACTGAAAGCCCGGGATGCGTTTCTGAGTGCAGAGCACGCCCACATCCTCAGTGTGTCTGCAGTCTGAGACGCCGAAGCCGTTTGACGGACAGTCGGCTAAAGATGTCTCTCTGCCTGTGCAGTGGACGTTATCCAACCAGATCCGACCTGCAGGAGCAGAAACATCACAACACATCTAATCACTTCTGAACTTAAAGTAGTAGTCAGGTTACAGAAGTTATAAAAAAAAATTACACAATTTTCTACTTCCCTAAGCCATATGGCTTCTTTAGTTTTAACTAATATAGCTAACAAGTAATAAAAGCTTTTACCCAGTGGTGAACATTGACTGAGTTAGGCCTTCATTTCAGGCCATAAATTTTAAAATGTGATTAGAAAATGAACCTCTATCATAATGCTAATTTCTGCTAGAGCCACTATGTGGTTTCCAATAGTAAGGTAGCACTAAGCTAAAACTGGTGTACATGTTTTGGTCATTCTGGAAAAAATATGAACATTTGGAGCTTGTAAAAGACATTTCAAATGTTTTATCTGAAGCTTGTAACAGACATTAACATGCTTGTATGTATCATTTTTAGTTACTCTTTCAGTAAAGAGTCCTGGCATAGAGCTGCTGTCACTGTTTTACATTCCTAACAACTAACCCAAACCTGCTTAGACTACTTGCATTTACAGTCAGTGACGTATCTAGAACCTTCAGTAGGCCTAGAGTGACAAAATTGGTGTCATTGTAAGTAAGAACATGACTGATTGATTCATCTGTCATTTCCTTATTATGTTAGTAGTTAATCTAATATGTAAGGTCTTCAGTGCAGATCCTGAAGTCCTAACCAACGTGAGAGCAGCATGAAAAGCAAGTTTTTCACCATACCTCTACCATTCCACTGACCACTGGTTGCTAAGCAATGTCACTTGACAAGATACTATTTTTTGCAGTGTAAAAACATATTAGAAACAAGAACAATGCTCAGGGCTTCTTTACCTTTTCTTTAGAGTAGAACACTGGAAGTGGTGTGTTGTGGTGAATAAAATCACAGCTGACGATGATCTACTGCAACCAAGTGACAGCTGTGATGATGTTCTCCAAAATGCACCACCTGCAGCGTTCTACTACTACAAGTACAAAAGCAGTCGGGCTGAACCTGTTTGATGGACAGAAGCGAGGATAACAGAAGTGGAAAGAAGGAGTGGATCAGGCGTTCATTTCGAGTGACAGACCTATCGCATTACCTGGTCATGATGTTAAGCAGCCGCACACAGCAGGCTGAGGCCATGTGTCTGAGTCTATAAATCCAGTTTCCATTCTAAACCGAAAGTGCCGTCTGATTATAATTTACCCCTTTAATGACTAAAACACGACTTTCCAGGGATTACAAACAGACAGTGAGGAGAACATATCTGCTCTGAGAAGAATTTCCATCCAACAGAGGAAACTGTTAGTAATGGGGGCACATGTTCTGCTACAGTGGATGAAAGTATCAGCTGCAAAACATCTCCAGTTTACCAGTTTATCACATGTAGACTTAAATTAGCTCTGACAAGAAAAAACTTCAGGCAGGAATTGCTGCAACTTCAGCTTTCTGGAAGGCTCTCTAATAATAACAAAGTCCGACTGAGACAGACACACAAAGATTGCTTCATGGTTGAAAGTCAACTTGAATGAGAAATTATAACTATTCCTTTCATTATGATGAATGAACCAAGTACCATAAATGACTTATGTTAAAAGATAAATGAAGCGAGTTAAATGCTCCAAGACACTAAAAATGACTCAAAGAATAAATCATTTTTATTAAATCATTTGACAAAATACCACTTTAGTTTTCAATTTACATGTATTTTCATCATCTTACTTTTTATCAGGAACAATTTGTTATTATCACTCTTATACAAAAAACAGTCATGAGTAAAAAATATTCATATTTTATTAAATCAGCACTGTTTTAGTCAAATAACAGCTGCTTTGATCAAACCAAATATGTATAACTCAAAATTTCAATTTATCTGCATTTTTCATGCATTTATTTTTCACGTTTTAGTGGATTTCACCACTTATAGGGAAGTTGGGAGGGGAAGGTGAAACTGATATTATTGTTTTATGTTATTTTGCCCCGCCTAGAAAAGACGTTATGGAGGTGGGGCAAAAGTCACTACATTTTATTGGAAGATTATCAGAAAACAAGAAAACAAGTCTTGAATTTTAACCTTGACACAAAAACAAACAATGAACATAAATATACTTCACACATCAGTGGCCTTTTATTGTTAATCTGATTAAACAGATCAATTAAAATTGATTCCATAGCGATCACTGTGTGCACATGCTCGCACAGAAGCATCTTTTATACCGTGATATACAATGAACTAACAAGAGAAAAAGGTCAGACAGACTTGCCTATTGTGTCTATGCAAAAAATGACATAATTCAGGCTTAAAGACGTCTGTTGCTACTGCTTTTAGCTATGCCAATGTGCTTTAGTCCATTTTTATGTGCCATATTTTATGTATCTATTACAGATTACTTAAAGCTGCACTATGTAAGATCTGGGGCTTCGGAGACCTCTCTGGTGGAAATGTGTAATTGCACACAGCGCATGGAAGAACACTTTGTAGTGTGGGTTGTGTTCCAGACCTACTTCCCAAGCAATTAATCTGAAGATTAAAAGAAAATTCAAAGAGAACTTCAAAGTCAAAATTTGGTGAAGGAGGCGTCTTCTGAGGATGTGAGTGAATTATCTACTATTGTCATCTTATCTTCATCTGTATAATGTTGATTTTGAGATCATTTGAGACCTAAACATCAAGCCGGACCTTCTTTTTTGTGTGAGACGTTAATATGTAAAGACGTACGACGTGGTGTGAAAAACTTGACACCTCTGACTTTTAAATGATGATTTTAGGCTTTACAGGGCGACTCACAGCAGCGCACGCTCACCATATTCTAGCCTGTTTTTATTCTCCTGATTAGTGATCCCGGTTTGAGGTAAATGTGTGATGATGTAGGCTTAGCACCATGCTAACTGGTGAGTCTACTAAGTTTGTGGCTGCGTTAACCTCGTAGCTTTAGTGCTAAAACTAAAAAAGGAAACCTCAGACACCGAACACGTCTCAGCAGATCCACTACATTTGTTATGACTGATTTCTTCTTTCCTTTACAAAGTGGAGAATCCCAGCAAAGGTCAGAGGTCACGTTTTCCCACCCACCTTCTCCTTTGCCATATTTGCTGGACGGAGACCAGGACACAGCTCCCATGTATCCCAGCTCCCTGCACACCACGTGAGCGGCGGACATGTCAAAGTCGTCATCACATACGGTTCCCCACTCGTTGTTATAGTACACTTCCACACGGCCCTCGTAGTGTTTGCGCTTCTCTCCAGCCAGCCGCAGCTGGATCCGAACCGGCCCTGGGTCCGACTGGACCAAAGACACGGCCAGTACAACCACCACAGCCAGCAGAGAGCAGGACAGCATCGCCATGGTGACACCCACACCTCACTGGAGAAAGGACCTGCAGAAACAGCACATACAGAGCATACATGTACATATGACTCATATAGACTCATATAGGGCTGCACAGTACATTGTTTGTTTATTGTTATTGGCATTTTAGCTTCAATGTGAACCTGAATATTAAATCACTGGATATTTTGTGTCCTGTGAGCAGAGATGGCCAACATTACAGTATTTTATACATCTTGTTATTGTGAAATAGAGGTGGGTGATAAAAATATAATATCATGATACTCTAGAAATGTTTGATACATGACATGTTGTAATTATTTTTTTAATCTGACCAGTTGGAACAGAGAAAACAGAAACAGTAGTGCTACATTTTAAAACATAAAAAACATCAAAAACTGTGAATATAATGATTTTTAATTTTTCTCTCTTTATAATGAAACATGCAGTTGGTCATATCATCAGGTACTGACAACATGCACAATATGTTCAGAAAAGCATACTGTATTGTGGCATAATTTATCACGATAACAAAATATATTATCATATATTGTCATATTGTCCAGCCTTGTTGTGAAAACAAATTTATTTTCTGAGCATATCATGAATATTATCAGCACTCATCATCATCTGCATTAGTAGATTTGCTCAAGGAAATGTCGGATATGAGCATCAGCCCAGAATCACCATATTGGTGCACCCCTACTTTGGGGATACAAAGTTTTGATCTGGTGTGCTTGGCAGGGTGCAGAAGAGAACCCCACTTTAGAGTACCGCTGCACTCCAATTACACCAAACTGAACTTGTATTGTAGTAAAAGTACCATCATTCCCAATATATCTGATATTTCCCTGTACACATCTTTAAAAAAGCAATTTTTTAAAGTTTAAAGAACCTCTACATAACGTAAAGGTTCTGTACCAGTCAAAAGTTTTTCCTAGAACCATACGCCCAAGCTAAGAACCATTTAGCAACCTTTACTTTTAGGACTGTACAGGATCTTCCTGAGTCTCCTCTCTCTCTGGCCTCAGTGTCTGGGGGCAGATGACTGGGGCATTGACTTTTTCAGCCTTTTAACTTCAGACAGCCCATCAAAGTGTCACTGGTGGGGCTTTAGAGCCTTACAGCCCATAATCAGCAGACTGAACTTTCCCTCAGTGCCCTGTTGCTGCAGGACAGACATAACATGCTGAAACAGCAGACTGACTTCTCCAAAAATTACTGATACAGCCGCTGATCAAACACATATGCATATGGAAGGACGTGTGGAAAAACAGTGCGGCTCAAATATGGCTGTAGAACTGAATATTTTGTGCCACGGCATATCTTAGGTTGGAAACACCAGCTGTTATTATATATGAACAAATATCATATTCAGGCTTTTTAACAGCTCATGAAGAACCACAATATTTGGCCATTTGGCCAGTCTTACACTCAAAACCATTAAATAACGCTTACAGAATTTCTTCTGAAGAGGAAAACACTAATAAGAGAAGATGAAAACTGCAGTATGGTCTCCTAAATGTTTTAAAGAGCACTAGGGCTGCACAATATATTGGTGTTTAGGACTGGAATACCATAGCAACACCATAGCAACCACCCGGAACACCATAGCAACATCTTAGCAACCACTTGGGTTAAAGTTTATGCTTATTTTACTTTACTTTAAGCTGCACAATCGCTATGCATTTTCTTCAGTAAAAACACTATACTACTTATAATATTAGCATCTGCAATACTGATATAGCAAAATGTTTTAATATGCAAATGAGCCCTCTAACCAATCAGAGTGTTTTTACTGTAAGCATTCTGACTAATCAGCAAATACTGCACACTGTTCTTTAATCACATTACTGATTCACTGATTGCATTTTTAATATATATTGCAAAGCACACTGCAACTGCAATATGCAGCAGCATAATCAAAATATCAGTGTTTTGTACATATTGTGCTGGTGTAATATAAATACACACTGAAGCTGTTCTAACTTAGCCACAACTGCAGTACTTCACCAAGAGTTCAGAAAGGAATCCACTGGCCCTTTGTTTGACCACTGATCATTCCTAGGCCTCTTTATAGCCCTAAAGGCAACACTTCAACTCTGCTGATGAACATGCACTGCTGGACAGCAAATATGCAGCAAAAGACTTAGTTGAAAACTGGTTAAACTACAGAGTTCTTCAATTATTAATCTTAAGACTTGATATTCAGAATCTACTATGAATGATTCAATAATTCAATACTTCACGTTCTTTCCTTAAATAGATCTTTGCATGGTAAAATGGTTCTTTAGATTGCTGGAGAATGTGTTGTATACGGTTCTATATGGAACCTTTTTGAAAATGGTTCTATATAGCACCAAAAAAGGTTCTGTTATTGTATACCAATTTGACATGGTATGAGTAGCAGAACGCTTTTTGGTGGCACTTACAACCATAAATAACAGATTCTCCATCGATCTGAAGAACCATTTCACCATGCAAAGAACCAATTAAGCATGCAATTGGTTCTTTGAGTGTCCATGGTTCTATATGAAACCATTGTCTTTACTAAAAAACCCTTAAAGAATCATCTTTTTAAAGCGTGTACCCTCTATAACTCAGTAACTACAAACCCATTTACAGAAAAGTAGGGGGCAAATAAAAACCGAAAGCAGTAAATCTGTGATCTGCGTTTAAATGAAAGCAGTTAAAAAACAAGATATGTAATGTTTTATCTCATTAACTTTACTGTGTTTTGTAAATATACACTCATTCTGAAACTGATGCCTGCAACACGCTCCAAAAAAGTTAGGACAGGGGCAATTTAAGACTAGGAATGTTGGTGAAAGTTAAGAAAACATTTTAAAAGAAGTGATGTAATCATGCTTAAAAGAAGCAGTCAGGAAAGGCCGAGTCTTTTTCTGAGCGAGGATGGGTCGAGGTGCGCCACCTTTGGCAAAAAAGCATCACCAAAAATGTAACAGTTTAAAAACAACGTTCCTTAGTGAGTGATCGCAATGTTTCTAGGTATTTCACTCTCTTCAGTGCATAATGTCATCAAACGATTTAGGAAATCTGGAGAAATTTCTGCGCATAAAAGAAAAGGCCGAAAACCATGACGGAATGTTCATGACCACTGCTTAAAAAACCAACATGATTCTGTGATAGATATCACCACAAGAACTCAGGAATACTTTGACAAATCCTTATCAGCAAACAATGTGCATTGCTGCATCCACAAATGCAGGTTAAGACTGAACTCTGCACAGGAGAAGTCACATGAACAACAGCCAGAAACGTCGCCGACTCCTCTGGGCTCGAGCTCATCTGAAGTAGACTAATCTTTAGTGGAAATGTGTATTGTGGTCTGACGAGTCAAACTTTCAGACTGTTTATGAAAAGGACCATCTAGACTGTTACCAGCGTGAATTTCTAAATCCAGCATCTGTCATGGTGTGGGGGTGTAATAGTGGATAACCTGCACATCTGTGGTAGCACCATAAACACTGAACATATGCTGCCTTCTAGATGCCATCTTTTTCAGGGACATCTATGCTTATTTCAACATGACAACAATAAGAAACATTCTGCACGTGTTAGAGGAGCATGGATGAGTAAACAGAGAGTGCTAGACTGACCTGCCTGCAGTCCAGAACTGTCGTCCATTGAAAATGTGCATCTTATTAAGCTCAAAACATGACAATGAAGGCCCCGTATGGCTGCACAGATGAAGACTTGTATAACAGAAGAATGTCAAAAACTCCACTTTTAAAACTGAACCAGTTTGTGTCCCTAAACGATTATTAAGTGTTGTTAAAGAGAAAGGTGGTGTAACACAGGGGTAAACATGCTCCTTTTTGGAATGTGTTGCAGCCATCAAATTTGGAAGCTTATATTTACAAAAAAAGTTTTTCTGGAGTTTAAGGGGTTGTATCTGTATTATCTTACTACTATCAAATGTGTAGTGTGTACTACACTCTAAGACAATCCTTTTATTTTTATACTTGAATATTTTTCTGCATGCTTGACCATCTGTGGGAATCACAAATAATTCAGAATTTATGTCTGCTATCCAAACACTGTGTACTTTTACAGTTTTTTAGAGATGTAGAGCTGCTCCTAATCAGCCAGCCTCTAGGGATTTTCAAAGTGCAGCATGAACTCAGTGACACACTCACATGTTCATGTAACGCAATACCTGTGCACAGGTAAGAGCCTGAGTCTATATCCCTATAGTCTACCAGCATTCCTCTACTCTGAGGTCATTCAGCACATTCACTAATACTCTCACTTACATCACTAATCCTACAGCACTTATTCCAGAATATGAACTCTGCATTTAGACTGCACAGTCAGTGAGCTGAGAATAGAGTAGAACAGAATAGAATAGAATAGAATAGAATAGAATAGACTTTTACTGTCACTGAGGTTGGTGCACATATTAGTAATAATAGTAAAGAACAGAATAAAGACCTCAGATTAAATGCTTATATACAGTTAAATGTAAATGAATTTCAAATTTGAAGGGGAATCCCACTGATTTTTCCAAATTTCTGCATTATTCAGCCTTATAACAATAGAAGAACCCTTTTTGGTGCTATATAGAGCCATTTTCAATAAGATATAGAACCATATACAGCACATTCCCCATCACTCTGAAGAACAATTTCACTATGCAAAGAACCATTTAAGCAGGAAAAGGATTCTTGGAGTGTTAATGTTTCTATATAGAACATTTGTCTTTACTAAGGAACCCTTGAAGAACCATCTTCTCGTGCATCAGGCAAAGTTTTCATAACCATTAAACATAATAATGTTACATATCTTAAAGAGTTAATCATGCAGAAATTTCGAAAAAATGGTGGAATTCCCCTTTGAGTTCCCTATAGAGGAGGTGCTCTTGTTTTCACTTAGAAAATCACCAAAACGTGTTGTTCAAAGTGACCTGTTCAAACTTCTGCATACTCAGACTTACAAACACACTCAGTGCTGAACAGATTATCTAATGCAGTCCAAAGGGGACATAAGGTGTGTGTGACTGATGCTAAGACCACAGGAGTGAGGAACCCCACTGTGAGCAAACCTTCTCTCGTTTTATTAGAGATTACAGCTACGAGCTTCACTCTGAAGCTCAGTGTTATGTTCTACTGCTGCAGTTACACCTCTGAACAAGACAGAGCTACAGACAGACCACCAGAGTTATAAAGTGACCAAACTAATGAGGAGGATCTCAGCAGGAGAGTCCACACTGTCTGTCAGCTCTTAAAGTGGGCTGATTCTCCCCTCTAATGCGGTTCTGTGAACTGATACTGAGATTTTTGCAGTATGCAAGAGCACCTATATAAATACAGTCCAACATCTGAAGCCCAACAAAGAGTTTACCCAACAAACACTAACACTGAGAGACAGTGGAGCAGAGGAGGAGCAGA
This sequence comes from Colossoma macropomum, assembly GCF_904425465.1. Lineage (NCBI taxonomy): Eukaryota > Metazoa > Chordata > Actinopteri > Characiformes > Serrasalmidae > Colossoma > Colossoma macropomum. The sequence goes on along the minus strand of NW_023494804.1, from coordinate 15,816,829 downwards.
ATCACACTTACTGTAAAGCTGCTGGAGCTGCAGTTGCTGTAAGCTGGAGCTGCAGTTCTAATGAATGTAAGTTGCTCTGCTGTTCCTCCTCTTTTAACACCCCTCCCTCCCCTCCCCTGCCCGCCCCTGCAGCCCCCCAGCACACCCCCACCCCAGATACGCGCCAGCTCACAGGAAACCGCCTTACAACAGCCAGGAGACATTAATGACGTCAGAAATCGTCGATGAGTTGATTAGCACTGGGTGTTAGTCTAGCTAAAACCACTACACTCCACACTTTAGTTTAACTAAGTATACTCACACAGTTAAAGGGCAATTCCACCAATTTTCAAAATTTCTGGCCAGTCAGGACTGAAGCTAAAAAACACTGGTTTAGTGTTTTGCCTGCTGTAATAACTCAGGAGCACTATGCCCGTTAGCTAATGAGTTAAGGCTGGATGGAGTCCACCCAGTGACTATTAAAGGGAAGTTCCACCAATTTTTCACATTTTCTGCATAATTCAGTGGTTGAGAAATGAACAGACTCATTCAGAGTGTTTTGGTGTGAAATGCTTCATGTTCTAGAGAAACTTACCAACTCAGGAACCAGAAGTCCGTGCAAAAATACTTTTATTTACTATCCAAAACCACCAGTGCACCTACATGTGTCTTCTGAGTTTTATATGGAATGTTGATGAAGGAAAAATAGTGAAAAATCTGAGATACTAAGTTTTCTTTGGGGAATATTTTGCCTCACATGTATCCCTCCACCATGATCAGACTTTAAAAATATATTTTAGAGCAGTGGTCAGCAACCCTGCAGAATTCATCTCCAGTCCACACCTGATCCAACTTTTTGAGTGGACTGATGATCTGGGTAAGGTGTGTTCAGTCAGGGTTGGAAGTGAACTCTTTAGGAAGGCAAATATCCAGGAGCTTTTAGAGCTGGACGTCTGGACATGTTGATGGAATGTTGATGATGGGAAAATAGTGGACAATCTGAGATAATACGTTTTCTTTGGGGACTATTTTGCCTCACAGCAGCCTGCATGTATCCCTTCACCATGAATGGATTTTAGGTTCTTAAATCTATCATAAAACAGTGTCTCTGACATCAGGCAGTGAATTCATAACCAGTTCATGTGATAACTCTCTGTGAGGGAACTTTTAGAGGTGGACGTCTGGTTCCTATCACCACCACTGTGAACAATTCTGACTCAGTAAGTTTCTCTAGAATTAAGCGTTTCACACCACACCACTCTAAATTACTCTGTTTACATCTTAACCATTAATTTTGCACACATTTTTAATAGTCAGTGGAATTCCCCTTTAAAGTAGTGCTATCTACAGAAGTGGTTACTGCACAGCTAACAACAGAGACAATGCTATTAAAGCTCTAGTGATGTCAGCAATGCTGTACACTCCACTCAGACAGACAGGCAGACAGACAAACAATAGAAAGTCATGTACTTTATTTAGCAGTTGCTGATTTGAGCCCATTTACAGCACAAAGCCAGAACAGACTCTAATACTTGGTTAACCCTCCTGAAGATACAGAAGCGCGTTGTCACATGGCAAAAAGCTCATCTAGCATTTACTGTAAACAATGCATCACTCTCACTACATTACACATTAGTTTTGTAGTAGTTACTGAATAATGTATAGTAATTTTTAAATAATTAATTAATAATAAATTAATATTAATATATTGTGAATAATGAGCCTAGTGTTTAACCCCTTAAAATCTCAGAACCTCCATTATTTTGTATTGTTTAACTTGAATAATAAGCCTTTATCATATTGATATACGAAAGATCTTAAAGGGCCCATATTCTACATTTTCCTTACATTTCATTATTCTCCGTAGGTTCAGCTGACGTGTGCATTCCTGCATAAACATTTTACAGCCTCTCTTTATCCCTTTGCTGTGCCTTAAAGTCTAATATATGTAAATGAGCTCTGTACTGATTAGCTGCCCTGTATTGTGCCTTGTTTAGCAAGCAGTGATTTATTTGCTTCCTGACAGCCAGGAACAGCACAATGTTTAATGTTTTCCAACATCTCGCAGTCTAATAACTCTGCTATAGACCATCTGCAGGAACAACACTCGGCATCACTTTAACCAGAGTGGACGGGGCTAAACTGCTGTAGGCTGAATGGGCAGTGTGAGATCATAACCATGAGTTCAAAACAGGCTGTTTGTGCAGCTTTGTTCTGTTCTATAGCCTGCATGGATTGGGGAGTGAGCGGCATGTTTCAAAACTTTAATAATGTTTATGTATTGAGCTCTATCAGGACTTTAGTTTTTGATGCTGTGGGCCCTTTAAGAGTTTAAGGGGTTAAATCTGTCCCTTGTGGTACGTGTAGTGGAGCAGGTGTGAGGTTAGAGCGCTTTAAGCAGCAGTGCTCCCAGCAGCAGAGTGGTGCTGTAGCTCAGTGCCGCCGCAGCGTTGTGGTGTTCTCCATGACTGTGTGAGTGGTGTGGCCCGTTACAGTCATCAGTGAAACAGCACTCCAGCTTCACTCCCCCGACACTCATGTGGGACTTCTCACAGAAAGACTTGTAGGAGCAGGACTTCATCACGGAGTCTGCAGAGGCGGGAAAAGAACGGAAACAATGAGGCAGGATCAGTGGAGTGTGGGGCTCCCACGGCCTCACTGACCATTTTTATGGGTCTGCTGACCACAGAGGACCACTTGGTTTTCTCATTTACAATCTACAGTGAGACTCATTATGCCAGTGGCTTTTTTACTGTAATTCAACTATATTTCAGTGACCTCTGGTCTGTTCCTGCGCTCCCTGTATTCCCTATATAGGGCCTTGAAAATATAGGACCCTAAAAACATCGAGTCTTGGAAATATAGGACTTTGGACATACAGGGCCCTGGGAACATTAGGTCCAGGAAAAAATAGAGCTTTGGAAATATAGGGCCCTGGGAACATAAAGACTTGGAAACATAGGACCCTGGGAACACTAGGTCTGGAAAAATAGAGCTTTGGAAATATAGGGCCCTGGGAACATAAGGACTTGGAAACATAGGGCCCTGGGAACATAAGGTCCTGGACAATAAATAGGGCTTTGGAAATATAGGACCCTGAAAACATAATGTCCTGGACAACAGGGCTTTGGAAATATAGCACCCTGGGAACATAAGGTCTTTCAAATATAGGGCCGTGGGAACATAAGGTCTTTCAAATATAGGGCCGTGGGAACATAAGGTCTTAACAATATGGGGCTTTGGAAATATAGGACCCCGGGAATATAAGGTCTTGGAAATATGGGGGCCTGGGAACTAAACGTATTGGGAACATGGGGCCCTGGAAACGTAGCGTCTTGGGAACAAATAGTTTTGTAAATAGAGTGACCTTTAAATATAGAGAGTTAAGAATATAGGATCTTGGAAATATAGCGTCCTGAGAATATAGGGTCCTTGAAATATAGGGTTTTGGGAACATAAGATTATAAAGGAATATAACATTTTACTTTTAGCTTCAATCCTCATTTTGTGAAAGTACACAAACTCAACATCTTTTTAGTGTTCTAATTAGACTGTATCTACCAGCTTCTCTGTACCAGACACACAGTCTACTCTCTGTAACTGTACACCTACATATCGTGGATCTATAAAATAAATAAAGCTAAAGTGGCCAGTGAGAGTTATATGAGGAATTTCCTATCAGAAAATCTATACTTCTGCTTAGCACTAAGGGGATTATTATAGTGAACTATTAATCATTAATGAATAATGAACCAATAAATAAACAATAACCATGTTAATCTAATACCTGAGGAGTTTATCAGAGCCCTGGACTTTGTGGTTAGAAGGCCCTAAACGAAAGATAGTGTAATGAAGTGCCATCATGTGGACACTGGGGGAACTGCACCTGAATGCAAGACTGCACTCTGTATTAGTGGAGCAGCCAAATGCATTAGTATTAGCATTAGCAGGACACGGTGTTGACAATTGAGTTCAGCTAATCAGTTAATCAAAGTGATGCTAATGTCTGCTAATAATCAATAATCATACTAATCTCATGACCACATTATGTGCAGACTGGAGGTTGTAGTTAGAAATGTGACGATACAGCAGGGTGTGCTTTGGCTCTTGTGGACACTGTGGGAACTGCATCTTTATGTGTTTGTTGTTATTGTTGTACTCTTTGAATGTAAAAGAAAAACAAACCAGAGGTGACAGAACAGCAGGAGTGAAAACAAAACAAACAAACAAAAAAAACAAAAATAGTAAATACAGAATTACAGGGAAGATACAGATTACACAGCTAGTATAGCAGGAAAAAAAGATGCACTAATATTATTTTGACTTTAATTTTCTATTTAATTGTCGTTCATCTCTGCATTGCATTTATTTAAAAAAAATATTTTTTGTAACTATTTTTGCACATGCATTAATGAGGTTCTAGACCTCAGGATGCCATAAGCTTTATTATTCAATATTACTTAATGTCCTTTATTCTGTGTTTATAAGAGGAGGTTGATTACATAAATTTTATTCCAAAAATGATTCAGGTGCTCAAGATTGGTACCAAAAGAACCTAATGGTACTCCAAAGAAGTCTGTGCCAATAAATCACTTAATTCTTTACCACTTAATTCACTTTTCCAGATGAAGATTAAGTCACCAAGCACTGTTTGCATCATCATCATCATCACGTGCACCAGAATGTAAACTACATTATGTTGACATGTCCACTGATATGTTTTTAAATATATTACTTTGTAACATGTGCGCTAAGGTGACACAAGCTAGTTAAGAAGCTAACACTATTAGCATTTCTGCTAGCCTCCACAAAACTAGTGTTGCTCATATTTTCACACACAATACAGAAAAATATGGACTTTCTGTGTAAAGCCACGTTTCATATTAGCAATACGTTTAGCTAACGAAAACTAGCATTAAAGCTAGCTAATTAGCCAAATTGGAAGGTGGAAATGACCTAGAACTAGAACTGTAGGTTCCTGTTTGGGTCAGTTCATTCGAGTGTGCAGTGTGTATACACACACACACACACACAGACACACACACACACACACGCACACACACACACACGCACACACAGACACACACACACACACACAGACACACACACACACACACACACACATTTATAGACATATATATGACACCATGTCCTGACATTGTATAAAAAAAACAAACCTGTGTCTATGTATGTAAGTACTTACTGGGTCCAGTGATGGTGGAGCAGGCGTCCGCGTGAGCTGGACACACTGCTGACCCCTGCCTGTTACAGTCCTCCTGGTTAACAGCGACGCAGGTGTGACACTTCAGCGCCTCGCCTTCACAAACCGGACAAGAACACACAGCTGATCTGAGATTAACACGAACACACTAAACCAACATCACCCTCGACTGCAGCTCACACACCGGCGCTCAGCACAGCCTCCATCACAGCGCACAAGAAACGCAGCTCTCCCATTGGTCAGGCCTTCAGGACCTTCTTGCTGTGATAGAGTGGACACTGCTGTAGATTAACGCTACTTTAAACTTAACTCGGACGTTTTTAGCAGTTTTTAGCATCGAGCAAAAAAACACAAAGAAAATCCAGTGCAAGTTTTCTTAGCAACAAGTTAGCCAACTAGCATTAGATATGAGTGAAATCCTTCTAATAAAATGAACATCCAGAATGAAGTTCTAATAAAATTAATATCAATAATTAATTTATAATAAAATTATAGTCTAAAAAAAGTAAAAAACATAATGTCCAGAATGAAGTTCTAATAAATTAATACAATTCATATCCAGAAAAAAGTTATGAATAAATAATATCCAAAATAAATTTACAATAAAATTTACTTGCAGAATGAAGTTGTAAAAAATGTATATCAATAATCAATTTAAAATGAAACTATTATCTAGAAAAAGGTTTGAATGAAATTAATATCTAGAATTAAGTTGTAATAATATTGAGTTCTAATAAAATACAATTCATATCCAGAAAAGGTTCTAAAAAACAGAATTGAGTTCTAATAAAAGAAGCACCCAGAACGAAGTTATACATTAATATCTAGAAAAGTTTTATAATGAAATTAATATCAATAATATATTTATTAACAAAATATTATGTATAATAATACATTTGTTAATAAATGAATTAACAAAATAACAAAATTATTATGCAGAAAAAAGTTTGAATAAAATTAATATCCAGAATTAAGTAATACAATTAATATCTAGAGTGATTTTATAATCAAATCTATTTCTAGAAAACAAATTATAATAAAATAATCTCCAAAATGAAGTTGTAATAAAATTAATTCAGAATGCTTCACATTACAGAACTGTTGACCAAATCTCCAGGAACACAAAAAAAACCTCTGTAATAAGGCAATTACAGCATATTATTAATCATTTAATAACTTATTGTCGCATCAAAAAAAAAAACATTTTTAATTATATTTCAAAAAGAAAAAATAACTAGCATCTAAACATACAATACTGATTAAAAATACGGCCAAGCTTCTATTATTTCTTTTCATATTGTACAAGTTTTTTTATTCAGTAAAATATATAAACATAAATATTCCAAACTCCAATAGTTTTTCACATGTAGGTCAGTTCTGACTTACATGATAAGAACATCACAGAAACCTCAATATCTCAGAACACCATGAATAACTAATTAATGACAGTTTTACATCTGTTAATGTAATTTTATCTCATCAGAGCTGGTAATTAAAGCTGAGATACGTACTGTTCAGCGCGACGGCGAGCAGCAGCAGCAGAGTCACTACAGTCCTCATGTTGAGCAGTGTGTGTGTGTGTGTGTGAAAATGTCTGTGTCGTCCTGCTGCTCACTCAGATTAACCCCCCCTAATGCCCCCACCATCATCAGCACATCATCACAGACGAGTTACCAACAAACAGAAACTACTGATCATCATTAGCAGCTAATCAAACCACTTCATACAGCCATATGCAAAATTCTGGGCACCCCTGGTCAAGCAGTCAAATGTATTAGCTGACTTTCTGAAAATAAAAACAAATAATATGAAATGTGCCATAACTTTTGCACAGGCCACATTTTATGTGTGTATATACTATAATTTATTTGCTGTGAAATGCTCTGTTAAATATATATATCTGATGTCTGAGACATTGATTTATGCATTTAGCTTATGCTTTTATTTTCTAGATTTTCCACTGTTTTAGGTTCACTGGTGGTTTTGAATAGTAAATAAAATGTCTATACTTGTGTTGTAGTCATGGTGACCCCTGGTTCCTATCAGCACCACTGTAAAGAAATCTGAACACTCTGTTTACATCTCACACACACAATTACGTGGAAAGCAAAAAAAATGTGGAATTTCCCTTTTAAATAGGGCAACTTTTATGGCACAATCTCTATTTATTTGCACAGTTCACAGTAACTGTGCATTAAAATGTGCAGACGTATCTCTGTAGAAGATGTGTAACTTGTTTACAATCAGAACACCAACAACAACATGGAAATTTGACCAGGGGTGCACAAACTTATGTATACATTATATTAGCTTTAACTGCAGTGGCTTTAAATGAGAGTGACAGTTTAACTGAATTACTAATCATTCATTAGGGCACCTGTGTCCCCTGTATGTTCACTGCTCATCTGAAGTTTGGGTTCACCTTCCTTTTCATAGTGTTTTTAATACACATGATCATGTTTTCTTTGTCGGTTTGATAACATCTGACCACATTAAAGCCTAATCAGGTTTATTTAGAGGAAAACATCATCACATGTATTTATGTGCCAATGTTGACATTGTTAGCTGAAGCTAAAGGTCAGGTCAGGCTTCTCAGACATTATTGGGCAGGGTATGAAATATGGAAAATATGATCAGATGTGTTAACAAAGGTGGAGTAATCAGAAGAACTGAGACGTGTGGTTTGTCCTTTGGCACAAGGACAATCCTTGTGCTTGCCTTCAGCTTAATACCGGTCATCCTGGTCATATGACATTACAGTAAGGCTTAACTCTGTAGAGCCTTCGGAACACTTCATACTGCAGTTCACTCTGAATAATGCTCAAAACTGCTCTAAAACAGCTGATTTGACTGCGTTAAAGAGAAACGCATGCGAATGTGTGCACAAAATGACACTGGGGTCAGTAATGACCTCGAAACTGAATACTTTCAGAAAATAACATCATTGTGCTGAGTAGACAGTGTGTACAGTTTTAGGCTTAAATCTTTATTAGTATCTGAGATATAGGAGTCTTTTGAAAAGAACCTTTAATTTTGCCTTTAAAGGTCAGATTCTGTCAAACTTTGTAGGGTGTAGGCTGTAGGGTGCTGTTTATAAGGCTATATGATACCTACATAAACTTGTCATGACAGCTGACATAACCCTACAAAAGTGTTCATAAATGCTTATTGCAATCAGCATCAATCGCTATAAAGGCTACTTTGGCTAACTTTGCTCAAGACTGGCAAATGTAACCTTTATAGAGAATGACATCTGTTGGAATAAGCACTTATAATCATTTATGTAGGGTTATGTCGGTTGTCATGACAAGCTTAAGTAGACGTCATGTGGCCTTATAAACAGCACTCTACAGTAGTGTTACCAATAACCTTTAGGTAGTCTTTGTCAAACATGTTTTGAACTGCATTTGAAAGGTGTGATGTCTTTATTTTTTTAAACACCATAAATTAGAAACTTTCAGACTAATACAGGATAATGTGTCTCCAAATATCTCTTTGCCTTTTTGTTAGCTACTAGTAAGGCGATATTGTTGTCTGTGTTGCAGACCAGCAGTCTGCATCCAAACTTCAGGGTTAAAGAGAGGGAATTAGCTGTTATACTTTAACTCGTTTAAGACCTTTTATTATTAAAACTGTGTTAGAAAAATCAGCAGAGATTATTTTACATTAAGAATTAACAGAACAATTCTGTGTTTGTATATATATATATATATATATATATATATATATATATATATATATATACATATATATATATATATATATATATATATATATATATATATGTATATATATATCATTATCATAACATCTCCACAGGTGTGAAAATGAAAGGCAGTGAACTTCATGGCATTTGCAGAGAGATAAAGGCAGAACTGAAGAGCCAAAACAGACCTCACGTTTGTTCTTAAATGTCCTAAGAAAAAGTTCTGTTCACACCTTTGTGCTCTTGAGTGTGTGTAGATTCTGTTCTTACGTAAGAACAAATCCCAAATATGAAAACACTGGTGAATTTCATAATCTTCGTAAAATTGCATAAGTGGGTTTTAAAAAGAAATTTCTTTCTTAAGAACAGTGAATAAAGCCCACTGTCTTTACTAAGGAACCCTTTTAAGTGTGAAGGTACTACCAGTATTGGTGTCAGTATTGAAGGTTCTAAAGGTGACGTTATTCTTGAGAATCAAAGACAAAATAATTCATAAATCACAAAAACATTCAAAATATTACATGCAGTGTTTGTGCTCTGATCATGTACTCACACACACACACACACACAAACACACACACACACATGCCCCACCCCCGCCACACACACACACACACACACAGCTACAGGAATGAATACAAAAACATCAAGAGCACAACAAGACAAGCTATTATTATTACTTTAATCAGGCGAATGCCTTGCGCACAAAATATATATTAGTAAACATGATTTCTGTGCAGCTCTTTCTTCCACTTTACAAACAATTAAAAGAGGAATATTACTCTCATAAAAATACACACTGAACTCCCATCAGCGGCACAGCAGTGGCCGCTTCCCACCGTCCTCCACAGCGGGCAGTTTCAGACGTCCATTACACAGAGCTGGACTATTGCATATAGAGAATGGACACTGCGGGATATAACAGCAGCCGCTTGGTCAGCGTCGCTTTGGCAAACAGGCACAGAGCAAATCGGGCAGCGTGGATTGTCAGTTTAGCATGACTTCATTATTATAACATCTCCACAGGTGTGAAAATGAAAGGCAGTGAACTTCATGGCATTCGCAGAGAGATAAAGGCATAACTGAAGAGTTAAAACAACAGACCCCATATTAAAGAAGCAGTTTGGCAAAAAATCTGATTTACACAATTACCTCATTACCACAAACGCAGCTGATCAGCCGAGACATGCTTGCATTACTTGCAGATGGACATTCCTGACAGCTGCTACTGTTTTTAGCTATGCCAGCCCATTTTCCTGAGCATTTCAGTCAAATTTGATATTCAGATTTTTCAATTATGTAAAAAATATTGAACAAATGTTACTGAAACATGCAACATTCAAAACAATGCGCCACTCAGCATCTATAGCTGTGCTATATTAAACCCAGACCACAAATCAACAGTACACTCTTTAAAAAGAAGTTGCTTCAAGAGTTCTTCAGCAAATAAAAATTGTTCTATAGAACCATGAACACTCAAAAGAATGCTTTGCATAATCAAAGGGTTCTTTTCATGGTGAAATGGTTCTTCAGACTGATGGAGAATGTGCTGTAGATGGTTCTATCTAGAATCTTTTTGAAAATATAATTATATTCAATATAGCACCCATAAGTGTTCTTCTATTGTTGTGGTGTCAAGCTTATAACAACAGAAGAACCATTTTGGGTGCTATATAGAACTCTTTTCAAAAAGGAGAAACAAACTCTATAGCATATTCATGAAAATTTTCCATCAATCCAAAGAACCCTTTAATCAAGTCCTTCTTTGAGTGTTCATCGTTTACATATCATGTTCATCGTGTATATAGAACCATTTTCTTTACTAAAGCACCCTTGAAGCACCATCTTTTTTAAGAGTGTAAGTGATGTGACTGAAAAGTGGTCGAGCTACAGAGTTTAAGATAAACAAACAAATGCTAATTGTCTGTTTTAACCTTAGCTAACATTCCTAGCCTTGCCACATCGTAACATTGTGCCTCGTAGCTTTTCGCTAGAAAACCAGTGAGCTTGTGCAAAGTTAGTTACCCGATACCAAACACGATAAATTTACAAAACGATGTTGCAAGTTTTATACAATTAAATCCACAAGAGTAGAGTGTGTGGTAGCCTTTAGGCGGCCGCAGTAATCTTTTAAGGCCAGCCAAAACATACGATGCAGGTTCTACACTGCCCCCTGGTAGAGTACAGCGTTCAGATATCTCAAGGCTCTCAAATATGAGTATGTATAATGTTAGGGAGAAGCTAATTTGCGTAGCAAAAATTCTAATTTACTATCTAGTTAATTACAACTATTTGAGAATGAAAAATGTCTGACTCGTTTTAAGAAAACAGTGTCAGAAACTACATAATCAAATCTATTAGAGGTTCTGAACACCTCCACACAGTTTGAGGCAAGTATGAAATAATTTAGGCATGCAGTTAGCACCATGCTAATTAGCATAAACAGGCATTAATTACTTCAGCCTAGCTTCAAAGCTGAAACTAAAGAAGCAAACATGTCTCTTAGCTGATCAACTACGTTTGGGGTGTGGCTGTGTGTGGGGGTGTATTTTACCAAACTATCACTTTAAAGGATCGAAAACAGCATAAACAAAAACCTAAAGCCCATTCACAAGCTGATAAATGGTCATCTTGGTCTTGTGATCTTAAGTGCTGCAAGTTATAATGTAAAGTTGTGCTGCTGTTTCATTAGATAAGATTTACGCAAGTTCACTTATTTAAAAAAAAAACAACTTTCCATCTGAACAGATCTGTTTATAATACAGTATCTCACTTCTTTTTGATCGTGTGGTGCATCACACCTCATTTAACATAACGTAATGCACATATTTTGATGATAAAAATTTGACTTTGACTATTAACGATAAATGCAAATCACTGTAACACAGAAACTCCAGTGTGTAAACACTGAAAACACTCAGATATTTTTCCCTTGATCACTGTATACGACAGACTGCAGTGCCACCCACAGTGTGATGGGACCACAAACCTGGAAAACAAACCACTGACCAAAATAAACATACAATAAAGTCTCTTATTTACAGTATGGTGAGTGTGATAGCGCCCCCTTCAGGATCAACAGCAAAACCAGGACAGAGTGAGGGATGGAAAACGAGCGGATGGATGATTTTTACCCCACAAATCAAAACACCTGCTTTAACAAGTTACACACATCCAAACACACACAGCCCACACATGCAGTACTGGGGGTGTAATGATACATGAAATTCACAATACAATATGTGCTGTGGCTTACTGTGGTGATTGATACAAAAGCAAAAAAAAATTAATACAAACATTTATTTTGCTTTTATTTATTCTAATATAAGACTGCTGTGGTGATTAAGCATCTAGTGCAAGAATAATTAAAACTTTCTAACCTAACCAAAAGCCTGTAAATGCTGAGTCCGATTTATTTGTGTGATTTATCTGGACCTCAAACTGATATCTTGCAAACTAGATGTGATTTTCCAGACTGTGAAAATGCTTAAATATTTTTATAAGATTTCTGCAAATTTTCACAAGCAACATGAACTCCACCAATCACTGTTGGCATGGCAACAACCAAGATGATGTCTGGATTTGTTGGTTTTCTGCTTTTTGTCACTTGAACACATTCTGCTTGTTTGTTTTTGCCTGCTTTGCAAAAAAGAGAATGAAAAAAATGACATCATCCAGTGTGTACAGTTTGATGACATACGAATATTTAATATTTTTATGTTATTTATTGGAATGGCGTTCGGTATGTAACGGCGTTAAGACAAATAAATTTCTATGTGTAAGGCTGGCTTTACATAGTAAAGCTTTCACGCAACTAGATGCATGTTGTGAGTTGCCTGCAACATAATTTCCATGCAACTTGGCAGTTACATGAATCAACTTGAAAACAATGAAAGTTGCACATTTGACTACCAAACACATTTTCTTTTCAACTGCCCGAAATGTTTTATTCTCATTTGCTGATCTGGTCAAATCAATGGTTTCAATGTGATCATGTGACACAATTTCTGTGTTTTGGCTGGCTGTTTCATAAAACTTGTTTAAGAAGCTTGCAACTGTTGCAAACAAGTTTTAAATGAGTCGCAGGAGGTTTCACATTATAAAACTTATTTTATTATCTATTTGATTTTATTATTATAATGATTTTATCATTATGTATTCGATTTTAAGCAACTAAAGTTGCATTAAAGTTTCACTGTAAAAAGCCAGCCTGAAGGGTCAGGTTGTTGCATAAAAGAGTATCTTTAAGAAGTGTATTTTTAATAATGATGTAGAAACCATTGCAATTTATGTCAGTATATGTTATAGCTGTATTTGTTGCATATCGTATTGCCTGTATTGAAAAATAATATGAATACCCATATCATTACACCCCAATACACTACACAAACAAAAATGCAATACCCACACACATACAACACACACACACACATACAAACTAGGGCTGCACGATATATCGCTGGTAATCGTTATCATGATTTTGATCTTTGCAATACTGATATCACACGCTGTAATATACAAAGGAGTCTCTAACCAATCAGAGTGCAATGAGCATCCCAACCAGTCACAGCTCCAGATGACTTTCTGTGGGTGTTTTGATGAACCTGTGTATTTATGTAATCCAACAAAAGTCACTTATTCTGAATTAAAGCAAATCTTTTTCCATGTCACATTACTGACTTAGCAAAGTATACATAATATACTGCAAGGTATATTGCAAACGCAATATGCAGCAATATAATCAAATAATACAATACTAGTATTTTGTCCATAACGTGCAGCCCTAACATACAAACACAACACTCACAAATAAATACTCATGTGAATTTTCCATTCCCCCTTAAGTTCCACACATTCTGTATGTGACCGCTGCACCGCTGGAACGGAAAATTCAACCAAGAAGCTGGCGATTTAGAAGCCAACTTCAGCTTCGCCCACAAAACAACCTCACATTAAAACATAACTAATCCCGTGTAGGCTGCTGCTGGATCTCTCCTGAGTCTCTAAAAGAGTGTTGGTATAACTGAGAGGGGTTTTTTTTTGCTTTCCATTCCACTTTATTCCTTCATTTTATCAGCCGTTGTTGCGTTTTCATGCTTGAGGAGAGGAAGCAAGGACTCCTCCTTCTTCAGGAGGCAGCCCAGATGTGCAGATGTACACTCTGGGCAGTTTGGGAGTGGGTTTATAGGTGTTAAAGCGAAGTTTGAGGAGCTGGGGGAGGGTGTCGGAGGCTGGAAGAGTCTATCTCGCTGAGTGTTAGTCTGTTGTGCCCAGTTTGGCTATGAGTTCATCGCAAATCTTCGTCAGCTCCTCGATCTCTTGATTCTGAGGAAGAGAGGAACAAATACACAGTAAATTACTTTTAACATAGTGGTCTGCATTTTTATGTTTATGCTTTTAGAGTCTGTTCAGAAATATATATTTTCATTTTTATCAAAATGAGTGTTCAGGTAATAATTTCGAAAACATAAAAAATTAAAAACATAATTATGAAATTTGATCAGATTTGCTCTTTTACATGCAATGTCCTTGAGACCCTCAAAGCTAAAGCTTTAGCACTGGCTAAAAAACGGTTGATAAGCTATTCTAGTTAGCTAGTTCCCAATTCTAGTTCCCTAATCCAGCTAATCTGCTCACTAAAGAAGCCATTCCTGGCTTGAAGTTAGAGCTAGATAACACCAAAATGTGCAGGACAGGTGTTAAATAAACAGGGAATTTGCCCAGTTGTGGGACTAATAAAGGATTATCTTCTCTTATCTTACAAGTAGTTGGAAAACTGTTTATTATACAGAATGGAATAAATAATACTAAATTCCAGAGTCATATGTAAAGGCTGAAGATGATTGTACCTTCTGTTCTAGCGCTCTCTCCAGAGACTCCACCTTCATCTGTTCTTTCCTCAGACTGGCGTTTAGCGCCACGCTCTCCGCATTCGCCCTTGAACGCACCTGGGCAATCTCCTCATTTGCCCTGAAACAGCAGCACAGAGCATAGCGTCACACACACCTGCACTAACAACACACCTGAGCTATTGACACGCCTGCGTGAGCTACGTATCTGTGTTAATCGCACACCTGTAAACACTCAGGTGCACAGGAGCACAGATGCATTCCAAATTACACTGCAGCACCTTCCCCAGGTATTTAATAAACATACAGCCCTGTTACAGCCCCCACAAAAAGCTGCCATTGGCAACAGTAAAATCATTTTATTAATGCATGTTTTGAACCAGAGCTTACAGTGTCCCATAGTGTTTTCTATGACTGTATAAAAGATGCAAGTGGCTTTTCTGCTTATTACTGTTTTGTATCATCAGATAATTAATTGCAATAAAATGTGACTGATGTGCTTCTCATGTTCCTATTCATGTGATTATTTGTCTTAAGAAGTAGTTTGTAACACAAACTCAATTCTAAGAATTTTTACCTTTGTTAGAATATGTTATTTACATATAGAGTGAATGCAATAACAGCATTTATAAACCGCTTTATTAACAGGTAAGAGTAGATACATAGTGGCAGAAATAGCCACTGTTTTGCATCAGCCTTAAAGGGTTTAAAATGCTGCAGTGGGTCAGTCTTACTTGTCGAGTTTCTCCTCTGCGTGCAGTTTGAGTGTATGGTAGCGCTGCTCCTCCTGTTTCACCCTCGCCAGATACTCCTGAGCGCACTTCTTCAACACCTCCTCATTCTGAGAAGGAAAAAGAGCGAGAGAGCCGTCAGCTCACTCAACATACTTTACACTACAGACTGGTTAAGCTACATACAATAAACATATATGTGTTGTTTACTGGAGACTTGACTTGTTAATATTGAATGTTGAATGGGCGGGGCTAATCTGCTGTAGGTAGAATGGGTGGGGCTAAACTGCTGTAGTCTGAATGGGAAGGGCTAAACTGTTGTAGGCTATATGGGTGGGGCTAAACTGCGGTAGGCTGAGTGGACAGGACTAAACTGCTGTAGGCTGACTGGGTGGGGTTAAACTGCGGTAGGCTGAGTGGGCGGGACTAAACAGCGGTAGGCTGAGAGGGCGAAACTAAAATGCTGTAGGCTGAGTGGGTGGGGCTAAACTGCTGTACAGTGAACAGGTGGGGCTTAACTGCTGAAGGCTGAGTGGGTGGGGCTAAACTGCTGTAGTGATATAATGTAAGCGTACCCACCTTCTTAAACCCCTCCAGCACGGTCTTCATGTTCTCGTAGCGTCTGAAGAGGTCAGAGAGCGATCGCTCCACTGAGTTGAGGTCAGCCAGTGCCTGGTCCCTCTCCATGGTCAGCTGCTGGACGCTCTTCTGGGAGCCCATATTCTTTCTCTGCTCATCTTCTGAGAGGAGCAACACACTCATATTAAAGCAACAGTTCAACAAAACAAAATATACATAGTGGCCCCAATCCTAAAGGTAGTGGTGAAAGGTCTAGTTTACAGTGTCCCCCAGTAACTTCCCATCAAGACACGTTTGGTGTCTAAAGGTTCCATCTATAGTTTTAGCATAGAAGCTGTGAGGCTAATGTAGCTAAAAGGTAGTGAAAGTACCCCACCAATTAGCATCTGGCAACCTACTGATTTACTATCTGTAAATCATTGCAGACATTACATAAGCAGGTTAAATTGAGATTACTTAACAACTAGACAAAAACATGGACTTACATAGGTGCATAGGTAAGAATAATAGGCCATAAACAGTAGCACTAATTTTGTTTGTACTTTAGTCAATATTTAGTCCATGTCAAATCTATCGTTGGTGGTGGGTATAAGCTTCCATTACTTGTTGGCTACATTAGCCTCGTAGCTCCAGTGCTAGAACTAAAGAAGCAAACTTCAGTTTAGGGGTTGCACAAACTAGTCAACTTAACTTCTCGGCGATGACGCTTTAAGCTTGATGTCATCGAGTCGCTGATCATGTGATTATGATACTAAACAACATGGATGCCTCAGAGAAGACAGCAAGTGAGGAGCCTGGAGATTTCAGAGTCTGTATCTCTGGTTTCCTGAAGGCCAGCAATGCGATCCAGGGCTCAGTGAAAAGGGCACGTCACGCTCTACTCACCTGTGGAGTTTGGCTTTGTCCTCCACCGATCTACAGAGTTTCAAAGATCAGATATTGAATGTTGTTGTCTCTGTTTTTTCCAGAAGACTAGAATTAAAACTGCTGTGTGGTTGGAGAGGGAGCATATAGCCCTGCAATCATGTACAGTTTGAAGTCAGTTACTTTTATTTTTGCAGAGTTACTGCACTCTAAATTTCTCTGGCTCTCTGGACCTTCACCGTGGGTGAGTGTCTCGGCAAGTCTGCTTAGGGTGCACCTAAGTCAGACACAAATCTGCGAGATTCTGGGGTCTGTATCTCCAGTTCCCTGAAGGCGTCATCACAGATTTTTCACCTGTGGTTTTATACATGATGTCATCAGTGATTAGTTGATGTCAGTTCAGCTTTCATCACATAACCGTCCACTTTAAAAAATCTGAAGTCGTACAACCCCCCTAGTTCAGACACCAAACATGTCTTGGCTAATCCATTACATTTGTGGTTAAGGAAGGAAAACTGGGTTTTTTTTTTTGGTGGCCAAACTATTAATTCAGCCATGTCAAACAAGGCTCACCTATCATCTGTGCCACCGTCTTCTCATATTCAGCCACTATTTTCCTATTAAGAGACAAACAAACACAATCATTCCTTTATTTCCACAAAATAATTACTTCAGGGAAAGTGTTGCATTATGGGAGCTGTAGTTTTTGCTGTACCTCATCTCTATCACCTCCATCCTGCTCTCCTCATACTTCCTCTTCCACTCGTTCGCCTCGATCTCTTTAGTAATGATCTGTGGAGACATAAACTCAACCTTAGGCACATCTATGGCACAGAGCAGAGTAGGTCAAGCTTATTCATCAAAACAGAACAGACTGAAACATTATATAGAGCCACTCTTAAAGCAAAATGGCCTTTTTTCTTAAAGCTACAGTGAAATTACATAATTACAAGTTTAATAAAAACTCTGAACTCTAATAGCAATGTGATGTACTTATACATTTTTTTTTTGTTTGTTTTTTTTCACAACTTGAAGTCAGCTAAACAAAGCCCCAGGACACCGAAATCTGAGTTTCCTTTCTAATTATGTTAATCTTGTTCCTTTGAGCCCAAAATAAACATGTACAATGTCTGTCTGATAAAAACCTTCCCAGCATCTAATAAATGTCTGTTTATATATATGTGCTGTATTTCACCATATTTCTCTCCTATCGATGTAAACTGGGCGGTCCTAATCTTGGGTAACGCCTCTGTAAGCATTGCCCTGACTAATGACAAGGCTGTGTCTGTGGCCCCGCCCACACAGAACAGCTTCAGAGCCAGAGAGCTTCAGAACTTAGTGAGCTAAAGCTAACCCAGCATAAAGAAAGGTTAGCAAGCTAGAAGACCTGTCTGTAGCTGTCTGTCGCCCGTTCACTCGTTTATCCAACACCAACATTGTTCATTCGTCTGTTCCTTCATTCATGCATTGCTTCCTCCATCCATCTGTCTGCATGTCTGTTACTTTTTTATCCAGTTAGCATCACATAAAAGCTGGATAATAGTTTTAGTTCTGTATGAGGGGTGGAGCAGGCTGCGAGTGTTGGACAGAGAGCTGTCAATCAAACTGCTCATCAGCCACGCCCACACAGTTCTCAGATAGGTCTGATCAAGCTGTGTTTTATCATATTTATATTGCTCATTCAAGCTTTGCTGGATGTTCAGCAAAATACTCAAGTTTAGTTTCATACAAACATTTTTAATACTCTTGTCTGAGACTGTGTTCCCAGACTTATCTAATAACTAGAAAAGTGAATTTCCTGAAGAAAATGCAGAGTGATGGTGCAGAGTAAGTGGGTACTGGTAGAATGTTGCTAGATGGTTCCTATGGTGTTGCAGGTGGTTGCTATGGTCTTAATGGTATTTTCTATGGTGCTGAAATGCTGTTACTGTGGTATCTCTGCTGGTAGTTAGGGTGTTTCAGAAGGTTGTTAGATGCTTGTTAGGCCATTGTTGTGGTATTCCAGGTGGTTGCTAGAGTGTGTGGTGTAATGTGAACTTGTATGTAATATCTATCCATTGTGAGGTCATTTGTGGGATTAAAGTTGCGTTCATGTTTGCATTGAAAAAACCTTTTTTACGCAACTCATAGCAGCACGCGGCTGATGGCAGCATGAAGCCACGCAAACGTTGGCATGGTGACTGCGGTGCCACTAAAATAGATGATTATTAGAGGAGAGTGTTATCAGTGTAGCTTGTTTAAAGTGGAAAATTCAGAAGCCGCGTTGTACTCTTATTTTTGTTGTATTATACTGTGTTTGTCTGGAGTTCAACAACGAGACGTTTGGCGTCCATGGCTCCCAAAAAAAATCAACATCCTGTTTATTCCACCACGGCAGTTGACGGCAAAAAGTTGGGAAAATTACACTTGTGATGGAGCGTTATACTCTGCAGTCTGTCGCCGCTTGCATTGGCAGAATTTTCCGTTGTGCCTCTATTGAAAACAATGTGAATGCAAACTTGATTGAGTTCTCGAACAATCTCCTGTTTGCATCTGAACGATCACTGCACGAAAACCTTGTGTCTGAGCACTTCAGGAAGCAGAAGCACACTATTCGTATGTAGGCTCTACGATCCAGCAAATTTCTGGAAAAAGCTACAGGAGGGTGTGTTGCAGACAGCATAAAAAGCTTTAATAACATTTATAAAAACTATATGTAGCATGTCATGTACCTCCTCTCTGATGAGGGTCAGTACAGCTGCTTTGTCCATTTCGCTGAGGGGGATGGAATCCAGACCTGGAGAGGACTTCTCTGTCTTCTCACAGCCAATCAGAGCTGGGGGCTTACACAAGCCCTCAGTCTGCAACACAAGCAGATTAAACCCCTCACTCTCATATCTAACCTTACAATTAATATCAACCTTACGAATAATTTCCTGAATAATATGCCTTAAAATGTATAAATACATAATAAAACTAGGGTTCAAATGCTTAATGTTCTCTATTTGATGTATTACAGTTAACTATATTCATTATATCCTAATGTGTTCAATGCATCATAACTGGACTTATTATATACTTGGACTTTTATTAATTTACCATTATTTATTCATGATCCACTGAAGGAATTATGTCTAAGAGAAGCTCACACATTCTCCCCTCCGTGTCTGACCCAGCTAATTAGCAGCCATGTGGTCACCCAATGTCCTTGGTCAGATTATGATTTAATCTTCTTTAAGGATATGATTGTTTCTCAGCCAATCACTGCACAGCCTTTTATAAGGAGCTGCAGCGCTGCTAGACATCTGTTAAGCACTGACCATTTCTGCCTCAGAGCACAGGACAGTGGCTTAAAGCTTCAGTCTCCAGTGCTCTGGAACTTGGCCTCCCCACCCCACCCCCACCCCCACTTCCACTCATATAAAGACCATTTATTTATCATAGGACTTCTGCAGTCTCTGTGTTTCCTCTGACCACTGCTGTTACACATTACAGTGAGCTACCTCACCCCAACAATGGGTTTCACAGAATGGTAAAGTTTGTTTATTTTCTAAATGTATATCATTTTTACCCCTGAAACTCTGAGAATCTGTGTGTGGGTCCACACTTCAGTTCCCGCTCTCACAACTACAGAGCTAACACATTAGTAAATAATTAAAAGCAGATAATGAATAATTTATTGTAATTATTGAATAATTCATAAAATATACTGAATAATTCATAAAATATACTAAATAATTCATAGTAGACAGTGAATAATTTATAGTAGACACTGAATAATTTATAGTACATACTGAATAATTAATAGTAGATACTGAAAAATTAATAGTACATACTCAATAATTCATAGTAGATACTCAATAATTCATTAATAATTGAATAATAAGCCTGAAGTTTGAAGAGTTAATCAGGTGTAAATTGTCTTTTAAAACTTTTTATTGATGGCCCATCTAGAGACTGCAAAACGGTTGTAACAGTTGCATGCAAAAGTTTAAACACCCCCGGTCCCACATTACATAATGTTGTTGGTTTTCTAAGTGAAAATAAGTGAACACATCCTCAACAGAGACACAGTAAAATATAACATTTTTCTGCAATTTCTGTTTAACATATTAGGATAAACATACAACATTTTGCACAGGCCACATTTTGTGTTGTATTTAAAAGAGATGTTTTTAAAGGGTTCTTTAGCAAAGGAAATGGTTCTATATAGAACCAAGAACACTAAAAGAACCCTTTGCATGATTAAAGGGTTCTTTGCATGGTGAAATGGTTCTTTCAGATTGATGGTGAATGTGTCGTAGATGGTTTTGTATAGAACCTTTTTGAAAAGGGTTCTATATTGCACCAAAAAGGGTTCTTCTATTTTTGCAAGCCTTACATCGTAACAATAGAAGAACCCTTTTTGGTGCTGGAAAGAACCCTTTTTAAAAAGGTTCTACAGAGAACCACACACAAGACATTCTCCATCAGTCTAAAGAAAAATTTGATGATGCAAAGAACCCTTTAATCATGCAAAGGGTTGTTTTTGTGTTCATGGTTTTATATGGAACCATTTTCTTTACTAAAGAACCCTTAGAGACCATCTTTTTTAAGAGTGCACTTTTCTACACATGTGTAACTGTCCCAATTAAATAAACAAATAGGTGGGTAAGTAAGTAAAAAAAAATACCACTCACAGGTGTGCAGACTTCCTTCTCACTGAAGTGGTCCGTTTTGCCCATCTGTAGGTCTGAGAACAGAAGAACACCGGCATTACATTCAGTTTTATTATTAAGTTACAACACACTGCAGACACTAACTGAACACTGAGGAAGTGGGTTTAAATTAGACTCTCAACATCTTTAGATACAAATCAACCTGACAAGCAGCTCATACTGAGTGCAAATCTCTAAATGGCCACTAGAGGGCAGTAAAGCTTTAATACACATACATTCACTCACTGACCACTTTATCAGAAACCCCTTTGGAGTTTCATCTTGTAGACAGACGCACAACGCAGGTGTTTCTAATAAAGTGGCCAGTTTGTGAAAGAACAGGTATGTGTTTCTAATAAAGCGGCCAGTTAGTGAAGGTACAAGGTGGGTGTTTCTAATAAAGTGGCCTGTGAGTGGAAGTACAATGCAGGTGTTTCTAATAAAGTGGCCAGTGAGTAGAAGTACAAAGTACATGTTTCTCAAAAAAAGTGGCCAGGCAGCATAAAATATTATTAATGCTCAACATGACATTATTTCGAGAAACAAAGCAAGTTGTTAAGAGCTGATGAAACAGAAGTGATGCCTGCTGTCACTCATACTAATTGATATAATCCACTAAAAGTGCCTTCGGCGAAACCTTTGTTGGTGTCTCAGTAATTACTCAGTCACTCAGAATAGGTAATATCACTACTGTGCTGAAAACCCTTTTGTTTATTAGGCACACTAACAAATATTTTAGTTAAAATAATGCAGGAACAGTCATTAATTAGGTCACAGTATTGATTCACCAGTGTGTTTTAATTTATTGCATGGCGTATACAATCTCAATATGCTGCAGTATAATCACAGTGCTAGTATTTTGTCTATATCATGCGTCCCTACAATACTCTCTGGTGGTCCTGCGAGCTCTTTATGGTGTCTCCCATTCAAAATACAGTGGACCAATTAAATTGTCTGGAGTTTGTCTTTGTTTATTAGGCACATTAATGCCTAAACAGGCCCCGCGTGCCCTGTGCACACAGAGGCTGAGTGTTCTGAGCAGAGAAGCTGCTCTGTGTTTGGACACTGAAGCAGAATGCTTTTCTAAAAGAGCTTTTCTACCAGAGCTGGACCAGCCAGGCCTCATTAACAGACTGACCGGCTCAATATGGTCACTGTTTCAGCCGGAACCTTCTGTTTATGAGCGCTGAAAAAGCAGAGCTGGAGAATCAACAGAGCCCTTTGATTCCCATCCTTTATGTTCATGTGAGGACACAAAGGCGAAATGTTTGGAGAAGTCTTTTCTCAATAAAGTAAGAGTTTAACATAAATCAACACATTGATCATCAAAATACATTCTTATTATGAAGTTTTCATCTAACTAATGATTAGACAGTTTTCCTTTCCAAATTGTTGCTATTACACATTCATATTGAAACACTTTTGGTCTAAAGGTGCTTTGAACACCTAAAAGGTTTGAGTGCTTGCATCACAACAATGGGAGAGTGTGGGCATGGCCTTTTGGCTTTACTCCCAATGTAGCACTGTCACTAATATACAAATATTTACACGTGTGATATTGTTTAAGATATAAACAAAGTAGTAATAGGAACCAGATGTCCACCTCTAAAAGCTCCCTCATAGAAAGTTATTATATGAAATGGTTATGAATACACTGCTTGAAAGACACTGTTTTACAGTAGTTTTAAGAAGATTTTGGTCTTAAAATTCAATTCATTGTGGAGGGATACATGCAGGGTGTTGTGAGGCAAAATAGTCCCCAAAGAAAACTTATGATTTCAGATTTTCTATTATTTTCCCATCGTCAACATTCCACATAAAACTCAGAAGACATGTGTAGGTTCACTGGTGGTTTTGGATAGTAAACAAATGTCTATATTTGTGTTGTAGTCATGGTAACCCCTGGTATCACCACCACTGTAAAGAAATCTGAACTATTTCACACCAAATCACTCTGAATCACTCTGTTTACATCTCACACACTCACTTATGGAGGAATTTAGAAAATTCGGTGGAATTTCCCTTTAATAAGGTCAGTTATAGCAAACTACTGAAGGAAAAATGATTATTTGAATTAAACTGCATTCGGAATTACAGTTACAATACACATACAGTGTTTTAATGTGAATGTTTACAGGTTCACTGGAGTTTATTTATGTTCTCACCATCTGTGGTTTTCGTGTCTGTCGGGTCTTTCTGCACCATTCCTGTGGAGGCCAGCTTCTCCTCATCAGTGGCGTGTCGTACAGGGAGATCCAACGGAGTAACAGACTCCTCCTGCACCTCCTCACCCTGCACATATAAATTATGTATATATGTAAATATCTATATGTAATAATAATAATAATAATAATAATAATAATATGGCCCATTTGGCTAGGCCAAATCCTAATCTTAACCTCAGTAACCAAAAAAGAAATGTTTTTGTTTGCTCAGTTACAAAATTGTGACATGTTGCTTTTGTTCAAATCTTTTACAAAGTCAGGAGTGAGAGAGAGAGAGAAAGAGCAGAGAGAAAGACAGAAGGACAGCAAAGAGAAAGAGAGCAAGAGAAAAAGAAAGACGACAGCGATAGAGAGAAACAGCAGAGAGAAAGAGAATAACAAGAGAGAGAAAGAGGTCAAGACAGAAATGCACTTTCTTCTTTACTGTGAAAAATTCAGACCAACACGAGAGAGTTCAACCAACTAATCCCAAATTTTGAAAAATGTACTCAATTAGAGCAATTACTAATTCTTTTTGGGCACTCAGCCCCCTCGCTGCTAAACATAACATGTCACCACCTGAGAGACGGTGGGTTACCACCCCCCACTTACGCCCAGCCTACGGACCCCCACCCTCCGTACCTCCACTCTACTGACCCCCACCCTCCGTACCCCCACTCTACTGAACCCACCCTCCGTACCCTCACTCTACTGACCCCCACCCTCCGTACACCCACTCTACTGACCCTCACTCTACTGACCGCTAACATTACTCAACCTATTTATGTTAAATATCATTTGTTTAATAATTAGTATAATTACCATGATAGTAACATCGCAACATTGTAATTCTAATAATGAAAATGCTTATTATTGTGTTGTTTTGTTATATTTTGTTTTCATTATTGTTTTCATTGTTCACTACCACTGATCTGACGCTTTAGCAATACTGTACTTCATAGTCATTGAACTGAATTGATAGCGGAGCGCGAGAGAGAAAGAGAAAGACTGTAGGGAGAAAGAGAGAGAGAGAGAGAAAGACAGACAGACAGAGAAAGATAGCAAAGACAGAGGAAGGAAGAGGAGAGAGAGAGAAAGAAAGAGAAAATCAGCATAGAGAAAAACAGCAGAGAGAGGAAGGAGAGAGAGATAGAGTGAGCAAGTGAGCGAGAGAGAGAAAGGTGGGAGAGAAAGACGGAGAGAGAGAGAGAGAGAGAGAGAGAGAGAGAGAGAGAGAGAGAGAGACAGGAGTGAGATAGAGGAATGAGAGGGAGAGAAAAACAGCAGAGAAAGAGAGAAAGAGTGAGAGAGAGAGTGAGAGAGAGAGTGAGAGAGAGAGAGAGAAAAGAGAGAGAGAGAGAGAAAGGAAGGAAAGAGAGGCAGGAATGAGATTGTGGAATGAGGGAGAGAGAAAAACAGCAAAGAGAGAGAGAGAGAAGAGAGAGAGAACATTGCTGAGTCACTGCAGTAATATCACAGTGAGTGAGTCAGCAGTGGGAGGTTTTATAGCTGTATGGGGATCAATACCCACAGAACAATACAGAGCATCTCTTCCTTCTCTCCCTCTCTCTGCATAAAAAATGAGTCTTACCTGATTGCAGACGTCCAGCACTAAAGACTTATTCTCATATTTCTTCACTTTACAGGAGTTCCTGCAGACAGACAGATAGACAGATAGACAGACAGACAGATAGATAGACAGATAGATAGATAGATAGATAGATAGATAGATAGATAGATAGATAGATAGACAGAGGGATAGAGAGACAGAGAGTCAGTGTCTGGATGCAGGTACTTGACCTCAGTATCAGGTCATTTTAGCACAATGACTCAGCAGAATGAAACTAGCTTCCTTCCAGACAGCTCTGGAGAAAAGAAGAGCAGAGCTGTGCCCATATAATGATAAATCACTCAACTGCAGTTCTATTTTTCAATCAGCGCAATTCTGCACTGATAATCTGTGTAGAAAAACAACATATCAGCATCAGTGTTTACTGACTATTCACACCCACTGCTACAGTTAAGTCAGTGTGGATGTAGTACCTCCTTAATGCCTGTAGATGGCAGAAGCTGCGAAAGGCCAGTAAATCTTGTCATCTTCTACAGCGTCTAAACGCTGCTGACTGTTTGCTACACATTGACATTGACCACGCTGTAGCTGTGATACTATAAAGCACAGTGATGTACTGAGTCGTGACATCGTGCTGCCACGGTAATTAGCGTCTCCTAGCTTTGTTAGCCATGTTAGCATGTTTGTTGGAGATAATAAGTAACGTTTTAATAAGTAATGCTGCAATATGGACTTCTTTGTAAGGTCAGAGATGCAGTGCTGGGACACTTACAGCAGGGGGGTAAATTAGTGACCCTCAAAGAATTTAATACTGTACAAAAATCTATAACAGCCTGCAGGACACTTAGTCTACTGCCCAATCAATACTTATCAGACTAATCAATACCTACTAATTAGACACAAAAAAAATTAGAGAGGAAGTCGGACATGGCCTATATTTACAGATACATGCAACAGCACAGCATGCAGTGGAACACAAAGGGTAAAAGCAGGAACAAGCAGAACAAGAGAAGAGAAGAGAAGAGAAGAGAAGAGAAGAGAAGAGAAGAGAAGAGAGAATAGAAGAGAGGAGAAGAGAGAAGAAGTGAGAAGAAAAGAGAAGAGAATAGAAGAAGAGAGAAGAGAATAGAGAGCAGAGGAGAGAAGAGAATAGAAGAGAGGATAAGAAGAGAGAGGTGAAGAGAAAAGAAAGGAAGAGACGAGAAATAAGAAGTGGGGAGAATAAAGGAATTGAGAAGAGGTGAGAAAAGAAGAGAAGAGAATAGAAGAAGAGAGAGAAAAGAAGAGAAAAAGAGAGAGGAGAAGAAAAGAAGAGCAGAGAAGAGAAGAGCAGAGTGAATAAGAGAAGAGTGAAGAAGAGAAAAGAAGACAAGTGACAAGAATAGAGAAGACAAGAGTAAAGAGGAGAATAAAGGAGAAGAGAAAAGAAGACAGGAGGGAAGAGAAGAGGAGAAGAGAAGAGAAGAGAAGAGAAGAGAAGAGAAGAGAAGAGTGTGGAAGTGAGAATAGAGAAGACGAGTGAAGAGAAGAGAAGAGAAGAGAAGAGAAGAGAAGAGAAGATACTTACAGGAGCAAACAGAGAAACCGCACTTGCTCAGTGGTCCTGATGGTAACAGTAAACGGGCAGACAGAGGGGAGGACATGGAGAGAGGGATGGAGCGTTAAAAATCGGACGAGTGGAGGGAGGAGGAGAGAAAAAGAAGAGCAGAGTGAGCTGAGTGGGATTAGTTCAGAGAGAGGCCGCAGCAGCCGGGCTTCAGACACGCACAGGACAGTAACACTGAAGAGAACTGGGACACTGCAGAACACAGAACAGCACAGACACAGAAACAAAGCCCAGCAGAAGAACCTACTGACCGTTCACCACTGACCAGAACAGGCCAGTCTCAGCTCAACGCACAGTAAAGCAAGAGTTCGGCCAAAAACCTAATGCACAGTTATACATTAAACCATCCTTAAACCAATTACGGTAGATCACGTGAGACACGTTTGGTGTCTGAAGTTTGCTTCTTTAGCTTTAGCACTGCAGCAACAAGGCTAATGTAGCTAACAAGTAATGGAAGTTTATGTACGCCAATTAGCATGGTGCCAACTGCATTGTTAAATCATCACACTCAAACCTTGTCCACTTATTAGTCCATGCATATGCATAAGTGTGTGATGACTGAGGAATGCAGTTAGCAACATGGTATAAATAAGTACATAATTAGCCCTGTCTAATTTAGTCCACAATTTAAATCACTGTATTCATACTTTCTGATAGAATTCTTTAAAGGGCTGATGGGAAACCAACATTTCTTTGCTTTTTTAGAATTAGGGTGTTTTCACACTTGTCCCAAATACCTGAGTCCGCACCCAGGACCGATTCTGGGCTCATTTGGGGCAGGGGGAATTATGCTTTCACACAATTCCATCTGTACAATGGATCAATTGCGCAAATCCATACATCACCTTTCTGCGTGCAGGTTTGCAGAATGGTCTTGTTTGCTGCTTTTCATTACTTTCCTTGGATACAAACACTCAAGCAGTGAAGACCAGCACTTTGTTTGAAAACGAGTTTGGTGCTGTATGTAAAACTTTCCAAATATACTAAACTGCAAAAACAGCTGTTTTCTGTTTTTGTGATGTCATGAAAGCCAATACATTTAAATATATCCATCTATTCAGGCTACAGCAGTTTAGCCCCACCCTTACTCAGAGTAAGGAGTGTTTCAGCCCAGCCTGCTCTTTGAAGAAGACACAATACAGGCCAGCCAATCAGAACAGAGCTTTTTATATATTAGTGCTCTCGGATTTCTCAGTCTCCGTATGTTTGAAAACAGACCGAGTACAGAAAATAAGCAGCAGCATTGTGGCAAGACGCAACAAAACACTTCTGGAGCCACACTGAAACTGATTACATGCTTGACAAAATTAAGGATTTAAATATTATTCATCTTCTAGATGATGTTTGTTATATATGTTTAGGTTTTTACGTTTATGTAAAAAAGGAGTTTTACGTTACATTTACATCACGTCTTCTTTTATGAGTTTACTGGCTGTTTGCAAAGCAGAAATCTGATTACTGCCTGACTCATGTAGGCCCGGAGTTTTTCCATTATCTGATTACTGAGGTGCATGTAAACATGTTGATCAGATTACTGTTAAAATCTGATTTTCTGCAGTTACCAGAGTATTAAGTGCATGTAAACACACCCGGTGAGTCATACAGTGTCAGAAATCACAATCAAGTCTATTAGAGATACTTCAGTGTGAGATAATTCAGTCATAAAGTTAGCACCATGTTAACTGGTGGGGTATGAGTTTCCATTACTACATTAGTCTCGTAGCTCCAGTGCTAAAACTAAACAACTTCACACATCAAACATGTCTTGACTGATCAAGAACTACATTTGGGATAAGTGGAGAGACTAGGCAAATAAAACTTTTGGCTGAACTATCACTTTAAGACCTGCTATTAGTTTTAAGTCCCTCTCAGACAGAATTAGCGCACAGCAAGAACTCACAGACACATAAACACAAACAGCATGCCGGCCACGCACGGCTCTAAACAGCGCACTCACGTGATGATCCTGTCCTTGTTTTTCTTGGGCGACTGGCGCACTTTCCTCTCCTCCACCAGAGGGCACTCTTGGCTTGTTTGTTCATCGTGTATATCCAAATTTTTCTCAGTTTCTGCCTTTGCCGAGTCACCGCCTGCTCCAAAAACTTTAGTCGACTTAAAAGGATCAATGGAGTCGTCAAAGTTGTCTGGATCGAATGTATACACTGCTTTAGCAGGAGTTAGGGAGCTGCTAAGTTTGCTAGTTCCTCCAAACGGGTTGAAATTGGGGTCGTCCCATTGGCTGGGGTCGAAGTTGTATGATTTTTTGGGAATAGGGATATCGTCAACGTTCAAAGGAGCTTCTGAGTCACATCCTGGCTTGGAGGACTGTTCTGTAGCTTCTGGCTGTTGTGGTGCAGGTTTAGCTCGCTGTTTTTTAGGCGTGACTTTAGCGCTAGGCCTTTTTCCTTGCTTCTGTGCTGGAATTTTCTTGGGTCCAGCATTTTCCTCCCCAGCATCTGCCTGGTAATTGGATTCAGGGTCTGGAAGTTGTGTTTTTGGGACGCTGGAGGATGCAGGCTGGGAATCAGCGGAGTCATTGCTGAAAGACTTTGACGGCTTGAAAGGATCCAAGGAGTCGTCAAAGCTGTCTGGATCAAAGCTATACGTGCCCTTTGGTAGGGTTGGGGAATTCTGCAGCTTGGATCCGCCGCTAGCAAATGGATTGAAGTTAGCATCATATTGATCTGGGTCGAAACTGTAGCTGCCCTTTGGCACTGGAGGAGGCTCATCGTCCACCTCGTTCGGGTCAACGGCATTCAGCGGAGATTTCATCTTCAGAGACGGAGGCCGTGGTTTGGGAACTGAAGTTTGGGAATGTTCCGGAAGGTGGCCGTTACACACAGGCTGGGAATGCTGTTCTGGACCCTCAGCCGGCTCAGTGGTCATGCTGGAGGGTTTAACATGGGGGTCATTGGTTTGCTGTGGGGTCAGCCTGTGGTCTTGCAGAGATAAAGCCTCATGTTGGTGGTCCGCTTCAAGCTGGACGGAGATCTGCTCGGCTTCCTCAGCAATGGAAAGTCGCTGGTCCTCACTGTCTTCCTCTAAACCTGAGGAAAGATAAACAGACACTGATGACGTATATACATGCTGTGAAATACAACAAACAGAAACAACACTTAATTTATCAGATATTGTGGTAGTATAATGCTGCATACAGATCTGTAGCAGAAAAGCGCAGATAACTGCTGTAGTTGGTGACAGTGGGGTAACTTGTGTGCAGATGCAGTTAGTCAAAGAGCTAACATAGCAGTTTAGCAGGCTGGCTAACTCCTTCAAACAAATAGTGAACATAAAAGTGAAGATAATAATACAGTCTCCTAACTGACCGTGCATCACACAGTCTCTCTTTTGTTTGTTGTTTATTTATAGTCAGTGGGGAAAAAATGTTTAAAGGTTCGTACTTACACGCTGGTTAAATTAATTAGGAGGCAATGAGGGGCGGAGCCAGAATGTTCCATAGAGACCCTTGATGAGGTTAGGTTCGCAGGGCCAGATGTGGTCGCGTAACGAGAATATACATCTGGGGACAAGCTGTTAAACTTTTGGTGCTGGAATGCGGCAAAGTCTGCCGCTAACTAGAGTATGCCCCTCTAAACCCACCCCCAATGCCCTGCAGCCTGTGCTCTTTTAACGTCCAGAGTGCAGTGACAACACAAGCCAAACAAGTTAGCCAGTGAAACGCTATCGTTAGCTAACGGAACCGTTTTCCTCTGTAAGAGGTAAAGTTTATTTTTATTGCATGTAATTTGTTTTCAGAAGCTCAAGCAGGTAACGAGGAGCCAGACTGTGCAGAACTTCTTATGTAATAAGAACCTTGTACTGAACATGGCATGTAACAGCAGAGATGTTATAAATGAGGAGATGATCAGTGGTTGAAACATGAATGGAAAAAGCTCTTAATGCTCAACATGGCGTCAGTTTGTGCAGAAAGTCCTGCCCTTCAATAAAATCGGCTTGTTGGTTCTGCCATAGATCGGGAAAGCCCTCCTTGTTGTGGAGATTTGCACAAGCACAGTAGCCAGAACAACCTGAAAAATCACAATTTTTTGTGTGTCACTGAGCCAAATCCTACAAACTGTTTAAAAGAATTTTGTCAAATTTTATCAGTGATTTCAGACCTGTTTTTTAAATGGTTATTTGACCATCAGTTTTGAGTATTATGGGCACTTCTCATTCAGAGAGAGAGGAGTCTGGACTTGTATGGCTGTAAATAACTGTCCGGCGGTGCTGCAAAGATGGCCGCTAAGTGAACAGACTTTCCTATAAGGAATTTGGTAATAGGTAAAGGTGGGCAATATGGCAAAAAAATACTGTAATTTTTCAGAAAAAATTCATGATACACAATATGTCACGATTTATTTTTTCAGACATCTGATCAATTGGAACAGAGAAAAACTAAACATTTTAAAAAATACTACCAAAAACTGTGAACATAGTCATTTTTAATCAATATCTGGCAGGACTCAGAAAAGCATACTGTATTGTATTGTGACATAATTTATCACAACAGTGATATATATCATCATATTGCTCAGCCCTAGTAATAGGTAACCATTGAACACCATAATAAGTAAATAAGCAAACAAACAGACAAATCAGAAGTGTCAAACACAGACTACAATAGCTATTGTACTGGCTGTATTGTTTGGGTTCTGGCGGTTTAAGTGTTCTTAGAGGATATTTTTCACCACCTCATTGTTAGAGCTGTAAAGGGGATTTAAGAACACGCTTCCTTTGTGGGAAAGGAGAGGAAACGCATCACCCAGGGGAGGAAATGCATCACTCAGGATGTCCAACAACGGCCTCCTTTCTTCACCGGTCAGACGCTGTGGGTCAGCCGCTGAAAACTCATCAGCAGAGCTGAGGCTGCAGCTGGCCTTAAAGAGGAAAAGAGCCTAAACAGACTCAGCTTCAGTAAACAGATTCAGCTACGGTAAACAAACAGTAAACCTCACTTCCTGTTAAAGAAGCGGCTCCTGAGGCTTTCTCTGAGTTCTGATGCAACAGCTTGTTGCTAGGTTACTGCTGAAGACGGGCTCTATTTATAAGCGCACTATAGTGACTCACTCACTGGAGTGCTGGTTTGATTGGCGGTTACAGCCTCGTCAAAACATTTATGAAATCTTTCCGCTGCTTTTGGGATCATTTCTCTAAATGGAATTATTTAGCTGTGTTAAAGTGTTATTACTTGTGTTTATGTCAAACAGACTTGACTGGGATTCATGGCAGTGTACAACACACTGTTTATAACAATTTATAAATATGGGATAAATTCAGGCTGTTTTTAGCTATGCTTATGTATTGCTATTTTCTATAACATACAACAAGTTTGGCTGCAGAAAAAATGTGCAACGTGACTGTAATCTGCTCATCTTGTCCAACAGTTTTCAGATAATCAGTAGGAAGCTGTAAATAAATATGTAGCCATGTTTGACATGTCCAGAGTGATGAACTAGATTCTAAAATGACTGAGAAAGCTGTAGAACATTGAGAATGAGGCTCTAATAAAATCACTACATAGATAGAATATTATATTTCAAAAGCTGGGGTCAAATCTCACGACTCAAGGATAACAAAAGAAAATCATTATATATAACAGCATATTTATACCATGTACAAATGTATCTATGTATGTATGTATGCATGTACATATATTATACATTGTATATTATAACAGTATATTATTTAATACTTTTTTACTTATTTAGTAATTTTATTTACTTCTTGTTTGCAGGATTGTTGAAATATTGAATAAAACATCTTTAAATCCACACTGTATCTTTTAGACGCTACTGTATTTTAGTCCATGCTCATAGAGAACAATAAAGTTTGCTTCTTTAATGTTAGCACTGCAGCTACAAGGTTAATGTAGCTAGCCAGTAATGGAAGCTTACATCCCACCAATTAGCATGGTGCTAACTGAATGCCTAAATCGCTGCCTCAAAGCATGTGCATGTGTTCAGTAATCTGTAATAGGCTCTAGTAGACTGGGGGAATATTATTCTATTTGAACTATATCTTTATATTAAATTAGGGAGTTGTCAGCTTAGGACTTATTGAAGGCTTTTGATATAATACTGTGCACCAACAAACATGAGTTTAAAGGACCCATATAGTATATTTCTATTTACTTATGACAACTGTGTAGTTTAAGTTTCCAAAATCCTTTAAGACTGATCTATGTAACTGATTGTACCTCATTCAAAAAACAATCTGGACTGAAACACTACTTATAACTCCTCTGTGTGTGGGCGGGGCTAAACTGCTGTAGGCTGAACAAAGTGGTTATTTGTTGAATGTGTTGGTTGTCATGAGATCACAAAAACAACAGATTCAACATGGGCTGTTTTTGCAGTTTAGTGTCCACATGTCCTGGGGAACGAAGAGTAAATTTTGAGATTTTAACAGTGTTTAGACACCACATCAAACTCTTATTTTGAAACGTAAGTTTTTATTTTTTGAAGTTCATTCTCTTCTAACACATTTGTCAGTTAAAAAAAAACAGGAACTTCAATCTTAACAGTGTTCCACTTTCACAGCAGATTCACCAAACTTTTCAGTTCCTCAATCTTCTCAGGTCAACAGCCCTTCTGTTCTCTCCTCGGTCTAATGGAATGGAACTGCGGGCTGATTAATACGTCATGAAGCAGTAACTAGAGTGAATGAAGCATTTTCCAGAGCACTTTTATTATATATCATAACATAATACCCTGCACAACTCTTACTTACACATTGACTCTGTGTTCTTCTTTTGATTCCTATCAATAACTCCATATTATATATATTAAATATAACCCCATATTAAAATCATCAGTTCGCTCTAAATAAACACAACCTGTCCCTCTACTCTACCGTGAAGACATTCAGTTAATATTTAACTCGGACATGAACACATCCTCCAGCTTCGGTTGGCTGTATGTGGGAGTTCCCTGCAAAGTCTAACTGAAATGCGTTCTTACTAAGTCACTGTTCATGTAATTAAAGCTTTTATTTCTGGATAATCAGAAAGTCAAGCTAGTATGCATCATTAAACTAATATTCTCTAAAACTTTGATACGGTTAAAGCTCATTAAACATCAGTCATTTAGTTTATAACATCAAGCTGACCATTTTCCTGCTGTGATCTAAAATTTTTCAAGTTTAAAGTTGTGTAACTGGAAAAACAGAAACAGAACAACAGAAAATAAGTCATTACAAGATTATTAGTCAACAACAAGGAATTCTCTCCCTATATATAACCCTCCACTCATTCCTTCTCCCTCCCTCACTCTCTGTGGTCAGCACTGAGCCTCCTCACTCCCAGAGACCAACGCCCCACAGCCTCTGAACCACCCAAAACCCAAAACATCTCAGGCCTCACCCTCACGCTGCCTCTGTGGGAAATGTTCAAGTATAACTGTGGATCACAATGCCATAGAACACACGTCTTTAAAAATGAGAATTATCTCTCAAAATTTTACTTCATTAAAAGTCTCTCTGTCAAACAACACCCTGGTAAAAATAAAGATGGGGGATGGGGGGGTTTAGATAGTTCCAGATGTGGCCTGGCGGGGGGTTAGATGGGCCTCAGGGTACTTTATTCCTCCTTTAAAAGTATTCAAATACTAAAAGTACAGAAAGATTATCTGCATGAATGGAGCTTATTTTGGAGTTCAGTGTGATGTGCCGCTGTGTGACAGCAGGGTTGCTCTGTAGGGAGCTGATCCTCTTCACTAGCTCTAAAGGACTGAAGGAAGACATTTTCCACAACACACCACAGCCTGACAGAGCTAACACAGCCTAACAGAGCAAACACAGCCTGACAGAGCTAACACAGCCTAACAGAGCAAACACAGCCTTACAGAGCTAACACAGCCTAATACAGCCTAACAGAGTTCACACAGCCTAACACAGCCTAACAGAGCAAACACAGCCTTACAGAGCTAACACAGCCTGACAGAGCAAACACAGCCTAACAGAGCTAACACAGCCTAACACAGCCTAACAGAGCTAACACAGCCTAACAGAGCTAACACAGCCAAACAGAGCTAGCACAGCCTAACAGAGCTAACACAGTCTAACACAGCCTAACAGAGCTAACACAGCCTAACACAGCCTAAGAGAGCTAACACAGCCAAACAGAGCTAGCACAGCCTAACAGAGCTAACACAGTCTAACACAGCCTAACAGAGCTAACACAGCCTAACATAGCTAACAAAGTCTAACACAGCCTAACAGAGCCAGCACAGTCTAATAGAGCTAACACAGCCCACAAAGCTAACAGAGCCTAACAGAGTAAGCACAGCCTAGCAGAGCCAGCACAGTCTAACAGAGCTAGCACAGTCTATGCATTTGCCCATACTTTTGTCTGTATTGGAGCCAACACAAACAAAATAACCAACACATAATCCTTTTACACAACTATAACAGAAAATAAATGTAGCTGGAGACACACACACACACACACATACACAGATGTGCTCTGTCTGTAACTTAAACCGTGACACGTGTACACTCTGTCTGCACTGAACACAGACTACGACTACTGCAGTCTGCTGAAACTAACAGACACTTCTAATTCCAGAAGGAAATGACAGTTAAAGAAACTTTAAACACAGTTATTTAGTGTAAGAACACTAGAAACTACAGTCATCAGAGGACTGAAAGAAGAACAGCCCTGAACCACAGACATAAACATTCACCATCAACTAAAACTCACTGCCTTCTTTTGAAATTTGTCTTTTTTTTGACAGAGCATCTTGTATTGATTTGATTTCCAGTCAAAACAGCAGTGAAGTATAAGTTATTCGTTTTATAGGAGATGTTTCTGAATCGATTATATAAGATAATCCACTTGTTTAAGGAAGGAAATAGTCTAAATCTAACCTCAGCTGTTTGAGTGTTCAGTGAGTCACTCTTTACCTTTATTACAGCTTCTATTCTTTTCAGGAGACCCACTTTCAGTTTCTCAAAGAAATCTGCAGACAGACCTCCAAAGTTCAGTCTTAGAAGTTGCTTGATCTAGACGCAACATAAGCAACACAGTTTTGGTTTGGGATAAAAGAAAAAGATTGGAGGTAAGAGAGTACTGAAGCATAGATATAAAACCCCATTCATATGTGTGTGTGTGTGTGTATAAGAATGAGTGTGTGAAAGTCCTGATCACATGACACGGCTCTCTGCAGGCCTTTGGCCTCGGCCATTGATAACTCAGCTGAGAGAAGAGCAGAAGCCTTTGTTCCAGACTGAGCTACTGATTCCAAACTCAAGGCTTTTCCCACACGCTCACCCTGAGGCCCATATAAACGCACCCATCCACCCCATCTCTCCTCCCATCCCCCTCGCTCTTCCACTCCACTGTTAACCCTAACTCTGCACACTGTTTTAATATATAGAGCTGCACAGTTCACTGTTTGTTAATCATCACTGTGATTTTTGTGATATTAGCGTTTGCAATACTGATGTTACAGAAGATCAATAACTGAATATTTTAGACAGACAGATAGATCGACAGACAGACAGGCAGACTGATAGAGACAGACTGATAGATAGATAGATAGATAGATAGATAGATAGATAGACAGACAGACAGACAGATGGCAAAACACCTTGTGCAGCAATATAATCACAATTTAGTATTTGTCCATTTCATGCAGTTCATACAGAAGCTACGAGGCTAATGTAGCTAACAGGTAATGGAGGTTTATACCCAGTCAGTCAGCGCTCTGCTAACCGCCCTGAGCTGATGATTCCCACACTGAGCTAAAGGGATATTTTAAATGGAAACAAATTTGCAAAGTTTTCTCTTTTATGCTTCTTTAGTTTAAGCACTGGAGCTACGAGGCTAAAGAAGCTAACAAGTAATAGAAGCTTATAGCTACCAATTAGCATCACCTCACTCACAGCGTGTGGAGCAGTTCAGTATCTCTAATAGACCTGATCATGTGCTTTCAGACACTGTATGATGTACTGATATCAGCTTTAGCAGTGCGAGTCTGAACTGCGTCTGCTCTGTGTTTCTAGTCTCTGTGTGCAAACGTGCTGCTGCTGTGAGGTAGCACTCATACACTTTTACAAGCCTTTAACAGCAAGATAAACAGCCCAACAATACAGCAACACAGCCCATCTGCCTCCAATTACACCACCACACACTTCCACCAACCTGGCCACGTGTCAGACAGAGAGAGAGAGAGAGAGAGAGAGAAAGAGAGAGAGAGGGGAACAAAATACCATACTGAAGTTATACTGCTAGATACTGTAACTACAATATTATTTTAATATATTGAAATACAAGAGAAAAAAAATGTAGTCCATGTTCATCTCAGCAGGCAGGAATATTCAGTATCATTCACAACCACAACATGAAGAAAAAGAAGGGCTCTATCAGCTGTGCTCAACACAGACTGGGACAAAAAGGCCAACACAATGCCATTATTTCCACATACAGATTACATAACCAATGAGGGAAAATCCAATATACAAATGAAAAACTGAGTCCAGTCTTGAACTAAGTATTTCATATACCTACTATGAACTATTCAGTATTTACTACATATTTCTCAGTACATATTATAAATTAACCAGTAACTACTATGAAATATTCAGCTTTTACTATGAATTATTCACTAAATAAGCTAATCAGTAACCACTGAAAAACATTCTGTATTTACTATAAAATATTTAGTACATATTATAAATTAACCAATAACTACTATGAAATATTCAGAATTTACTATGAATTATTAGTATTTACTATTAATTATTCAGTATCTACTACGAATTGTTCAGTATTTACTATAAAGTATTCGGTATCTAATATAAATGATTCGGTACCTATTATTAATTGTTTAGTATCTACTATGAATTATTCAGTATCTACCATAAATGATACAGTATCTACTATGAATTGTTCAGTATCTAACATGAATTGTTTAGTATTTACTATGAATTATTCAGTATCTACTATGAATTATTATCTACAGTGAAACTCTCTAAGTTCTGTACTGACAGACTGAGGACTGAACCCATATACAGCCTGTACAGACATTAAAGTGTTAATGTGTTTCTCTATAAAGGTCACTTCAGTCATGTCAAAACACGCATACACACGCACAATAACAGTGAGGCTGTTTACGAGAGACGACAGCCTTTTTCATCCCTTCTAGTTGCCATAGCAACAGTGTAGGGTATAAAAATACTGAAGCACATGCAGTTACAGGTGCCTCAGAGAGTCTCTTTCATCTGCTCCTGTCTGTCCAGTCCACCAGCATTAAAGTGACAGCTGGGTGGAAAATCTTCACACAGTTTCCTGTATTACCTAAAATGTAGTCAATCAGCTGAGACATGCTTGGCTTCTTTAGTTTTAGCACTGAAGCTATGAGGCTAAGAAGAAAGGAAACAGTCTTATAAAGCTGTGTGGAGTTGTTAAGTAATCTTTAAGGCTATATACAGACTTCCAGCCCAAAAA
This sequence comes from Colossoma macropomum, assembly GCF_904425465.1. Taxonomy (NCBI): domain Eukaryota; kingdom Metazoa; phylum Chordata; class Actinopteri; order Characiformes; family Serrasalmidae; genus Colossoma; species Colossoma macropomum. The sequence continues at coordinate 15,778,398 of NW_023494804.1, read as the reverse complement.
TAGATTTTTGATAGTCTAGACAGCGCAAAACACATGAAATCAAATTTTTGCAAACTGGATCCAAACCATATTTGGAGATGGTTTGAGAGGTAAACCCAACCAGATTTTTACAGATGCGTCTCAGTCTGGACGCTCTGGACTGAATCAGATTTCAAAGTGTCTTTTGTGTCACTTGCAACGCAACAAACAACAACGATGTCAAATTCAGAGTAAAGAAGTGCTGGGATTCAAGTTCCAAAGATTCATGCTGATGAAGAGAATTCTGAAGAGTTTGGAGGGCGAGATGATGCTCCTCCGTCTCTCCTGCATCTGTGTTTGAAATCCGCATCACCAGCATAGCTACATAATTACTGACGCCTACATCATTACCATGGCAACCCATGCAGGTAGGTTGGTGATGCCTGGACAAACAAATCCAATCTAATCACTTCAAATAACAGAGCGGACAGTCGCCTCGAAAGATCTGATTCAAGAAAAAAACATTGGTTTAGCCTGCAGTCTGAAAACAGCCTTATAGACTGACACTTATGTTCTGACACTGTATGACTCACTGTTATCTATAAACATGGACAAAAGTACATTAGCATAGCTAAGAACTGTAGCGGCCATCTTGAAGCCTGAATTTTGTCCACAATTTCCCATATTTTTTTACAAATAACTATGTTATACGACCGCGACCCTATCTGGACTAAGCGGTTAACGATGATGATGATGATGATGATGAGTATGTTATACAGTGTCAGGAACAACATAAACATGTGTACAATGCTGTGAGCTATTAGTTTCATTATTTGTAGCTACATGAGCATCATAGCTCCAGTGGTAAAACTAAAATGCAAACTTCAGACATCAAACATGTTTTAGTTGATCAACTACATCTGGTCTGAGGGGAAAAATATGTAAAATTTGATTTTTATCTGAACTATTGCTTTAACAAGTGAGATTAGATAAGCCTGCTGTACCTGTGATGTCTCCTGTGGGCGGGGCCAGGGCTGCTGGGTCATTAAGTGGGTGATGGACGGGTGTCTCCGTCTCGGGCGTCTCGAACTGGCCCTCTGAGTCCGAACTACAGCAGGGAGAGAGATTCAAGTCAGACAAAGTACGTAGACTGACCATTTCTAACTGCCAGGTGTGAAATAAAATGGCTTTACTAAAGTGCTGTTTAAACAGTATGGGATCCCAGCTGTCTGCACAGTAGAGATACCACAATAGTTTTAGTAGTCAACACTGACAAATTACACGATTCTAAATATTTGATTTGATAAACACAACAAAAACAGAAATGCTGGAGTCGAAGAATCGACTCTTTTGGAATTAACTCCCCATCACTAACAAATACACAACATTAGCAGCAGCTTGGTGAGTTTTCAGCAGTTAGCTAAATGGCTGTGGTGTAGATGAACGTACCACATAAGCACAATCATTTGAATATAACATAGTAGTACACGTATGGACCAAATCAGAACGTTTGCTAACTTGCACCAGCTTTAGTAGCATACAGGCAACAACAACACTGTCATTAGGAGCACAGTTTGTCAAAGTGCAAATATCTTTCATCACTATAAACTGTTTTTTCCAATATCTTTGTTAAAATCACTCTTAGGATTAGTACAAAATCCTGTTCTGTGGATGCAGCACTACCAGTAGTTTCCTTCCGGAAATAAGTTCTGATTGCTGTGTAACATGTTAACACTCAATTGTCTTATTTTTCTTTCACCTAAACAAAAACCACAGTTAAAAAATCTTTTCTCCAATTTGCTGGCTTCCCCTTCACCCTCCCGAACTCTGTATCTGTGTCATATACCGGTCTGCTGGCTTGATAAAGTGGCACCCTGCTGACTGTTTCCCACTGCAGCCCTTGATCAGACCACCCAGATTACTGACCTGCATACAAAGTTTAACTAGTTTTTAATCTCCTCAAACAGATTTTAAATGCAAAGAGACTTTTATTTTGGAAAATAAACTAATAAGACAAATATTACAAACTGAGAGAAAAAAATGACTAGGCCTAATATAAAATAATCTTGAAAATGTTGTTGCTGACACTGTGCTAGATTAAAATCATTTACTAAACTAATTTATAAAGGATAACGAAAGAAAGAAATGAAGGAAAATTAAGTAAATTGGACCTCCAGCTTTATTGTTAGCGGGCCAACAGTGACCCACTATTCTCCTACTATCTAGGACGAGTGCTAACTGTTGAAGGAAGTGAGGGGGTGCTGTAATTTTACAGCTCTATCAGGTTATAACCTTAGTTAGCTAACCTAACTAACCCTGATAACAGCCATTAGCCACTTTGACTGTACACATTGTACCTTGGCTAATAGTAGCATTTATTTTTGATAATTGATTGGATTTTACTGAAATAATTTGTAGTCAGAAAACATGGACAACGATTAAATGATCACAAATGGTTAGCTAACATTAGCTCTTTGCTAAAGTTTTGTGATGAACAACAGACATGCTTCTTGGGATAGGGCACTGCCTGTAGAGTCTGTAGTTTAAGTACTGTATCAGTGTATATACAACATATACATTTATATACAGTATAAATCAGTGTATACATAGTACATGCTAATCTATATACAGAATATCAGTGTATGTATCAGTTTATATACAAAGTGTGCCTATATACAATACATATCAGCATATACACAGTAAATATTAGTCTATATACAGTATGTCAGTGTATGTACAGCATGTATCAATTTATATACAGCATGAGCCTATATCCAGTACATATCAGTATATACGCAGTAAATATCAGTCTATATACAGCATATATCATTTTTTATACAGTTAATATGCAATATATATAGCTTTATATGTAGTATATGTCAGTTTGCATGCAGTATATGTCAGTTCATATGCAGTATATGTCAGTTTATATGCAGTATACATTAGTTTATACACAATGTATTAGTTTATATATAGTACACATAGAAAAATACGGCACTGCCTGAAATCTACAGTTTTGTAAAGGGTTGAAACGGCTGCCTGTGGAAATTTTCCTCGACACTTTTGAGACTCTGAACGCCCTTCAACGTGGAGGAGGGGATTTCCCTGAAGGCAAGTGCAGAGGAGAAGTCTGGGAGTGCCTCTTTTTTATAGAATAACAATGCAGTTACTTTACATACTGCTTTGAACGGACGGAAGCAGAGGTCGGACAAAGTTTCCCACCCAGCAGTCCATTGCCAATTCAGCATCTTAAAGCCACAGACAGCACATTTTCTGACGTTTAAATCAGCTACCTTGCCAAAAAAAAACAAAAAAAAAAAAACGTATTTTTCCACTTCCTCCAGATAGAAGATATCGTCTATCAGCCAAGACAAGCATGGTGTCCAAATTTTGCTTCTGTACTTTAGCTAACACACACTAGGCGTTAATAGTCACCCAAATCTTTTCTGTAAACACATCCCCAAAAATACATCTCTCCACCCACTCAAACCACATCCAGCTCTTCATTAAGGTAATGCAGACTTGTTGATGTGGTTTAGGACACAGGGTGATTCACTGTGAGCTATAAACTTGAACAAAACTTCGTCTAGCTGAACGCTGTGGTCAGCTATTTTAGACGCCTGGTGTTCAGTTTTGTTCACCCAAATATTTGGGGGACTGTTGAATTTTAGTGTTTCTTAGCCACATCAGCCTCGTAGGTCTAATTTAAAACTAACAAAGCAAACGTCAGATGCCAAACACGTCTCCGCTGATCGATTACATCTGGGGTACAGATTTTTTGACCAACTGTTGGCCTTTAATGACCGCTGAATGGACTCCACAGCACTAAACAGTTTAGTGTTTTCCCTTTGGAATTTTATTAGTCTGATCCTTCTGAGTTAATAAGGCACATTAGAGCAGGCAAATCACTAAGGTACTGTCTGCAGCCCCAGGGTAGTCTACCTGCCCTGTACAGGTGTGGTTTACCTGCACCTGAGACACATCATTATCTATATATATATTATAGTCCTACAGGAGCTAAGTCAGAGCGGGGACACACCTGTACAGGTGGATTACAGGATTAGTTGGAAACACTGGATTAAACTCTGAAGTGACCTTTCAGGAGAGGAACAAAAACGAGCCCCCCTCAAACCAGAGCTGCCACTCACAGCACTGAGGCCGTAGACGCCCGAGGATAAACGAGAGGAATGATAAGTAAGTGAGCGTGTGAGAGAGAGAGCTGTGCCCAGTCCTGCTCTGCAGGCCACCTGCAATTCCACACTGCCTGCAGGAAAATGACCTAACACACGTCTGAAAAGAGCTTTTATAAGCAGCTTTCTATTTAATTCTGCAGCTGAAATGCAACCGAATCAGTGACTTCCTCTAAAACTGAGCAAAACAGACCAGCACACATACAGTGGAAGTGGGTAAAACTGTATATCAGTGTTTTAAATGATTAATTATGGGTTGTTGATTATTGATTTTTCTGTTTTATGTTTGTAATGTGTATTTTGTTTTGTGTTTGTGTTTCTGCATATCGTGCCCAGGACACTCATTTAAAAGGACTTTTCTTTTCTGTTAAAATACAACAACAACAACAACAATAGTAATAATAATCACATACACAGTTCAAAATACATAATAAAAAAGTAAGGATGCACCAAATTTTTGGCCACCAAAGAGAAAACGTTTTAGTTTTTTGACCAAAATTACACATTAAATTGGCCTGGGAAAATGTGAATAAGTTTAATAAGTAAAAAAATTATAAAATAGCATAAAAATGTTTGTTGGGTGAATTACATTTTTGTAATTTTCAGTTCACTTTAATTTAACAGAATCACGTTTACATTTAGGAACTCTCCCAGAACTGTGGTTTTGTGGTTTTATGGTTTTGGTTGGAAACAAAATAGTTAAAACCTTGAATGTATAATGGAAAATTATCCAATCTTCTCTGTGGCATCTATGTAGATACAGCCAAGCAAGCTCTCCAATTGGTTAGGACTTCAGGAGCTGGACGGAAGGCCTTACACATTAGATTAACTACCGACATAATTAGAAAAAGACAGAAAAACCAACCAATCACGCTTTGACTTACAATGGGACCAATTCCGTGACAAAAAAACATCACTCTAGTCCTTCTGGAGGTTCTAGATATGTCACTGACCATGAATGTGAGCTGTAGTCTAAGCAGGTTCTGGTTAGTTGTCAGGAATGTAAAACAGCAGTGGCAGCTCTATGCAAGAACTCTTTACAGAAAGACTCACTGTAAAACTGATACATATAAGCTTGGATATACAGCGTGTCTCAAACGTAAGGAAACACACACACAAAATTAAAATGGTTTGGCAGACGATGATCCAATTTTAGACACAATCTGAGGGGGAAGGGAGAAACCTGTTAGGCCATGTCATCAACATGGAAAAAAGCAGGAGAACACTCCTAAAACCCGCCCCCTGTCAAAAGTGCCAATAGTCAGAAGCAAAAGAAACATTTCAGAAGCAAAAAATATCTCAGCAAATTCAGCACAGAGAAAAAGATTAAAGCAAAAACTGCCTAAATGAGTAATGCATTTATATCAGAATGAGAGAAAGTGAGTAGTACTCTTCTTGAAAAAATAAGTTTTATTTAACTCATTATTTGTAACATATTTTGAACATTTTGACAAAACTAACACCACAGAACTGAAGGCCTCGCCCTAATAGTCACGGTTCAACACCACTAAACTACAGGTCAAAAATAGTCCAGCACTATTAGCAGTGCACTCATCAGTACGGTATGTGTGTTATAGAGTAGTTTGTGGCTCTGGACGCAGCCGTTATCACTAAAGCTCCCCACTGCATGACTGGACTAAAACTCGTTTCTGAGCAGCTCTGAGTCACTTCCAGCACTGAGAGAGAGGAGAGAGAGAGACTTTTTGTTTTTTGATTGTGTGTCTCAGTTATTCCCATGTAAATAAGCTACTGGCTCTTTTTTCTGTGTTTCTCTTCAAGAACAAGGGAAGAAAAGAAGAAAAGAACACTCCAGAAAAGAATGTTAGCACACAGATCACACACACACAAAGGCAGGATGTCAACAACCCACACACACTCACTCCCAGAGAGGTGACGGTTAAAGTTTGTAAACAGCCAAAATACAGCTGCACTGTTACACACATTAACACACTGTCTACACTGAGAACATTAAAACAGATAGAGAGAGAAAGAAAGAGAGACAGAGAAGAGAAAAAAAGAGAGGGAGAGAGAGGAAGAGTGCAAAAAAGAGACAGTGAAGAGAGAGAGAGACAGTGAAGGGGGGCAGTGAAGAGACAGAGAGAGAGAGAGAGAAGAGAAAGAATAAGAGAGTGAAGAGGGGGAGAAAGAGAGGGAGGGGATAGTGAAGAGAGAGAGTGAGAGACTGAAGAGAGGGACAGAGAGAGGGAGACAGTGAGGAGAGAAAGAGAGGGAGAGAGAAGAGTATGAGGAGAGAAAGAGAGAGAGAAAGTGGAGAGAGAGAGAGAGAGATACACAGTGGAGAGAGAGAGACAGATACACAGTGAAGAGAGAGAGAGAGAGAGATACACAGTGGAGAGAGAGTCTGATTATGTAATAAGACGTAAATAAAATACCCAGACAAGCATCACACGCACACACGTGACTTTTGCCAACCGTTACCATGGCACACACACATTTGTAGGAACACACACACACACATACACACAGTCTGGCTGGTCGCCAGAACATGAATAAAAACATCCCTACAGGCCCAGATCATGTGTGTGTACAGACATAAACAAACACACGCACACACACGCAAACGCACGACTCTCGCCAGCTGTTACCACAACACCACACACATCTGTATTCAGATCCTCAGTCTAAAAGCTGAACACTGCCTCACTGAACGCACAGACACACTGATCTCAGATCAGCTTCAGCAGCTCTGCAGACTCTCATTACTGACACCTGCTCTTCATTTCACTGCAGCTTCACTGACTCGCGTTACATCATCTGTACACGTTCACTCTCACCAACCACGTTTAGAAAACCACAGTGATGTTTAGATGTGTTAGAGCTCCTCTAATGTGCACTTCATACAGTACTGTTGTGGCAGCAACTCTGCAATTATCCACATAAATAATAAAGTTTATAACTGTCTGTCTTTACAGTTTTTACAGTCTTTATAGCGTCTTCACAGTATCTGTAGGGTCTTTACAATGATTAGTCTTTATCTTGTCTTTGCAGACGTTACAATGTCCTTACAGCTTTTACACTGTCTTTACATTGTCCTTGCAATCTTTACTGTCTTCATAGTCTTCACAGTCTTTACACCGTCTTTACAGTCTCCTTGCAGTCTTTACACCCTCTTTAGTGTCCTTGCAGTCTTTATAGTCTTTATAGTGTCCTTGCAGTGTCCTTACAGTTTTCAAACTGTCTTTACAGTCTTTTCACTGTCTTTATATTGTCCTTACGGTCTTTATGCTGGCTTACAGTTTTTACACGCTATTTACTGTCTGTATAGTGCCCCTATAGTCTTAAGGCTGTCTTTACAGTCTTCACAGTCTTTACACTCTTCCTTACGGTCTTTACACGTTCTTTACAGTCTTTATAGGATCCTCACAGTATTTACGCAGTCTTTACAGTGTCCTTAATAATGTTTTAACTGTTACTGTAGCACCTAAACATCCAATAACAGAAGTATATCTATCCATTGATCCATCCATCATCTTTTTAGTTAAACCCTGCAGTTTACAAATGCTGTAGTTGTGTCAGTTCTTTGTAGTTGTTTATAGTTTCTCTGTAGTTGTTTATAGTCTTGTCTGTACCTCTGTGATTTCTCCTCTTCCTCTTCTCTTTCTCTGAGAGAATCCTCTTCCTCTCGTATCCCCTCATCCTCCTCCTCCTCACCCGTTCCTCTCACGGCCGACCACGTCCATTTAGCCCACTGAACGGGCGACAGCCACGACATCTCCGTTCACTAACACACACGCTGCTTAGACTGGTCTAAACACACATACACACACTCCTGCGCTGGTCAGGATAAAAACAGTCCAGTCTGATCCACCCAGTCTGAGTCACTCTCTCTCTCTCTCTCTGACACTCTATCCTCCTACAGTTTGCTCCAGCAGCTGGATGCTCCTCTCGTCCTCCTCAGGCTGCGTTTCATGGCCGTTCTTTCTTTCTCACGCGTTTACGGCTTCTTCCTCTTTCTCCTCGTGGCAACTCGTGAAGTCGAGCTGCTTCCTCAACCTACTGCGACTGAGAGAAGGAGGGCTACAGCCTCTCTCTCTCTCTCTCTCTCCTCTCTCACTCACTCTCCCCCTCCTTTTTGAACTCTTTCACTCTCTCTCTTTTCTCACCCTTATTCTCTCCCTCTCTATCTCTCTGTCCCTTTTCTAGTGCTTTCTCTGCTTCTTTCCTGTCTCACTCTGAACTCTCCTGTCTCACTCTGAACTCTCTCTCTCTTTTTCTCTCTCTCTCTCTCTGAATACCTCGGCAGTGATCAGCTGGCTGCCCGACCCCCCCCACCTCAGGCTGGACTATGTTGCAGACTCCGAGGGGGAGGAGGGGAAGTTTTCCCACTTTAAAAGAAAAGGCTAGTTTCTCCCAGACTGAGTGGTTTAAACTCCCCCTCTGAATAAGAATGGTAGATTCCATCAGACTGCATGAGCTCGCTCATCTGAAAAGCAGAAGAGGGGAAAACAAACACAGAGAGAGAGAAAGAGAGAGAGAGAGAGAGAGAGAGAGAGAGGAAGTGTGGGAGAGTCTAACTGAAACAGCGTGAGTATGTGAGTTACAGAAGAAGAGATAGAGATAATGAGAAATGTGAAAGTGAGAGAGAAGAGAGTGAAACAGAAGGAGCAGAGGGAAAGAAAGTAAATATGCAAGCTATAGAAAAAAGTTAAAAAGAAAAAGAAAGAAAGAAGGACAGACAGACAGTAAGAAAGAGACAGGCAGACAGAGAGAGACAGAAAGAAAGATAGAAAGACAGACAGGCAGGTAGACAGACACGCAGATAGAGAGAGAGACAGAAAGACAGACAGAGAAACAGACAGAAATTAGGGCAGACAGACAGTTAGAAAGACAGACAGGCAGATACAGAGAAACAGACAGACAGATAGATAGAGAGAGAGACAGATAGAAAGACAGAGAGACAGACAGACATTAGGACAGAAAGACAGGAAGAAGAACAGACAGGCAGTTTAAAAAAGATAGAAGCAGATAAACAAATGTTTGTCTAACCGCCTTTCTGTCAGTCTGTCTGTCTTCCTAACTGTCTGTCTGTTGGACAGACAGACAGGTATAAACAGATACACTTGATGGTTCTTTAGTGACAGTGCACTTTTATCAGATTTGAAATTGGGTGAAAAGAGAGAGAGAAGAAAAAAGAGTGACAGAAAGGGAGAGTGTGTGTGTGTGAGTGTGTGTGTGTGAGTGTGTGTGTGTGTGTGAGTGTGTGTGTGTGTGTGTGTCTCCATGGTAACGGCAGAGCGGCTGTGGAATGCAGTCAGATCCTCCTCACTCAGTTCAGCTTTAACCATCTCGCTGCCCTCACAACCAGCAAAACCTGCAAACCTGCGCTTTAACAGCAACACAGCCGCCACACACACCCTGACAAACCTGCTCCAGCACTCTCACACACACTCTCACTCACTCACACACACCTGTTCAGCATGCCTGCACACTGCCTGAGAAACATTCTGTTCACATCACGGCTCTTCTCTCAAACCATCTCTCGCCCCCTCGCTCAGCACACACACCTGTGAGCAGGTGGACGAGTGCACAGTCCGCTCTGTGACCTCACTCTCCACTATCAGCTCTGATGCCTGTTAGCAAAGCAGGATAAAACAATTCATCCTGGCTGCAGAGACACAAAGGGTGAAAAATTCCCTCAGAGGGCGACCGGTGGGCATTATAGCGCCTTTCAAAATCACTGAAACAGTTACAATCTTACTCCAACATTAATAATAACTTACACTCTTAAAAAATATGGTTCCTCAATGGTTCTTTAGTAAAGACACTGAGTGAGTATTGGGTTTGAAAATATAAACTCGAAAAGTGACTGTGCAGCTTAAAGCTAGCTAAGATGTGGCTTTGCACTTGCTAATGTAACCTAGGTGGTGCTGGGGTGTTGCTAGGCCGTTGCTGGTGTTTGCTATGATATCCTACTTGGTTAATAGTGTGTAACTAATGGATTTCTAACACCATAATGTAAGCTGGTCCTATGGGAAACAATATTGTCTGTACGAAATATCATCTGTACGTATGTTTGTACGAAAACCATACGTCCAATCAAAATGCTGTACACAAGTACACCATTCCTGATCAGACTGTTGATATCTCGAAAGCTGCAGGATGACTTAGAGGACACAAATCTGAGAGAAAAATAAAAAATAGGAAGAAGAAGAAGAAGAAGAAGAAGAAGAAGAAGAGGAAGAAGAAGAAGAAGAAGAGGAAAAGTACATTTCCTGAAAAAAATGCGGAGTGATCCCGCAGCTTAAATTTGCTAAGAAGTTGCTAGGTGGTTGCTATGTTATCCCGGGTGGTTGCTAGGGTGCAGAGCAGCGTTATGTAATATTATTACAAACATGAGCCATTTAACACAGACCAATAAGCAAACACGTCTTATTTTTAAGGGACATGTTTAGCCAAAAATCACATTTGAAATCTGCCCTGCCCCTTCTTTACTTTACGTTTGCTATGTTTGCTTTGTCAGTCTTACACTGGAGCTACAAGGCTAATGTAGCTAACAAGCTATTGGAAGCTTATGTACACTAGTTAGCATCATGCTAACTGCAGGTGGTTGCTAGGGTGTTGCTATGCAGTTGCTATGTTATGCCAAATGTTTGCTAGGGTGTTGCTAGGTGGTTGTTATGTTATCCCAGGTGATTGCTAGAGTGTTGCTATGGTATCCCAGGTGGTTGCGGCGGTTGCTATGCAATGCACAATCACTAAAAAAACAATACAGTAGAAGTCTGTCATTAGATGCCTCACTGTATTAGCTCTAGCTAAGTAAGTTAGCTCAGCGGAAATGATCTATTAAGGAGAATCAGTTCAATTTGTTCATCCAAAAGATCAGTTCACAAAAGAATGAATCGCTTGCAAATGAAACATCACTCACTAATCCCAAGTGCTAAAACTAGCGCGCCTAATGGAGCACACAGTGCACTTGGCTAGCAGGTTACATAACACTGAGTAGCACCAGGCCATCTTCTTCTGATGGAGACTCAGCCTGTCCTTTCTTTATGGATTCTCCAAAGTCTCCAAGCACAGCAGAGCACATTCTCTGGCCTCCATAAACACTCTAAAAATAAAGTGTGCATGTGCGACAGTGGCAGTGTTGGTGGGTGTTGCTATGCTAGGCACCACAAACAATACCATCGCTACGCTAAAGGACAGCAGGCGAAATTCAGAGCCTGAAAGTCAAGGGCTCTATGGGGGATCTATGCCTTAAATGAACAGCTCAGACATAAAAGCTAAAAGTTCATGAAAGTGAATGCCCACCAATCAGTGTAATGTAAATTACATTATGCTAATTGATGCTTCTTACTTTCCATTTGCTGTTAGCCATGTTAGCATAATGTTTAGTTTTTATAAGGAATTTTGATGATGGTAAAAAAATATGTTTTCCTAGGAACTAGTTTGCCTCACAATGCCCTGCATGTATCCCTCCACCATGAATAGAGGTTTCAGCCAAAACCTTTTCAAAACTATCATAAAACAATGTCTCAGTAATCAGGCAGTGTATTTATAACCATTGCAACAGAGCATTTCACGTCAAACCACTCTGGATTACTCTGTTTATACCATAACCATTAATTCTGCAGTAATTCTGAAAAATGGGTGGAATTCCTGTTTAAAGCATGTTTGCTTGAGCTGTTCATTTAAATGTATGTCAACTTTGCTTATGCAAAATGTAGGCTGTATAAATAAGGATCTCCTTTAATGATCAGTTCAGTTAAAGTAGAAAGAGACAGAAGGAGAACACTTCTTCCCCTCTGAGCCCTCAAATGGGTCAGGAAAAAAGTCAGATGGTGTGCAGTAGCCTCGAATCTCTTATGTAACCAAACTCAGGGAGGAAAAAACGAAGCGTTCCACGTCAGAGCTCAGCCGAGGCCTCAGGCCAGTCATACCGAGAGTGATGGTTAAAGAGGGGAAAAACAAGACAAGCAGAAGATGAGAAAAACAGTCCAATAAGACAAATTATGAAACAAATTCAGAGCAGCGTTATCTAACATTATTACAAACACGAGCCATTTAACACAGACCAATAAGCAAATGCATGATTAAACCTTAAGGGACAGTTGAGCTAAAAATCACGTTTACAGTCCTCCTCGCTTCTCCTTCCTCCAAATATTTGCTTCATTAGTCTTACACTGGAGCTACAAGGCTAATGTAGCTAACAAGCTATTGGAAGCTTATGTACACTAGTTAGCATCATGCTAACTGCAGGCTTAAATCAACACACAATTGCTTCAAACTGTGCAGAGCTGTTCAGTATCTCTAATAGACTTGATCATGTGGTTTATGACACTGTATGACTCACTGTTATCTATAAACATGGACTAAAGTACATTAGCATAACTAAAAACATTAGCAGCCTTCCTGAATCCTGTCTATGGTTTTGTCCATAGCTCCAGTCTTAAACTAAAAACACCATACAGCCAGTTTATCCAAAACCACCAGTGAACCTACACGTGTCTTCTGAGTTTTATATGGAATGTTGATGTTGGGAAAATAGTGGAAAATCTGAAATAATAAGGTTTCTTTGGGGACTATTTTGCCTCACAGCACCCTGCATGTATCCCTTCACCATGAATGGATTTTAAGCTCTCAAAACGATCAGAAAACAGTGTCTCAGACATCAGTCCATTTTACCATTTTATGTAATAACTTTCTGTGAGGGAGCTTTTAGAGGTGGACGTCTGGTTCCTATCACCACCACTGTGAACAATTCTGACTTGGTAAGTTTCTCTACAACGAAGCGTTTCACACCAAACCACTTTGAAAGACTTTGTTTACATGCCAACCATTTAATTTATTCAGAATATTTAAAAAAAGAAAAATAAAAAAGATGGAAGAACTCCTCTTTAAACAAGCAGTAAGACTAGCTAGAAAGCCTGTATAAAAGGGGAGTTTGCTTGTGTAAGTGGTTGTGAAGCTCTTTCCTCACTCAGGGCCACCCAGACCCTTTTTTTTTCATTTTTTTCCCCCCTCAAATACCACGGAGGATATGAGGCTGAGATTCCATTAAGCAGCCGAAGCAGAACCACACGAGGGGGTCTCACATTTCAAACGGCTGCGGAAGGCCTGGCATGAGCCTCCACAGGAGCTGGAAAAACATAACAACAAAAAAGCAGGCTCCTGAGAAACGAGGGACTAAAATAGTCAGGAAAAAGGAGCAGAAAGGTTTTCCGCCTGTCTGAAGAACAAAAGACAGGGCAGAACTTTCTCAAAACACACCAACAAACTGAGCCACGTCCAGAAGATGTCCTGAGAGCCGAGCGCTAATTGGTGCTTGTATGTCTGGCTTGCTAATTACAGAGCAGAGATTTGTTGTGCTCTCCGAACTGCTGTAGTTCAGCAAAAATAAAATGTATCCAGTTCTCCTCTTCCTTATCCCAAACGTAGATAATCAGCCAAGACGTGTTCGAAGTGTCTGAAGTTTGCTTCTTTTGTTTTAGCACTGGAGCTACAAAGCTAATGTAGCTAAGAAGTAATAGAACCAAACATGAGCACTAATTAGCTGCTAACTGCATGTCTAAATTGGAGTTGTTCAGTAATCTCCAATAGATGGTTTGCATTGATGTCACGTCCCCCCTCAGTTGGACTGAGTAGCAAAACATTGTGCAACATGGCTGCATTTATTAGAGGAAACGGCTAAACCGTGAAGAAACAAGTGAGTATCTGCTTAAATTAAAGACAGTTGGACTCAGTGGCGATCCATCCAAATTCTCAAAGAACCAGTGGTCTATGAACATTAAGTTTATTTATGAGTACCTAAATTTTGACGCTGGGGAAATACACTAAGCAAAGCCCGAAGGCATATGAAAGCCCTGATGCTTGGTCTTACTTCAAGGTGGGATTTGTTGGTAAAATTAAAGTGACACTGACACCAGTGGATATTCTGGTTGTATGTGAACAGGTTTGTACAAATATTTTAATTTATTACAACTTTTATTTGGAAAACTGTAAGCTAGTTAGCCCCAGCTAGTTCATAGCTAACACTGCCACTCAGTAACGTTTTATTCCTGTGCACATAAAACACAGTCAGAGGATGAATGAGCACCCCCTATTGACACCTTAGACAGCATTTGCTTCTCTTTCCTTCAGCTTTCAGAAGTCTGTAAAACACCAGCTCAGAATTTTGCTAAATCTGTTTGTACATTCAATCACACAACTGGTTGTATCTGCTCTTATCTATTGCAGATGGCATTCACACTGAACCCTAACGCTACCACTCGGTTAGTCTGATGTTTTTATGTTTTTGCCAGCATTCCCACTGAACGCTAATGCTTTCACTCAGTCCTTCTGCCACTCAGTGGGCGTGATCACAGTGACTCCCACCAACTGTGACATCGTGTCCGTACCCTCCATAGACTTGATTATGTGGTTCCTGACACTATATGACACAATGTTATCTATAAACATGGACTAAAATACATTAGCATAGCTAAAAGCAACAGTAGCGGCCATTCTAAAGTCTGAATTCAGAAGCTATCCATGCTCCACCCGCACTGCAAAAATGCCATCTTAGCCAGTAAAAACACCTTAAATCTAGTCAATGTTTCCCATAATGGGATTGTTGTAAGAATATTACATGATCTAAAACTTACTTCTAGACAATGTTTTACTTGTTAACTTGTGTCGTACTGTATGGGAAGATCATTTTATTTGTTTTAAGCATTACTTCTCAAAATAAACACAATTATACTGCGTTTGAGTCGGAAATGGGAAAAAAACAGTTTTCCCACTTGTAAATTGCACTCAAGTCATACTTACAACTGGTACAACTCAGGATTCTATATGATACACTTGTTTTACAAAAGGGGGGCGGTCGTAAACCTAATTTCTGGCCAAAGCATTGTTTTAAGGTATTAGGTTCCTCCAGCCACTTTCAATAGCTTTATTTGTCACAGGAAAGTAAAAGAGCAGAACAGGAGGTGAAAAATGTGAGGAATTCCAAAAAGCCAGAGCAGGGTGTGCACGTTCTGACGCTGGTTTACAGAAAGAGAGAACTCTAAGGAGCTCTAGATAGTAAGAAAAGTCGTTAGCAAGAAACACTGTGGTCAGGCAGCAATCTGTCAACTAAGATCAGAAGATTTTACAAACATTACTTTTCATAAACTCCTTCTTTTTACTTACTTTTAGTATTCTATCACTGCTACTATTTTTTTTCTTTTATTGTTTCTATTATTTATGAAGTTTAAATCCAAAATGCTGTAAATCCATTTGTGACAGTTTTGGATAAAATGAGTTTCTGAAAAGAATAACTAATGCAGACTCAGGCCCACTATTACGATCATGATCATAATACAGCACTGATATTTCCTATATGTGTAACTCTTCCAACAATGCATACTGTGCAAACAAAAATCTTGAAAGTGGTCTATGATGCATTTTGGAATGAAACCCTTTATTTGTTGCTGCCGATTTTACTTTTATTACTAGTACAGCCTTTTATACTTCAGATTTTACATTTTTAATTTTTTTTTGTTTCATGTTTTTTGTTTTTGTGCTATTCTACCACAAACTTGCTGATTTTATAGTTCTATTTTCTATTTTATTTTTAATTTTTTTTAACCCTCAGTCAATCACTTTGAGCTGCACTATACATATGAAATGTGCCACATAAAGTTGCTAATAATAATAATAATAATGTTTTTTTTTAAATAAAGGTTAAAACAAGTGTTTATTGTAATGAGCCTGTTACCACGGCTACTCAGTTAACAGGCACAGGCCACTGTGAGTTTAGCCAAAGGGATCTGAGTGGGCAGATGCAGCCAATCTCTGAAGGACTCACTTTATTTGGATTTGTCCAGAAAGTCTGTGAGAGCTTTAGTGAAATGTGATAAGGTCAGAACTATCAGACAATATTATCTGTTTTTACAGGCTTTTATAAGCGGCTGTCTGTGTGGATGAATGTGATATGAAACCCTCGAATCCCCCTGAAGCATCCCAAACCCACAGCTAGAACCAATCACAGTATAACATATAGTATTATATTTTGGGATATAATATGTTTTATCATAAGATATTGATAACTGTTGATCATTACTAAAGACATTAGTTTTATTATGAACCCTAAATTATTATGCTGGTATTAAAGCCATATATATATATATATATATATATATATATATATATATATATGTGTGTGTGTGTGTGTGTGTGTGTGTGTGTGTAAAATTATGTAAGATAAAGCATTAGATGATTAGAGGAGCAAATATGAAAAAACAAAATCAGTAAAAATCCACATTTTGAGCTCTTTTTTTAACTTGCAATTTCAGCGTTATAAAAAGCCAACTAACTCTGCAGTTAACTATATTTAAAGGAATAGTTCAGAGTCAAATTTACAGTTTTCCACTTACCTGACAGCCTAATGATATTTGGTGTGCAAAATGTGCTTCTTTAGTTTTTAGTTTTGTAGCTGGAACTACAAGGTTAATGTACCTAACAAACACAAGTCAATAGTCACCCAACTCTTTTCTGTAAAATATCCCCAAAAACTTCTCTCAAATCACATCCAGGTCTTCATTAATGTGGCGCAGACATGTCGATGTGGTTTAGTAAATGTCTTGGCTGATTAACTACACCAAGGGCAAGAGGAAAATAGTGGAAATAATTCACTGAACCATTCCTTTAAAAAAACACTCATCATTTCAAAGACGGTGCAGACGATTCTAAACCAAGTAACAGAGATTAATCCAGTAATGATGGAAATGTAAAATAAAAAAAGCATCAACTCTTTTGTAAATGGGGGCTGAGTACACGGCCTAATCCTCTAATGCAGACTCAGGCCCACTACGGCCACTGTCCGGGTCACCGGAAGTTCTGGGGTGAATAACGGAGGGAAATGGACCTGACTGGGGCAAAAAGAACAGGAAGAGAGAGAGCCAAAAACTCTTAACCAACGTCCCTGCGGATCCAGAAATAGCACAGCTGGAGACAGACGAGAGCGGCAAGTCAGAACAGGGACGATGCCCAGAGAACACAGACTCTCAGGAGAAGAAGCAACAACCGCTCAGATTAACAGAACAGCTCAAACAAACACGCTAACACAGCTAACAGACAGTTAGCTCCACCCACTCGATCTGATTAGCCGAAAAAAGGGTCTCACTTTATTTGGATAGTACACAACAGTGAACTCTTAAAAAAAATGGTTCTTCAAGGGTTCTTTAGTAAAGAAAAGAGTTTATATAGAACCATGAACACCCAAAGAACCATTTGCATGCTAAAAAGGTTTTTTGCATGGTGAAATGGTTCTTTAGATTGACGGAGAATGCGTATATGGTTTTATACAGCACCAAAAAGGGTTCTGTTTTTGGTGCTCTATAGTTTTTGGTGCTATATAGAACCATTTTCAAAAAGATCCTATATAGAACATTTAACCATGCAAAGAACCCTTTGAGTGTGCAAATATTCTTTGAGTGTTGAGTGGCCATTTTCTTCTATGTACAAACATTCATCTTTACTAACGAATCACCTTTTTTGAGAGCGTTTGCCGGGCAAGATGACGATATTTATTGTTATCGTGATAAATTATATCACAGTATGCCACAATATGCTTTGCTGAGTATACTGTAAAAAATCATCAGTACCTAAAAACACTCCCAAACTGCATGTCTGTTTATAAAGAGAGCATGATTAGTCCATAGCATGTGAAATACAGAATATAAATCATTGTATTCATAGTTTTTGCTAGTATTCTTTGAAAGCAGTGCCACAAAGCATTGTGACACAAAGCAGTGCCATTACACAGCACTGCCTAACATAGAAATCTGTTTTTAAACCAGCACTCAATAATGCTCCTTGTATTTTCATCATGGTAGCAATGTTAGCGTCAAGCTAGTGGTGTTAGCTTGGTGCTATTTAGGACTTTTATGTCAGCTCTATTTTAAATACATTTTTAGCACGTAACATGCATGTAAGTAACATTCTTTACTTTGTATGTCTCACTTTAAGTAATGCTTAGGGATATTATATTATTATTATATAGGGATATTATATTTTTTCCATGTTGCCCACCTCTACACATAATGTTAACAAACGATCTGTTGAAACTAGGGCTACGGTTAGGAGTAGGACCAGAGTGAGCATAGGACTTAGGTTTTGGGTTGAGGTTAAGTTTTGGATTAGAGCCAGGATTAAGAAAGAGTTATAGAAAATGAAGATGAATTTAGTAGATGTTTAGTACTTAAAAAAAAGGACATACAAAGCATCTGAAGAGTACTATTCAAATACAATGTTGCCTGAAAAGTGTTCTACCTGTATTGTTCTACCTTTATTTGTTATATAATTTGTGCTGGAACCACTTTTCTGATGGCAGAAACTGCAAATATTAGTGACGCACGACTCCGGGTTTTCTGGCGACTCCTCAAGTTGGTGATAAATGGATACGGTAGAGATTGAACTATCCTAGAATATGTAACTTAAACGTCTTACACGCTTCAAATGTCGTCATATTTAATCACAGTATGGGAAAACAGACATGCAGCATTAGCCTGATGCTAACACAACATGAAAGCGTACAGAGATGCTAGTGGAAATTAGCATTATCAGTGCTGTGGTAATTTCTTTAAAGTTAAGGTTTCTAACACTGCTGTGTTATGATACGTTCAGATGCTGTTTTAAAAGTTGAGAAATGACCACAACGATAGGTGGCTGAAAGTTCTTGGCCTCCTTTAGCAGTCTTTGTTTGCCTGCTAACATGACCCACGTGTCCTGGTGGAAGTACTGTTCAGTGAGATTATTAATTTAAGTTCTTTAGTGAAAATGTGTGTCTTTAATTATATATCATATTTCTGTTGTCTTATAAAAGCAATAAACCACTTGTGGTCACGTGCTACAGGGATTTTATGGCAGATAAGAAGCCTTTTCTCTGCGTCACGTTGCCCAACAGCAGTTAGCAGCGCCATGCTAATTCAGGCTAGCTATTCACTTTAATCCAGCAACAATAGTCTTTTTAATCTATTCCTTGCTAACAAAAAAGACAGATTCTCTCTTATGCAACATCTCCAGAGCACAATGCCAACGTCAGTGTTTTGATTTGAATCAGCTGATGGAGCGCAAATCTGAAAGCAGAATAAAGAGCCATTAACCTAATAAGAACTAACCTAAGTAACCTAAACAAGCACATTAAATTATTTATGTCTATGTTTCTGTCTGCATGTGAAGCTGCAGTTCATTATGGCTTTCAGCCGCACTACGTGTTCCAAAACACTCAGAAAATGTCCTTAGAACCCACACATGTTTACCTAATCCTCCATAATACTGCATAACAAGATACAGCTTTTATTTCTGGAGTCAAATTGACCCGAGCTACAAAAATCAGCTAACATTCACATGATTTCCAACTAAAATCGACATCCTATTAAAAAAAAACAAAAAAAGCACAATGATTAAAATACAGAATTTACTAAATTAAGAGTCAAAATAGATTATTTACAGCTGCTTAAGTGAAGGTGGAAATATCTGTTTGCTTCTAAACTCAAAAGCTAGCTTGAGTGATGCAACCCAATTTTCCTCACTTTTTAAAACTGCAATGACTTTAATGTTGTACATAAACACTGTAAAGTACAGTTTATATGCAAACTAAACTGCAGAAATGGCTTGTACTGAATTGTTTTTGTGATGTCACAAGAGGAATATCTACAGGTTAGCCTCTCACACTGAAGCTGTTAAGGAGTGTTTCAGCTCGGAGTGCTTTTTGAATGAGCCACAGCCAATCAAAACAGAGCTCATTTACATATCCATCTTAAAGGGGAATTCAACCATTTTTTTTTATTTCTACATAATTAAATGGTTGAGATGTGAACAGAATCATTCAGGGTGGTTTGGTGTGAAATGCCTTTTTTTAGACAGTCAGAATTGTTCACAGTGGTGGTGATAGGAACCAGACGTCCACCTCTAAAAGCTCCCTCAAAGAAACTTATTACATGAAATGGTTATCAATATGCTGCCTGATGACTGAGACATTGATTTGTGATAGTTTTGAGGCAAGGTTTTGGCCTAAAACAAAAAATATTAAAAGCCATTCATGGTGGAGGGGTACATGAAGGGTGTTGTGAGGCAAAAGAGTAGAATAAAAGAAGATTATTTTACTTTAGATATCCTATTTTCTCAGGGCTACCACTGTTTCACCAACATCAACATTACATACAAAAACTTGGAAGACATGGTAGGCTCACTGGCCATTTTGTATAATAAATAAACTGTCAACTTTTTAAAGAAAGACATGTAAAAGAAAGAAATGAAGTAAAGAAATCTGAGTTGGCAAGTTTCTCTACATTTAATAATTTAACATCAAATCACTCTGAATGACTTTCTTTACTTCTCAATGACTGAATTATGCAGACATTTTGAAAAATTAGTGGGATTCCCCTTTTAGAGTAACAAACCAGCCTGTTTAATTATAAGAGATAAAGGGAAGTTTAATTATGACTGTATGCAGGACATAAACAAACACAATCACTGCTGGTGCAACTGGTTACAGTCATAAATCTTAATAAATGCATACATTTTCTATTATACAATTTGTTTTATAGGAAAACCATTCAAATATGTTATCTGTACATCAACTCATGCGAACGTGTTATGTGCATGATGGGCCATTTTAATGTTCCTGCTCCAAGGCAAAAATTTCATGCCTGTTACAGTAAAGCAATAATAATCACTGTTATTTTTAACCCCGTCACAAAGCAGAGAGCTACAGCTGTCCACAACTCTCTGACATGCACACAAAAGTCACAGAGCTAAAAACAGCAAGCCTAAATTCTGCCCATACTTTAGTCCATGTTCATAGATAACAGTGTGTCACACACTGTTTGAAATAAAGGTTCTGTGCAGGTACATTTTTCATTCATCAAGGTACAAACAATGTAAATGTACCCTTAAAAAGTACAACGGTGGTCTTAAGGTCCGATTGTGAACCTTAAGTAAGTTTTTCCAGGTGAAAAGTATGTATTTGCCTTTTCATAACCTAATGTTTTAAAACAGAACAATAAAATAAAAAGCCTGGAGACGAGACGGGGTGTGTGGAGTCAATACAACTTACAAAATATAATTTCAATGGATTATGGTACAATTATGTTGCCTAAATATATTATTATGATTATGTTAAAGCTAAGAAGCTAAACTTCAGACACCAAACTACATTCAAAATAAAAGTGAAAAACTGGCTAATTTAGGTTTGTTGTTGAATTATCGCTTTAAGATCCAGTGTTTTGAGAAAGCGCTGAAACAATCTATAAAAGTCCCACAGTTAGTGCATATAGAGGCTCACTACACTGTGCAAGACAGCAGCCAAAATGTGCTGGAGAAACAAACAGTCAGACGGTTGGCATGACAACAGAAGCTCAGAACTGTCGTCATGGAGACTGGAGCATCTGGGTGGCAATGCAGGGGGTGATCAAACAATACAGCTTGTGTTAAAAAGACACAACAAAACTAAAATGTGCTCGGTGTTTGTGCAACCACTCTTCTGTGGAGTTAATTTTGTGCCAAAAGTTTTAAATAAAATACTAAAATCCACAAGCAAAATGTAAAATATCAAAATCTCCAAAATATGCTACAAATGCAAAAATCAACGTTAAATCAAACTTAATTTTTCAAAAGGATTACTATTTACTCATTGTGATTTATATGTATTACTCATTTTGCCAGTTTTTGCTTTAATGTTTTCTAATTTCAGGTATCATTTTTTTCTGGAATTGCTTTTTTGCTTCTGACTTTTGGCAGGCATTATAAAAGAATAGACAGTCAATTGTTGAAATATGAATGGCAAAGCTAGTAACTGTCAACATGGCGTCTGTTTAGGGAGAAAGTCCTGCCTTTCAATAAAATTGATCCTATCAGCTTGCTGCTTATGCCGTGATTGGGGAAAGCCTCCCTCATAGTGGAGATCTATGCGAGCGCAGTAGCCAGAACAACCCAAAAACTATGCATTTTTTGTGTGTTATTGAGCCAAATGCTACAAACTACTTATGAAGCTTTTGACCGATTTTATCAGTGATTTCAAATCTGTTTTTAAATGGTAATTTGACCCTTAGTTTTGAGCATTTTGGTCTCTCGTCATTCAGAGAGAGACTAGTCTGGTCTTGTACGGCTGGAAATAACTGCCCGGCGGTGTTGCAAAGATGGCGGCCGAGTTTTGACATATTTTTACCAAGGGGTCGGTCTTAGAAGAGGGCATTCACCTGCACTCAATACTGGTCAACTCATTGGGAGTGTCAGGTCTTCTGAACACGTAGCCACGCCCACTCAGGAGCTGTGCTCTGCCTCAAACATGGAGCACTTCGAACTGAGCATGTAACTGCCAGAGAGGACTGGGATGACATGTCCAATATTATAAGCACTATCAACAAATGCGCAGGGTCCTGTGTCTCCCTGAGTTAAATATATAATTTGGAAATTGATATATCAGGTAAACTCAGCTGTTGAATGAAGCTGTAGCACCTTCCGGGTTTGCAGATGCTAGCACTAACTAGCCTAACCAGCCTAGAAGTGTCCACTATTATTTTATTTGTAACTTTTTTATTTGTAAGAAAATTAACTCTGTACTCCTCAGTTAGGCGTCTAACTCAGTCTCAGCCTTACTGCAACACTGGATAATGAAAGGGCCCCTTTCCTACTTTTATTCTTGTATTTTAGTGTTGGTCCATTAATGACATTTATGTTTATGTGCCAAACACAGCTAGAATTCATTTTTAAATGTCCATTTTCCAAATTCTCTCATCCCTCATATTTGAACAATTAGACTGTTATTGCTACTTTAAGACTGATGTATGTAAATGAGTTCTGTTCTGCTGTGCCTTGTTCAAAACGCGGTCCAGGGCTGAAACACTCCTTATGACTTGAGCGTGAATGGGTGGGGCTAAACTGCTATAGGCTAAATGGAAATGGATATATGTAATT
The DNA here is from genome assembly GCF_904425465.1 of Colossoma macropomum. Taxonomy (NCBI): domain Eukaryota; kingdom Metazoa; phylum Chordata; class Actinopteri; order Characiformes; family Serrasalmidae; genus Colossoma; species Colossoma macropomum. The sequence goes on along the minus strand of NW_023494804.1, from coordinate 15,755,350 downwards.
GTGCTGGGTATTATGGCATCACAAAACTAACTGATTCAAAACAGGCTGTTTTTGCAACTTAGTTTCCACTGGAGAGTGAATAGTTTCAAGATTTAACAAGATATAATGTTTATAAACACTATATTGTCATTTTTCCTTGATATGGGCCCTTTAAAACTAAGATGTGCCTTTGTATGTGAGACCCCATAGAGGTGGATATGTAGGCCTATGTGTTCATATACTATGTAGGTCTGACATCACTGGCTTAAAAGAAATAATAAAAAAAAAACTTTATCAGAAACAGTAACTTTATAGAAGGAGATAAAATGTTCTTGGCCTTAATGTACACTAATGTAACAAGACTTTTCCAAGTAATGTTGGGCCATTTCTGTTGGTCCATTTATTATGAAATGTTCATACAATGCAAAATAGCTTGCATTTTTATGTAAATGCTGTAAAAAAAAAGATTATTTATTGGCAGACTTTGAGTTATTGGCTCATCTTATGTCCATTTTATCTTCTTTATAAACTTGTCCTACCTGGAAAAAAAACACAATAAATATAAATTTTAAATAAATGAAATGCTTTTCTAAGCTTACAAATAATGTAAACAGTTATCTAACATAAAAGTTTATAAAATATAATGAAATGTGACTCCAGTGAGTGTGGAAAGGTTGATGTTGACCCACAATGTCCACACTGTAGACATGCTGACCTGAATCTCCCCATCACCGTTTCATCAGCACGTGCTCATGGTGCCATCTGGTGGTCATTGATTAACCATCATGACTGAAACAGGGACTGAATATCCACTCCGTTTCTGCAGAGACTCCCTTGGGACTCCATAAATATTTCTTTAAGGAATATTCTGCCCTACAAAAGCAAACAGCAGCAACTCCAGCAGCCGTGCAACTGAGAACAACAGCTGTAAAGGGCCCAGATCACAGAAAAAGGCACTCTTCTCACTTTTAAAAGTTTGACGCAATATATAAACATTGTTAAAGTTTCAGAACCACTCACTGCTCAGTCCATACAGTCCATAAATGAACACACACCTGCAAAAGCAGTTCATTTTGAATCGTGATGTCACAAAAAACAATCACATTTACATATATCTGCTTCCACCTACAGCAGTTTATGCTGTGTTCACATGTAAGCGGTAGTCAGACACCGGCAAACTGGATATTCCATCATTTTTAAATGGAGCCGCAACAGACAAACTACTTTCCCAACTCTTGCCATTGACCGCAGTGGTGGCATAAACCAGACGGTAATTTTTTGGGAGCCGCTGTTGAATTACAGATGATCTTAGTACTGCATAACAAAATCTACACTGATGAAGCTCTCCTCTGATAATCATCCATTTATTATAGTACTAATACTAATACTGCTACTACTTCTACTGCTACTACTACTACTACTACTACTAATAATAATATTTACTTACATAGCACCTTTCATACATTACAAAGGCAGCTCAAAGTGCTTCACAGTACAAAGTAAAAACAGAGGAAGAAGAGAAAAAAGATAAAAAAAATAAACATATAAAAAACATAAAAGCAATACCAGAAAAGGGGATATTTTAATAATAATTAAAATTAAAATGTACAAAAGAATAAACAAAGAAAACAATAAAAATACAACTAACAAGAACATAGAAGTAACATTCCAGTAAAAACAAGAGAAAGAATAAAAACCTAGTTAAAAGCGAAAGTAAAGAAATATATTTTTCACCAGTAACGTGGTTACCATGCCATACGATTCCATGGCTTCAGGCTTATTGTCAGCCAAAGCAATAATTCACAGAATTTACACTTTATGTTCACACGCCTCAAAACATGTTTTGCATTACAAAGTTGGCCTATGCAGCACCACAACGGCTGCATAATCACCGTACTGAGCACACATCACTGCTGTAAGTGCATTTTTTTTCGACAGAGACAAAACAATGGCAAGATTACACACATTAACCAGTACCCAGCGTAACACAAACCCAACAACCAAATGCAGCACTTCCTTATAAAGCATGCGTCCAGTATTCACTCTTCACAAGCACAACATTTAGCCCGATGAAGACAACATAAGTTAAAATCGGACAGCTAAAATGTACGTAAAGATGGAAAAAGCAGCAAACTTAAAACAAACAAAAGCAAAACAAACTTTTTTCTTTTATTTAGGCGGCTGACATTTTATATTTGGCTTTGGAAATGAGCATCCTCTGCTCTGTCGTATTTGTAGGACTGAAAGATTAATCATTTTTATATTGAAATCGCAATTTGAGTGCAATTTTGAAACTGCAAGAGCTGCAGTTTTTTGAATTATAGCCTGCACTATCAAACACGTCTTAAGTGGGGAAATTGAACCTAACAACACAGAGCTTGTGAACTACCTGTAGATAAGTTAGATCAGGGGTCGGCAACCTGTGGCTCTGGAGCTGCATGCCGCTCTTTTACTGCCCTGTTCCAGCAGAATTAGATTCGTAGGTAAAATAAAAAGCTGTAAAATAAAGCTCTGCTGATCATTTTAACACAGTTTTAACAATAAATAGGCTTAAACACTGGAGTTAGTGTATACCTGCTAATTCACCCTTTAACCCTGAAGATCAGCGCGCAGACTGCTGGTCACCATAGCAACGCAGGCAATAATTTCACCTAGCTAGCAGCTAACGAAAAGGCAAAGAGAAAGATTTAAGACGAACATCGATAATTTGGAGATGAACGGGCTTATTTGAATTTATAATCACTCCAGTTGGTTTTCTGATACATTTAATCTGCAGTGACAAACTGTCAAACACTAAAAAGTTACGAAGTTGAAGTCAGTTTCTCATTCACCACCTTCTTGTTCTAATTGTCTCATTCCACCTTAAATTTTGCAGCAGTTACATTCTGTTGCCTCAGGCACCATTTAAGGTGGAATGGGAAAATTGAAGTAAGAAGCTGGTAAATGTTAAGCTGCCTTCAGCCTTGTAAAAAATCAAACTTTAGGAGAAATTTTACAAGAAACTATCTACTTTTGAGGAAAAGCTTCTTGCTCTGAGTTTGTGTTTATATTATATTTTTAGCCTATACTAGCACATCAGCACATACTGAGACAAATTCACAGCGAAGATGGAAAAATGGACACAAAATGTTGTAGCTCCCAAGGTGGTTTGATTTTTGTTACAAGCACAAAATGGCCCTTCTTAACATTTGGGTTGCGACTCCTGAGTTGAACCAATCAGACCCAACCAAACCTCTATGTGTTGTGACATCACAACTACAACTTTCCGGCAGTCTGCTACACTACATTCAAGGATCAAGCCTAAAGTCAAAAAGGGACATTCTGGTCTTCTTGGCAAAAAAAACAGGCAAGAATTTAAATGTATAGACATCACAGTTTAAATCGCAGTGGTGATATCAGAAAAATCACAATTAGATATTTTCCTCAAATTGTTCAGCCCTAGTCCGGTCTCACTTATAAAGATGCCCCAGGCTCATCTGTTGAATATCTGGAGCTTCAGATTCACAGTGGTAGAGGCAGATAGTGGGATGGCTGCTAAGCAGTGATTGGAGGAGAAAATAAAGCAGATGTACAGGAAAGATGTGGACAGCGTCAGGATCATCATCAGCTGATACACATTGACAAATTACTTCATTTTTCTGCTGTTCTGCAAGTAAAGTTCCCACCATGAGCCAAAAATGACATTTTCTCACAACTGCCCCTGGCACACGCCCTGTAATACCCATGTGATGATCCAAGACTGCTTCTTCATGCACTCAGGGAGTTTCCTGACACTGACTACCTCAGTGATGATCTCTCCAACAGTTCAGGTGCCGGATTCACAAAAGTGTATTAAGAAAGAAAATCTTAAGCAAAAAAAATAAAAAGAAAAAAAAGTTATTCTTCAAAAAATTTAAGAATTCTCTTATTTTCTTTTACGGAGAAAAATCTAGATCTTGCTTATCTTGTTTGCTCATTTTTTTAAATGCTTGGTTTGATGTTTTTCCTATAAGCTCCTCTGAGTGGATTAAACTAAATAACAGAAATAACAGTTAATACATTTAAAATGCATTTCGTGTCATTTATGGTAAAATGTAAAATGCAATGTAGCATATCTAGGAAAACAATTAAGAAAATCTTAAGGAACTATTTATGATTATCTTCAGAGAATATCTAAGAACTTCTTAAATCTTTTGAGAATTGCATTTAAGAACATTCTTGTGAACTTCTTAGTGTTTGTCTTAAGAACGTTTGCAAGTTTTTTTCTTCAGAAAGTGTTTGTGAATCTGACCCCAAACCTTTTAATAAGGAATGAAAGAGAACCAACCTCAAATTTCTATAAATCCACAATCCAAATTCTTTTGTAGCTGCCCTTCGTGGCCTAATGGAGCCTTAACTAGAAACGACACACATCAAATCCTGCACCAAATTCAATTTGTTACAGTGAAATTAGATTATCAGCCATATAAACCAACAGAATGAAATCGTTCTATGGCCACATGAACTTCACACAGTAAAAGTAGTTGTGTATTTTTAGTAGCACAGCTCCCTGTGGAGCTTCACAGACTCAGAAATGAGGAGGGAGTGCATGTTTGTGTATGCAAATAAACATTACTTCACCTCACGTTTCTGATTAAACACTCAGCAATACCCGGACTGACCAGCAGGTGGCACTGCAGTGCACTGAGTAAAAGCCTCAGCAGAGCATTCAGAAGGAAACACACACAGTACAGTAATTACAGGCTTGCTGGAAAACTCATGACTGACTACAGCTCAAATTAATCTGCCTATCGGCAAAACCACAACAAACAAGTTCAATACGATCATATGAAAGCTTTAATTCATAGAAAGAGGCCACACAGTCCAGTTCATCTAACAGGATCTGAACTGAACGCTGTGCAAATAAGGCCACACTGAAATATCCATGTGTGCTAAAGCATTATACTGCAGTAGGACTCGTCTTATTGTCCTTTATAGGTGGGGAGCTGTTTGTAAAGGAGTGTTCGGTTACACAGACAATAAAACATGCTCAAGGCATGTGACTGCATCAGAATAACATACGTTCATCTGTAAAATTGTCTAAAAGTGAGAGTTTGGCATAAAAATCTGATTTACAGTTTTTCTTTTGCTCTAAATGTCAAGACATGCCAGCAACAGAAAAGACTTGCTGCGGTTTCTCACACCATTTCATTATATACACTATTTTGTATTGTTTTTTTAGATAACAGCGTCTTTAACTGTGTCAGAAATTACATAAGAGTCAAAGTGAAAGTCAACTTTATCACAGATGTGTTAAGTGAGGAACAGAACATAGTTACTCCAGGACACGCAGCACCACAGAAGACCTGCACAAACACAATACATTCAATAACAACGGGCAAACCATACAAAACACCAGACAAAAAACTCTTCTATACAACATGCAGCCACATGCAAAATCAAATTTCCATATTTTGTTGATGTTCTGAGGGTAAATAAATTACACATCCTCTACAGAGACACACTTCTGCACATTTTAATAGACAATTAAAATGTAAAAACATGTCAAAAAGGGGAGTTAAAACTTTTGCACACGACAATACATTGACATTTTTTATATCTAACCTTTTGAACGGGCTGCTGTTTTAATTTACATCATCCACAGTGTTGTTTTAAGTGTGGAAATCTAACCCTTATAACACTGTATAACACTGAGCTTGCCTGCAAATGAGTTTGACCAATCAAAAGAGCATGTGCTGTGACATCACAGCCTCCACTAACTGGCAGTCTGGCGCAGTGTGCGAGCCTCAAGCCAGAAAGAGTGGCCAAAAAAAAACAGGCCTGGAATTAATTAATAGAAAATAATCACGACTTAAATCGCACTGACAATATTACAGAGAAAAACAAACTATTTTTGGCCTTAATATTTTCCTCAAAATCATTTAGCCCAAAATATACAAATATGTATACGAGCACTGAGAACAGAACAGTAGAGAACAGACAGTGTACAGTGGGGCCAGGGAAAGAAATACACACTTAAAAAAATGGTTCTTCAAGGGTTCTTTAGTAAATGAAATGCTTTTATATAGAACCATGAACACTCAAAGAATCCTTTGCATCATTAATTTTTTTGCATGGTGAAACAGTTCTTCAAATTGATGGACAATCTGCTGTAGATGGGGCCTATATAGAACCTTTTTGAAAAGCGTTCTATATAGCACCATAAAGGGTTCTTCCATTATAACAAGCCTGACATTGTAACAATAGCAGAACCCTTTTTGGTGCTCTATAGAACCATCTACAACACATTCTCCATCAATCTGAAGAACCATTTCACCATGCAGAGAACCCTTAAAGCATGCGAAGGGTTATTTGAGTGTTCGTGGTTCTATATAGAACCATTTACTTTACTAAAGAACCCCTGAAGAACCATCTTTTTTACGTGTGTAGACCAGCTGTCGACCCCCAGCAGCAATGACTGTGCGTGTATTACTATCAGTGCGCTGATCATTAGCATTAGACCTTAATACGACCACATGCGTCATCAAAACTGCAGACTATCTGTACAAAAGTGCATAAACATGCAAATCTATTACAAGCCGGTCTTCAGAGTTTGACAGACATGCAGGCAGCCAAGCGCTAAAAGGTGTACGTTACATTGCTTGTTAGCCTAAAATGAAGAACGTGAAACATGTCTTACAGTAACAATACAGTGAAAAATGCTTCAATTTGATTTGGCACCAAACTGTTCCTTTAACCCCTTAAATGGTCAGGGCCCACGAGCAGGCCAAAAGCTTTATTACACACTTCTGTAACGTAAGAATAGCTCAGACAGTTTGCACAAAACGTCACTGTAGTAACTGAGTGGTAAGCCTGAGTGTGTAATAAGCCTGAGATCTTAAGGGTTTATGCACCACCAATCAATATTAAAGCAAGCATTCAATGAGGTGTGAAGGTTTTTTTTAATAAAATTAATAATAATGATAATGCTATTAACAGTCAGAGCAGTTAAATATGCCTGCAGTGTACTGTGGTGTCATAAATAGCACTCAACAGGTAAACGTGTTCACCTGCTGAAGACACGACTGTGTTGATAATCACTATGTAAAGCTATTCAGACATGAATAAGTTACTAGTTAAATGGACTGGAACTCACAGGCTGCTGCTCTTCTGCTTCAGAGAGGTCACGACCCCGGCGCTTTTCTTGTTTTGGGATAAAGAGCCCCCCATCTTAGCGCTGAGGCACGTCAGTGTTAGTCTTAGTGTTGGTGTTCAGGCTGAGCTCATGCTGATCTGCTGCTGGAGTCCAGAGGAGCAGCAGTGACACAGCAGAGAAACGCTCAGCAGCTGGAACTCAGCCAAGTTCACACACACACCTCCACTGACTCCACCTACTTCTCTCTCTCACACACACACACACGTCAGCTAATCCCACCTATTTCAGCTCTCTCACACACACTACAGTCAATGCATTCCTCAAACCAGGGCTGAATTTTTCAGGGAAAATATCTAATTGCCTTTTTTTTTTACCAACACTGTGACTGCGATTTAAACTGCAATTATATATTAAAGATTCAGGCCTGGTTTTTTAGGCCATAAAGACCAGCATTTCACTGCTGTCAGAACAAAACCTTGTATCCCCAAAATAATAACTTTACAGGAGAAAGAAAAAACATACACTCCTAAAAAACGTTTCTTTCAAGAGTTCTTTAGTAAAGAAAATGGTTCTATATAGAACCATGAACACTCAAAGAACCCTTTGCATGATTAAAGAGTTTGCATGGTGAAAGGTTCTTCAGATTGATGGAGAATTTGCTGCAGATGGTTCTATACAGCACCAAAAAGGGTTCCACTATTGTTACAAACCAAAGACCCCTTTTTGGGACTACAAAGAACCGTTTTGCTAAGAGTGTATTTTACTTAATGTAAGTCTGTGGCTTTTTCCCAAAGATCTGGTCCATTTTTTTTAAGCACTCATCATGAAATTTACACACAATGTGAATAATAACAGGTATTTTTAAATGCCACAAAAAAGATGTTATTATATTAACAACAAAAAAGGAAATGCGAGGTTTTGTTAGATAGCGTTGAGGTTTGAACGCTGAACACGGTGCACCAGACTACCAGTTAGTCGTTGTTGTGATGTCACAGCATGTGAATTGTTCTATTGCTTCTGATCGGTCTCACTCAGGGGTCGGCAAGCCCGACGTTAAGAAGAGCCATTTTGTCCTTTCAACAAAAAAACAGTCAATCAATCAATCATGGGCTTTCGTGACTATTTTCAACTTAAATAAGTATTAGAGACCACTCAATACTACTGCACTATGTATTAATTAAAAAAAAACTGTGGTGCTGAAACTAGTGGTCATTAACACATTTTCCTACTTTGCCCTTTTGACCAATCCGTATTTCCAGGCTGAAGCCCAGCTGCAGTGCACAGTTGCTATGACTGTAGTCTTCTCGTTTAAACACAGCTTTTATATGACATCTTCCCTTGATGACCGTCTTGATAAAACCGAAGCAGCAATACGCATTTTGATTAATTTTAATTTCTGAGTATCCCTAATAATTAATGTTCGGTTACCTGCAGGAAAACTACAACAGATAATAAATACAAAAATAAAAAGCCAAACATAAAGCAGGCAGAGGGTTGTTTATTATTAAAAAAAAAACTGAAAGAAATAGAAGGTTATTGTATTGGTTAAGTGACGGAAGTTGCCCCTTCAGATGAGCAAATGAGCTAACACAGCTAATTGGATGCTAGTATGGAGTTGTTGTCTCTTCTCCTCAATGGATAACATGCAAACATGTTAATTTTGTCAGAGAAATATATTTTCAGTATTTCTGGGCCTAGCTAACATTAGCTAGAATAACTAGGATCATTATTGATACAGCTGCGCTATGCTTGCCATCTCAGTCACGTCCTTAACAATGCATCCCTGGCAATGTCACGTAACATGACATACTCGCACAAATGAGCAAAACCAAACCCAAGCGGTTAACCGAGTACAAAGTTATTTCCGGCTACTGCTACACTGAATTTATATATGAAGAACGTTGAGTAGTATGAAATAACAGCACTGATACAGCAACATCAGTAAGTACAGCAAGTCAAACGAGAGACTACAATCATGGAGTTGAAATATACACTGACTGTATAGATGATAGAAAAGTATAAACACCTCTGGTCAAATTCCATGTTTTGTTGATTTTCTGAGTGTAAATAAGTAACACATCCTCTACAGAGACACACTTCTGAACATATGAATGCACAATAGACTGTGGATCATTTTATATATATATTTTTTTTTTCTATGTAATATACTGAAGGAAAATGTCATATTTAGGTGTGTCTCTGTAGAGGATGAACATATTTACACTTAGAAAATCAACAAAACATGGAATTCAAACGGGGTGTGTAAACTTTTGCATACAACTATACAAACACTCCATTGGTCAGACGTAATATGTCTGTGAAGCTGCTTTGTGATGATATCAACTGTAAACTGCACTATACAAACTAAACTGGACTAACCTGATACTAACCCTTTCCCCCCTGCCCTGCCCAAAATACACATATACGTTTGACTTACATTGCTAGTGCGGACTTCCATTGATTTCTATTGATTGTTGTATTACTGTAGCCAAACAATACTACACTTACACCTAATTCTAACCCTAACCTCAACCACGGGACCCAAAAGGCAGGTTTTCTGCTCCTATAGTTTAAATTGTGGTGATAACAACAAACGTCCTCACAATGACAGGACGTGACACATTGATACGACGTGACAGCTTAAGACATGTAGCCCTCACAAAGATGGAAAAACGAGCACATACATGCACTTACATACACACATATATACAGGCACGCACAAAAGTTCACAGCCTGATGAGAAATATTCCACTCTGTGTGTGTTTTTTTGGAGGTGTGTGTGTGTGTGTGTGTGGTTCTTTCTAAGCTGCTTTAATCCACAACAACTGTTTGTTTTAAGTTGATTAAAAATAATCGATAATCTGAAACAATCAGCTTCAGCTCTGCATGAAAACACACCAACATGTGACTGGGGTCAAAGGTCAAACCTCTTTGCTGCCCCTCCTCTCAGGATGAGGATCTGATGGAGTGTGGAACTGAGGCAGATCTCTGGAGAACAGGGATCTCCTGAGAACGTCTAATTAAGGCTCAGTGTGCTGCGTGTAATGTGGGTCAAATCTCATCAGCTCTTTTTAGTTGGTCCTCAACCAGAAAACACACTTACACACACACACACACAATAGTCCAAACTGTAGCAGCTCACTGTCAAACAAAACCTAAACAGAGAACTTTATACAAGAGCTTATGTGTTCAGAGTTGATTTTAACTACTGATTTCAGGTTTTTGAAGAGGAAATCCACTCATTTTCAAAATTCCTGCATAAATCAATCATTAGGATGTGAACAAAGTCATCCAGAGTGGTTTAGTGTGAGACGCTCTGTTATAGAGAAACTTACAGAGACAGAATTGTTCACAGTGGTGGTGATAGGACCAAGACATTCACCTCTAAAAGCTCCCTCACAGAAAGTTACTACATGAAATGTTACGAATACACTGCCTGATGTCTGAGACACTGGTTTACGATAGGTTTGAGAACTTAAAATCCATTCATGGTGGAGGGATACATGCAGGGTGTTATGAGGCAAAATAGTCCCCAAAGAAAACTTATTATTTCAGACTGTTTTACCATCAAGAACATTCCATATAAAACTCAGAAGACATGTGTAGGTTCACTGGTGGTTTGGGATAGTAAATAAAATGTCAATATTTGTGTTGTAGTCATGGCGACCCCTGGTTTCTATCACCACCACTGTAAAGAAATCTGAATAATTTCACAACAAACTTTAATTCCCCTTTAATATGTTATGTCATATAGCAGGGATGTAACAGTACACATATTCTATAAGATTATATATGATTCTTGGTTATGGGATTGATATTCATTTAAATTTTCAATATTCTGAATGCTGTATTGAGGATAGTTTAATATTTATGGCTTTTAATCTGTAAAATGCATTTTAAGGTAATTACAAATGAAAACCTTTGTTCTGTTTAAATTGCCCAAATCATGTTAAACTGAATATTCCTCACCATTTCGAAATAAGAGATACAAAATGCATATAAAACATAAAAATAAAATGTAAACAAGTTTCCAGAAAGTACTATTTACTCAGTCTATATATAGAAACTAAACTGCAAAAACAGCCCATTTTGAATTCACTGATTTTGTAATGTTTCACATATTTGCACATATCCACCTATTAGGCCTACATTACTTCAGCTCTGCCCACTCACACACATAGTTAATCAGAACAGAGCTCATTTCCATATATCAGTCTTAAAGGCACAGTAACAAATACAGCCTGTTTAATTGTTAGCAATGAAGAGAGCATGGAAATGGTCTTTAAAAATGAATTATTACTGTTTTTGGTGGGCAAAACTTTATAAATGGATATCAGGGGTTACAAAGTCATGAAGAATAGGACATGGGCCCTTAAATAAAAGAGATTTTAATTATTGAACGTTATTGAACATTTGTTCCAGGTCTCGGTAAAGACTACTATAAAAAGTACCATAAAGATGAATGAAGATTGCTATACAGAGTGCTATAAAAAGGCCAGCAGGTAAGTTTTTAACTGGATGAGTGCAGGGTAGACTGAGGTGGGGCAGAAAGGTCCACTGCACTTTATCAGATCAGAGCAGGCCAGCATGCAAAAACATGCAGATAACCACAGATCATTTGAGACATGCAAAGTCTTGCGCCTTGTCAGAAAAACATAAATAACCCCCATGACTTCATGACTCAAAAAACTGGTTCTACTAACCTTTACGGGCCTGGAAAAGAAAACAATAGTGTTATCTAAACATAGTCAGTTTTCTACCTATTCCAGATGCAGCATTCCAAATGCAAATGTTGGGAGCCACAACATTTTATGTCCATTTTACCATTGTGACTGCAAATATGTCTCAGTATGTGTTAATGTACTACTTTAAACTAAAAAATATAATATTAACGAAAACACTTTGACTTACTTTGCTCTGCTTTAAGCTTTAGCTCAGCTAAAGCCACTTTTCTCTCATCTCTGGCAGGAAACAAAAGTAGAATAGCTTCTTGTAACATGTCTCTCAGTGTTTGAGTTTTTATGAGGCTGAAGTCAGCTTCTCATTTGCCATGCCAGCTTTTTGTTTGAATTTTCCTGGGGGTTCTGATACTGTTACCATGTCAAGCTTGTCACAGTAGGAGAACCCCTTTTGGTGCTATATAGAACCATATACATGAAGGACCAATTTACCATGCAAAGAACCATTTAAGCATGAAATGGGTCTATATAGATCTCATGGTTCTAAACATAACCATTGCTTTTACCAAAGAACCCTTGAAAAAACATCTTTTGTAACAAACATGGTTAACATTGGTGTCAGTGGCATATTGACTCGTACAGACTAAATTAAGGGTTACTGTCCTCTACAGTGTGCTGGTAGCTCCACTGATGGTCTAGTTGAGTATCTGGTGGCAGTTTAAAGTGTGGAAGAGCTCAGGGTCTATCAGTGACCAGCTGAAGCCACTCACTGCAGGGTAAAGAAGCATGAGCTTTATCCAACAAACCAGGACAGAGTCCGTTTCAGACTATTTTTCTTGATAAAAAAGTGGAAATAAAGTTGCTGATTTTAATAAGGGAGTATACATTAATGTACAACTGTTTCTAAAAAGGTTGGGATGCTATGCAAAATTTTTAATTGGTTTTAAAAATACATGCCCATTTTGAATTTGATGCCAGCAACACATTTAAAAAAAGTTGCGACAGGGGCAACAAAAGACTGGTAAAGTTGTATAATGCTTAAAAAAAGTCAGTAACATAATTGGGTATAAAAAGAGCATTCCAGAGAGGCTGAGTGTTCCAGAAGCACTATGTGCAAGACTGCACAGGCAAATAGTGCAACAATTTAAGAATAATGTTTCTCAACGTAAAAAAGAACTTAGGGATTTTATGACCTGTAGTACATAATATCATTAAAAGAGTCAGAGAATCCGGAGAAATCTCAGGTTCATTTAAGATTACTGAGGCGAAGTGGAAAAGTGTCCTGTGATCTGACGAATCAAAATTTGAAATTCTTTTTTGGAAATCATGGACGCTGTGTCCTCCAGGCTAAAGAGTTTAAAAAAGCCTGCATCTGTGATGGTCTGAGGGGCATTAGTGATCATGGCAAGGGTGACTTGCACACCTGTGAGGGCTCCATTAACGCTGAACCATATATACAGGTTTTGGCAACATATGTTGCCATCCAGATAACGTCTTTTTCAGGGAAGGCCTTGCTTATTTCAGCAAGACAATGTCAAACCACATTTTGCACATATTACAACAGCATGGCTCCACAGTAGAAGAGTCCGGGTGCTAAACTGACCTGCCTGCAGTCTAGACCTGTGACCCACTGAAAACATTTGGCACATTATGAAATGAAAAATATGACAAAGGAGACCCCGAACTGTTGAGCAACTGTACTCCTGTATCAAGCAATAACGAGAAACATTTAGGTTTCAAAACTACAGCAATCGGTCTCCTCAGTTCCCAAACGCTTACAGAGTGTTGTTAAAATAAGAGGTGATGCAGCACAGCAGTAAACATGCCCCCGTCCCAACTTTTTTTGGAATGTGTTGCTGGCATCTATTTCAAAATGGGCACATACATACATACATCTACACCGCTTATCCTTTTGGGTCGCGGTGGGGTGCTCGAGCCTATCCCAGCTGTCATTGGGCGGAAGCCAGGATACACCCTGGACAGGTCGCCAGTCCATCGCAGGGCAGACAGACAGACATACACAGTCACACACACACTCACACCTAGGGGCAATTTAGCATGTTAGCATTTAGCCTGACTGCATGTTTTTGGGCTGTGGGAGGAAATCGGAGTACCCAGAGGAAACCCACGCAGACACGGGGAGAACATGCAAACTCCACACAGAAATGACCCCGGTCGCCCGGCCGGGAATCGAACCCAGGCCATTCTTGCTGTGAGGCGACAGCGCTACCCACTGCGCCACCGTGAAAATGGGAAGTTTTTTCAAAAAACAAAATTTCATTGTATTCTGTTTGTATTTACATTTTGCACAGTGTCCCAACTTTTTTTTAGAAACGGGGTTGTAAATGAAAGGCTTCGTTAGGCAGCAGTATAACATTCTGCTTGTTTACTTACTAGAAAAAGTGTTACATCACTCAGGACAAACTATTACTGTAATCTCACACACTCAGCTGAGTCAGGAAAACCTGAGCGCTGAATAAGAGCCGTCAATACATCAATCAATACATCAATCACAGGGATGTGAAAAAGACAGAAACTGAGAGGGATGGAAAGAAAGAAAGAAAGAAAGAAAGAAAGAAAGAAAAAGAAAGAAAGAAAGAAAGAAAGAAAGAAAAAAGAAAGTAGTGAAAAATTAGAGAGCAATAGAAAGAAAGAAAGAAAGAAAAAAACAGAAAAATAAAGAAAAAAGGGGCAGTGAGAAAAAAGAGAGAAAGACAGAAAGAAAGGGGAATGAGAAAAATGAGAGCAAAGCAAGACAGAAAGAAAGACAAAGAAAGAAATGAGAAAAGAAAGATAAATAACAATGGAGTGAGAAAGAGAAGAGAACGAAAGAGAGAGTGAGTTGTCCTCTCACAGTGGTGCCACATTTCTAACCTGCTCACTCACTCACTCATTCACTCACAGCCTTAAATGTAATTTTAAAACACATTAATAGTGAAGAGACACAATCCATCACCAGCACTGTACAGAAACCTGAGTCTCTACAATCAACCATTTCACACCAAACACTCTGAAGTTAAAAAAAACATCCAGGACTGCGTTTTTCTTGCAGTCTCCGTTAGAGTGCTGCACGCACACACACACACACAAAAACACACACACACATACACACACCATCATCCCTCTCCCATGATCCTAATTAGTTTAGGGTTACTATCCCACACTCTTAAAAAAGATGATTCTAAAGGATTCTTTAGTAAAGACAGTGACTCTATATAGAACCATGAACACTTAAAGAACTGTTTACATGCTTAAAAGGTTCTCTGCATAGTACAATTGTTCTTCAGACCGATGAAGAATGTGTTGTACATGGTTCTACACAGCACCAAAAATTTTTCTTCTATTGTATGCAAGCTTGACAACCTAACAACAGAAGAACCCTTTTAGAATCATATACAACACATTCTCCATCAGTCTGAAGAACCATTTTACTATGCAGAGAAACTGTTAAGCATGCAAACAGTTATTTGAGAGTTCAGGGTTCAATATAGAACCATTGTCTCTACTACAGAACCCTTGAAGAACCATTCTTTTAAGAGAGCAGATATATCTTAAACTTAAATTGAACTAATATTAAGGTTATTAAGCCTGTAAACACTGCATGGGTCACATTCAGAACTGTGCGCAGGCTGACATCTAGTGGTTAGACGAGGAAGTACAACAAAGTGTCAGATCCTGAGGTCCTCGGACGCATCAGTCCAGAGTTCTTCCTCCTCAAACACTCTGTAATTACTCAATAAATTATATCAGCTTTGTCAGAGCTGAGAAAACACTAAATTGCACAGTACTGCAGTCATGTAGGGATGGTCAGCAGAGCAGAGAAGAGCTAAAAGAAGATGAGTAGCTAAAGAGAATGGCTGTTACATTACGTTTAAGATGCAACACAAGATTCCTTTACCAAAAAAGTATACCTAAAGTTCACTTATTAAATAAATTCAAGTCCAAGTATGTTTCCCAAGTATACTTAATGCAGTATGTATACTAATATCAGTGTACTAATTCTGTACTTGTAAGTATACTATTTCAATACTTCTTGGGATGAAATTGGCCCACTTTTTAGTTCAAAAAAGTATACTTTAGGTGTAAGAGTAGTAAATTATGAACACAACTAATTTACATCTAAGTAAATTTATCATTTTGTACTGCAACCATTCAGTGAAATATTAATAAAATTTATAGGTACTAGTTATATACTTCTAATCCTCTTTTTAGTTTTTAGTTACAGTGCACTTTATAAAGTTTACTATTATATAAATACATACCAGTATAAGTACAAGCACAGGCCAAATATACTTACACTTTTCTGTACACTTATCAGTTTAAGCCAAGTGTACTTGAGTATAATTTTGTTTAGTATATCTCTGATAAACACATAAAAAGTAAAACAAAAGCATACTTACAAAAAGAGTATACCAATAGCACATTTGAAAAACTTAAGGGTTAGTACAGAAGCTAATTCAGTTAAGAATACACAAATACTCTGTACACTGCCGGCTTTTACTCACAGTGCCACTCTGACGGTTAAAAAAAGCTGACAGACAAGAAGCGTAACCTCAGACGATTACAAGGAAGGGCTTTAAGGAACTATGCTTTCCCAAATTAGCTACTTAAAAGGAACAGTTCGGTGAAGAATCCCTTCTGACCCCAAATGTAGTCGATAAGCCAAGATGTGTTTGGTGTCTGGATTTCTCTTCTTTAGTTTTAGCACTGGAGCTATGAAGCTAAAGTAGCTAACAAGCAATGAAAGCGTATACTCCTCCAATTAGCATGGTGCTAACTGTATGTCTAAATCATCATACACTGACCTCAAACTGTGTGGAGGTGTTCAGTATCTCTAATAGTCTTGATTATGTGGTTTCTGACACTGTATGACTCACTGTTATCCATAAACATGGACTAAAGTATGGATAAAAGTCTTCAGGGCGGCTGCTACTGTTCTTAGCTATGCAATGAAGTTTTGCCCAAACATATCTGTGGAAAGTGGATTTTTGTGCAAATGTGTTGGTTTTTTTTGCCAACTACTTAAAAAAAAAAGAAAAAGAAAGAAACATGACCTCAGACTTTTAAAAGGAAGAGCTTAAAGAAGCGTCCCTTCTTAAGTTAGTGCTCTAGCGAAGCTCCTTTTAGAGAAATACAGAGTGTGGGGTAGTGAAAGTGAGGAGAAGCGGATTTGGGGTCATTCAGAAGCACAGGAGCATGAGCAATCTGAGGCTGGGAAGCATCCCCCTGTTTACTCAACCTCTTCCTCTGGGACACAGGCCCATCACACACTTCACTACACACATGGTGGAACCAGAACCTGAGAAAGAGCGTACAGAGCGGTCACGACGGCAGAATTTTCACTCTGACTGTGAAAATGAAAATGCAAAAAAAAAAAAAAAGAATATTTGATTTTTTACAGCTTAATTAACATCTCTGATATTTAAAGTTCAGCTCGTTATCAGTATAAAAATCCTTAAATATTTACAAGTAACTAAATTTTACATTTTTAGCCTCAAACATTTTCTGAAATGGGGTGTTAAACAGGTAAATGCCTGTTTAATCGTGAAGAAACAAACTGTTTGTATTAGCAGCTTTTCACTCAGTTCCACGTCAGGGATCAACCAACTCAAAAACTAAAACAGACAGAGAGACTTGGCCCAACAATCTCTACATCACCACTGCTAGTTCTTTCCCCATTACTAACCAGCCTTTCAAGGATTGATTGATTTCTTGGCCACAGTTAAGGCTGCAATCATGACTTTTCTTTGTTGTACAGTAAGTGTCAAAGTAGAACCATCAAGAAGCAAAAGTAAAGCTGGAGACAAAGGAATGTTGACAGATAAATAACCAGACAAGATTTATGTGACATACAGCCATTAAGCTTTCACAACTGAACATAACCAAAACATATAAACACAATCTCCAACTCAACCCAGCTGACATCTGTTACAATTTTTGTTATTCGAAAAGCAGGGAGTGATGCAAATCCTGTGAGCTAATTTAAAGTGTATTAACTGATGAGACAAATTCTTAGAAGACACAAAAATGTCACGCTACACCATATCCCAATTTGCGGAAATTTTGAATGTTACCAGGTCACTTTTCCAGAGCTCTACTGCACCTAAAGGAGAGTTCTTAAATCAAATAACCAGATCATACAAATGTAAGACTAAGACTAAGATACATGATCACACAAATGATCCAGTAAGGAATGGTTCTTCAACTGAGTGTTCCATGGAACCCTGTATGCACATAGTGCAGAGCGTAGTCTCAGATATAGAAAATAGGAAGTACTCACTGCCATCTTATTCACAACTGGTAGCTGATTTCTGCTTCTAGTCTTAGCTATTGCAAGCCCATTCCCAATGCCAGTCCAACCAACTGCTAACCTGTTCTACAGCTATCCAATTCCCACTTCTAGCCTTTCCAGCTGCTCAAATCTCCCCGCTATTAGTGTTTTCACTGTTGCTCTTTTCAAACTGCAAGTCCATTCCCATAGCTAGCCTTATGACTTGCTAGTATTTTCCCACTACTAGCCTTCCCTCTTGCCAGTCCAACCAACTTTTAGTCTTTCTCCACTGCTAGTCCATTCCCTCTTCTAGCCTGTTCAACTGCTAATATATTCCCACATTAGCCTTACCAACTGCTAGTCCATTCCTAAAGCTAGTCTTAGGAACTGTGAGTGTATTCTCACTACTAGTCCATTCCCAACTGATAATCTTATTGACTACTACTCTATTTCCAACGGACAGTGTTAGGAACTGCTAGTCCATTCCCACCAGTAAGTCCTTTCCCACTGCTAATCTTTCCCAATCGATAGTCTTAGGAACTGTGAGTCCATTCTCACTGCTAGCTTTCTCTCTGTTGCTCTTTTCTCACTGCTAACTTTCCTTTCCAGCTTGCTAGTCTTACCACCTGTTAGTGTTTCCCTTCCTGCTAGTCCTTCCAACTGCTAGATCACCACATCTCTATGCTCTCACGGCATGGGTGGAGACAACCTCACCCTCTCTCAGCGCCAAGCAGCATGAAAATAACACAGAAAAAAGAGAATCTGATATGATGCAATAGGCACGCAAGCTTGTATTCTTGAATTTTCTGCATTTGGAAAGATCTTTGAAGAGGAATCTGCATTTAAGGGAACACTAAGTCACTGAAACGCCCCGCTCTCAATAGCTGCTGTGTTTCTGAGGCATTTCAGAGGAAAAACGCTGTAAAAGCCTCCTGAGAGTGGGTGGACACTGAAGGCCTTTGAGACAGAGGGCAGGGGTCAGCCAGAAGCCTCTGGTGTGCGGGTTCTTCAGTATATGGCCCGGTCAGGAGTGTCAACTGAGGTTTCTGTTTTGAAGGGTGTTCTTAGGCACAATGCAAAGTGGAGTAAAACTCCCTTGCTCCTGATAAAATCGCAGTAACGGACAGCTTCTTGTCGCTTATTGCTTTTACAGTCATTTGGGACTCAACCATACTTGATAAATGACGCACCATTTGGCTGTAGAGGCTAGAATCTCTAAACTTTCATATCCAGCACACTATTTAGGGAGTACAGAGCCATTTGGGATTCAGCCTGGGTTTGAAACACATTTGAGGTGTGTCATCCATGCAAGTGACAAATTCAGCCTGGGTTTGAAACACATTTGAGGTGTATCATCCATGCAAGTGACAATTTACGGCTTTTGTCAGAGTCCTGTCTTATGCTAAATGAAGGTCTTACAAACCTGACATCGCAGTTTATTTTGATTGGACTGTTTCTTAAAGGGCCCATATCATGTAAAACTCAATTCTCCTCACCTTTTTAAAATAAAGTTTGATGTTTGTAAAAGTTACAAAACATACACCCTTCAGTCCACACTGTCCATTCGTGGAAACTAAGCTGCAAAAAGAACCTGTTTTTAACTCTTCTGATTTTGTGATGTCACAAAAACAAACACAGTAACTTTTATTCTAAGTGATAAAGAGAGGCTGGGAAAATGGTCATGTAAAAATGAAGTACTGTTTTTTGGTACATACCCACACAAACGTTATATGTGGACCTCATAGAAAAAAATAAAATAGAAGAAAAATAAAGGAGGATATCAGCTCTTTATACCAAACCACAGCAACGCAAATGGAAACAGAAACTTATTTAGCTGCAATGTGTGCTTCAGATTGTTTTGAAAGAATGCATGAAGAATAAATAGGCAGTAAGTTTCCATTATGAATGTGTGGTTTCTGTTCCTGTTTGCAGTACTGTGTAAGGTTTGGTATAATTTTAAGAAAAGCAGTCACATTAAGATAAACTATGATGTCAGCTTTGTAGGACACTCTTTTAGCTCAGGCTGGGCTGCTCAAAGTTGCCTAGCTAACTCCCACGTGCCCTTACTCACACTTTTCATAACAAAAAAACATTAAAAAAAAGTAACCCATAAAAGAAGGAATATAATAACAGAGGAGTCCCACATCCCGCCTCTATGATCAGCACGTCAGTGATTCCAACCACGTGAACATACAGAGCATGTCAACTGCACATATATAAAATAGCACACGGGTCAACGACAAATAAGGTTTTCAAAAATTACGATTAATTTTATTTGCATATATATTTGCATCTATATCTCTGTGTATGTTCTTTCTTAAACACAGTGAGTGTTATCAAATCTTTTAACTGCTTGTTTCAGTTATTAAACTGTGCTGGTCTGGTTTCTCCATCTGACTGACTGGTTGAGCTGCCTGACTTTTCAGTCTAATTTCAAATTAAACAGGCATCTACGTAGACACCCGTAGAAAGATTTGACCTTCATTATACTCACATTTAAAAAAAAATATATTATAATAACAATTCCACATTCATGGTTCTCCTGAGGTCAGACCACCTGACATTATTTTGCAACATGGGATTTATTTTAAAGTTTTGAAACATAAAATCAAACTATTTTATTTAGAATTTTACATTACTAAATTACTTTTTTTGATAAATTACTGAACAACCATACATGGTTGAATGGTGGCACCACCTGACATGTTTAGACTTTTGGAGATAGTGATACTGATAGCGTACCAATACCATTTAACGCATATCCTATTCACATGAAACTGTAACTGATGTTAAATTATTATAAAAAATTTCGATTAACAATTGAATCTGTTCATTGTTTCCAACTATTAAAACACAGGCCTAAAATGCCTAAAAGGTAGTGTCGGATCAATACAGTGTGCAATCACACAAACATCTATATTTACACAGAATTATGTGTAAAGCTACATCTTCCTCAAAAGACTGAAAATATAAGCAAAAAAACACTCTTTCTGCTAGCATACGCGCTAAAAATACTAGAATTAGCTACACAGCTAACAAGTAAACAAACATTACTCACTGCTGCGCTCTAAACAGTTTAGAGCACCAAGTTAGAACTGTTAGAACTTTTATATTCATAATTCCCATGATGTATTAGAAAATGCATTTACTGCTTTTTTTTTATTGACCCTTATCTGCCTCAAATTCACATTCTGTTTGCTGCAGCTTAATATGACTGAAATCTAACGACTATGGAAAATAACTGCAGTCAGCTTAAATAACTGATCATCTCAAATAAGTGTGATTATGTTATAGTGTGACAGGCCTAATTGTTAAATCTATTTCCGTATGTGTAGAGTAGTGGATCTCAAACAGCTCCTCAGGACCAACAGATGGTCCACATTTTTGCTCACTAATCAATACATTAACTCTTTCTTATTAATCAATATATTAACTGAAGCTAAACTGATGATAAACAGCTTAAAATCACCAACTAAACACAAAACAGCGACAACGCACGGAGCTGAAGCTGGTTTCTTACTCGAATTTTCCATTCCACCTTAAATGGTGCAGCAGTTACATTTCAGCACCTGTACCTGCTGCAGCATTTAAACTGGAACAGAAAACTGGAATGAGACGCTGACTAAGCATTGCGTGTTGGGCCGGTCCTGAGGACTGGTTTAGAACCACTGCTGTACAGTGATGCTGTGTACTGTTCGTAAGTTTTACATCTTTTATTTGGCAATATTTAGCCTGTAAACATCATCAGCCTTCCATCCAACATTAGGATATCTGCTACACCTCTGTAGTCAGTGGCGAAGTTATGGTGGTCTTTACACTTCTCAGACTTTCTCTGATTCTGTGCACTACAGGATAATAACACAGGAATGTTTCAGCCCCCACCCCCCTCACCCCCGTCTGTTGGGGATTTGACAGATTTGTGCTATGAAGCATGCGTCGTGTGAAGCTGTGAAAAACAGGGCTCTGTTCAGGTGAAGCTCTGAGAACAGCTCAGAGGTTCTGAATGTAAACACTGTGTCTGAAGCTCATCCTGGCCCAGACGCAGGAGGACTATAAAAACAAAGAGTGTTTTTTTATACCCACACGGATGTGCTTTAGTCTGTGAAGTATAATTTTCCCCTCAAAAAGGTTAAATATGACAAATTAGCCAACAGAAATAAGCCACCTGCTGTATTTTAGAGCTTTCAGCCTGAAGAACAAAACTGTGGCCAAAGACAAGAGATCTGAGTGTTTAGTTGACGGTAAAAAGGTGGAATACCAAACAAAAAGAACACCAAATACAGCACAAATTACTATTTCGAAGCTACAGTTTAATATTTCGAGTGCACAATTTACTGTATTGAGTCCACAAATGAAAATTTTGAGGCTGCAAATAAATAAATCGAGGCCACAAATGAATATTTTGAGACAATGAATTACTATATTGAGGCTATGAATTACTATATTGAGACCACTAATTAAAATTTTGAGGCCACAAAGTACTACACAGAGGCCACAATTTACTGTACTGAGACCACAAATTACTATAATGGGGCCAAAAAGTACTACAATAAGACCACAAATTACTATATTGAGGCCACAATTTACTGTACTGAGACCACTAAATAATATTTTGATGTCATAAATTACTATATTGAGACCACAAATTACTATACTGAGGCCATGAATCATTATTTTGAGACCACAAATTACTATATTGAGGCCACAAT
The DNA here is from genome assembly GCF_904425465.1 of Colossoma macropomum. Classification (NCBI taxonomy): domain Eukaryota; kingdom Metazoa; phylum Chordata; class Actinopteri; order Characiformes; family Serrasalmidae; genus Colossoma; species Colossoma macropomum. The sequence continues at coordinate 15,732,598 of NW_023494804.1, read as the reverse complement.
TTAATACATCAAGGCAGTAAAATAATATTTTGAGGCCACAATTGACTATACTGAGGTGACAATTTACCATACTTGGGCCACAAATTATTAGAAACTTAACTTGTGGCCTTAATGCATGAATTCGTGGCCACGATGTCTTAAAAAAAATAATCACCACGTCACCTTATAGTCTCCACATTTATCCATTTAATTTGAGTAATATTACTTCTGCAACATGAATTACTCGCATTACTTTTAAAGGTTTCCATGGAAACCGAGTGTAAAGCTAATGCAGACTGAAGCTAGCGCCAAAATAAACACATTATCTGTCTGTGTAACGTTAATAAACAGAAAACAAACGAGTAAAAATATGAATTTATCACCTATAAATGTTAAAATCACGAGGATAACTGATAAGACGTGCTTACTGGTAATCCAACTTAAATTAGCTAACCTAGCTAGCTAGCTACGTTAGTTAGTTAGCTAGCTAGCGTTAACTTAGCCGAGATCGAATATCAATGAATGCATGAACTACAAACAAAACGGTCAATATGAATATAAACCGTTTGAAATCAGCAATTAAAAATATGACAATAGTCTTTTAGGGACATAAAATTAAGCTAAGATCACATTTTATCTACTTTATCTTACTAACATATTAGCTAACTAACTTTACATAACCGCCTGAAATGACCAATTAAATTTACCGTAAAAAGGTAAATGTTTAAAAGCCGATTAGTGATCATTAATCTATACATTAATAACATAATAATAACATAAAACAGCTTGGAATCACCAAAAGTATGACAGTCTTTAATCATAACGAAGTTTATAAGGCTTTTTATTCGAATCTTCCGTTCTGTTCAGCAGCGTCGTGTGTTCTTATTTGAATTTTCCGTTCCACCTTAAATGGTGCAGCAGTTACATTCTGGCGTCTCAGGCACCAGAATGTAACTGATGCACTATTTAAGGTGGAACGGAAAATTCGAACAAGAACACACGACGCTGCTGAAACAGCGGTTTAACCATGTCTGAAAACACAGTAAAAGCTCAGTAAACAGCAAGAGACTCACCTCGGTTTGTTCGCCAGAGTTCGCTGAGATGTTTCAGAAGTTACTGAGTTTTCCGGAGTTAAAGGGCCGGTTTGCTGAGCAGCAAAACAGGAAAAGTGGATGAGGAGAGTCTGAGAATGAGTAAGAGAGAGGGAGAGAGAGAGTAGGAGGGCAGGCATGCCTCTGTAAGGAAAAGGATGTTTGGTAATATGGGAAATGATTCGAGTTTCCCGGTGGCGTGTTGGCTATGCCAGGAATGCGCTTTAAAGACACAGTGGGCTTTAAAGGGCTCATATCCTACATTTTACATACATCTTATATTTTCCCCTTAAGGTCCACTTGTAATGTTAGCGGAGCTTTATGTACCAAAAACACTAAACAGAGTCAGTATTCATATTTACATGACCATTTTATCCCTTAGAACTAAATAGTTTGTTTTTGTTACTGTGCCTTTGAGACTAATTTATGTAAATGAGCTCTGTTCTGATTAGTCCTGCATTGTGCCTCATCAGGGCGCTTGTAGAGATGAGAATTACCACTCTGTAATGTTTTCCAGGTTTCTCAAACGCTAGAGGGCGCTCCCGAGCGAGTCCAAAGTGAATGGGTTCAGATGGAGCATTTGAGCAAAATCATAGTTTAGAAATGCTTAAACATTTATAATGTGAGAGGATACATTTATTTCCTGAACACAGAACAGCATAAAACATTTTAGCACTGCTGTTATATTTTTAAGAGCTTTTAAACTCGAGTTATAGGAGTTTAAAATGGCATCTCATGTATATGCATGACATCTGTGAGCGTGAACAGCCAATGAGCTGCTCCGCTCGCCAACCAATCAGCACTCAATAGCAGTAATGCCAGCATTCTGCTGCCCAAAACCCGTTTGCTGTAGAAAAAAAGGAAATATATAGGTAAGTTTTCTTTGTTTTTTTAGTGAAATACATCCTTCTACTTTCTAAAATTAAAGAAACATTCTGGGCGAGTGATTAGAGACTATTTAATTTTTCATTTTTAGCCATTGAGCTTCATTTACTCCCATTCATTGAGGACTTGCTCGTGGGTGCCCTGTGGTGTTTTGCAGTCCAGTTTTTGATATAATGGGGGAAATAGGAAGTGGCCAGGCTCCTCATAAATCGGCTATGGCCTCATTCAGAAAGCAGGCCAGGCTGAAACACATAACGTAACGTTAGCATGAATGGGTGGGCGCTAAACTGCTGTAAGTTGAATAGGTGGATGACATCACAGAAATTATGATTTCAAAACAGGCTGTGTATGTTTTGAAACTTTAGTGTATATTATAGTATATATAGTATAGCAATTTTTCATTTAAAGCACAACGTGAGGAATATTAAGTTTTTCACAATTTTTTTTTCTTTAAATTGTTAGACAGTGCAGTGTATTTTCCCTTCAAAAAAAGAAATTCTGTGCCAAACGCACAAGTAAATTTGAGGTTTTTTTTCAAAAACAGACTTTCCACCTATAAGTAAACATTTCTTATAACACTGAGATGTACAACTCAATCACACTGAACTTGTGACAAAGATAATTATGATGAGGTCTGATATTTTAATTCTTGCTGTTACCAAAGTTAGACCTTCTAATGTCATTTTTTAGCAGGAAATCGCACAACTTTTCTCTAAATATTGAAAAAAAAACATCTCATAAAAATGTTTCCCTGTTTTGTGTGACGGGGTGGACGTGTTATTCTTGATGTACCCATTAAAATCACCAGTGCTATCAGTTATTCATCATGTCATATATAGGACACATATCCTACTTTTTTCTTGTATTCAGTTTTTTTCCTGAGATTCAAATACAGTTGTACACAAAAGTTGGTACACCCCTGGTCAAATTCCATATTTTGTATTTTTGTTGTTTCTGTGTGTAAATAAGTTACACATCCTCTACAGACATACAGTACTGCACATTTTTAAACACAATTAATATTTATCTACTGGATTTAACATCACTACACTCTGTACACATCTTCCATTTAATCAGCTCCACTGACTATATAGGAGCACTTCATAGTTCTACAGTTACAGACTGTTTTATTATTAAGTATTATTTGGTTGGTGGGTCATTTTCAGCACTGCAGGGACACTGACGTGGTGGTGGTGGTGTGTTAGTGTGTGTTGCGCTGGTGCGAGTGGATCAGACACAGCAGTGCTGCTGGACTGAGAACCAAAAACATCCAGCCAACAGCATCCTGTGGGCAGCGTCCTTTGACCATTGATGAAGGATGAGAGATTGACCAACACACACTGTGCAGCAGCAGATGAGCCATCGTCTCTGACTTTACATCTACAAGGTGGACCAACAAGGTAGGAGTGTCTAAGAGTGGATAGTGAGTGGACAGTATTTAAAAACTCCAACAGCACTGCTGTGTCTGATCCACTCACACCAGCGCAACACACACTAACATACTGTGCGATGAGGTTGAAAGCACAGACAGACGATTTTTTAATTCATAATTGTTTTTGTGATGTCACAGAAACCAATACATTTACATATATCTAACTATTCAGCCTACAGCAACTTAGTCCTATCCACTTACACTGAAGTTATAAGGAGTGTTTCAGCCTGGACTGGGTTTTGAGTGATCGACAGCCAATCAGAACAGAGCTCATTTATATATACCAGTCTTAAAGGCACTGTAACAAAACAATATGTTTAATTCTAAGGGATAAAGAGAGGATGGAATATGGTCATATACAAATTTAATGTTTTTGGTACGTATAACCACACAACAGTTATTTAAGTGGACTTCAAAGCAGTGAAAAGTGAAAGAAAAATGTACTATACAGACTCTTTAATATAACTTCAGTCTATGTGGACATTCTTTAAAATTGAGGTAATAAAGGAGAATGAATAGATATTTAAAAAAAAAAGGACAGACTGTGTAGGTTAAATATTTTAATATAAAACATCACAGATGTCTATACAGTGTGATGAATCCTTCATTATATTCATGGAAAAGTTAGAAAACAGTGGTTAAAGAGACAATAAATATTTGTTTTCACACAAAAATGAGTTTCAGACCACAAAGTAGCGCAGAGTAAGGGGTCTATAGTAGAACACTGGTCTTCTTGGGAACACTGGCAGGAGGAACCCCAGACTCTGCCACCTTCTCTAACTCACCTGACTCACCTGGCCAGGTCACACCTGAGTCAGGTCTACCAGAGCAGGAAAAATGCAAACATGTGCAGTGCATAGGCTTCCCAAACTGGGCCTGAGATTCTGCTCTAATGTCACTCTTAAAGTGATACTTCAACCAAAAATCAAATTTACAGCCCACCCCACTTCAGCAGGCTAATATAGCTAACAAGTAATGGAAGCTTATGTACACCAATTAGCATGGTGCTAATGGCATGCCTAAGTCACTTCCCTCAAACCCTGTCGCTGTTTAAGAATCTCGAATAGACCTGCTGAAGGGCAGCATTTGTTAGGTCAATTAAGTCTTTAAAGGGGCAGTTCCACCAAATGTTCACAATTTATGCATAATTAAATGGTTGAGATGTCATTCAGAGTGGTTTGGTGTGAAATGCTCCGTTTTAGAGAAACTTACTGAGTCAGAGTTGTTCACAGTGGTGGTGATACGAACCAGACTTCCACCTCTAAAGGCTCCCTCACAGAAAGTTATTACATGAAATGGGTATGAATACACTGCCTGATGTCTGAGACACTGTTTTATGATAGTTTTGAGAATTAGTTCTGAAAATCCAGTCATGGTGGAAGGATACATGCAGAAGCGAAATAGTCAAAGAAAACTTATTATTTCAGATTTTTCACTATTTTCCCCATCATCAACATTCCATATAAAATAATTTCACACCAAACCCCTCTGAATCACTCTGTTTACATCTGAGTGATTGAATTATGCTGTCATAAAGGCTGTTTTTATCACTTTTTAGGTCATTTCATCTAAGAAATTGTTATGAAAGTGAGGATAGTTAGAATGAGCCTTCATAAATGTTATATAGGTTAATGTTGGTGTCTTGTAGCTTTACGAATGCCTCAGTAAATTGTTACTGACTTGATCTGGTTTTTGAGACTGTATAACACAGTTATCATTAAAATTAAGACAAAAGTATGTCATATAGCTCAAAACAGTAGCAGCAGTCTTGAAACGGTTTTGTCAGAACGTGTGTTCATAATATTAGCTGAACTATCGTTTTAAGAAGGTATCTCCTCCAGTAGCTTGCTGGCTGAGAAGAAAACCTGGAGCAGATTACTGGCCTTGCTGTGAACATGGCATAAAACAGAGGTACTCAAATCTGGATCCGTATTGCTGGTAGTTAATGCAATAATTTTGTGCGACTGGTCGTGGGCACCTGGTCCTGGACTGGGACCTCGGTATTGCTGGGGTCAGAGGCTACACATGTAAACATGAATATGAAGCACGAGCAAGCACAAGTGGTTTTGGCAGTGCAACACCATTTTGTCTTTTTGTCATTACACATACACACTCTAGGGTGAATTCATTACTGCTAAGGAGATGATTTATGTGGACCGTTCCCATAGATCTCCTTCAGAACCAGCAGAGCCGTGTCTTCAGACTCCCTGCAAAAAAAACAACATGACATATTTGCACAATTACAAATTTGCATCGATTTCCAAAATTCCTTCATAATTAAATGGCTGAGATGTAAATAGTGTCATTCAGAGTGGTTTGGTGTGAAACGCTCTGATGTCTGATACATTGTTTTATTGTAGTTTTGAGAACTTGAAACCCATTCATGGTAGAGGGATACATGTAGAGTGCTGTGAGGCAAAAAAAGTCCCCAAAGAAAACGTATTATTTCAGATTATTACTATTTTCCCATCATTAACATTCCATATAAAACTTGTGTAGGTTCACTGGTGGTTTTGGATAGTAAATGTCTATATTTGTGTTATAGTCATGGTGACCCCTGGTTCCTATCAGCACCACTGTAAAGAAATCTGGACCATTTCACACCAAACCACTGAATTATACAGAAATTTTGAAATATTGGCAGAATTCCCCTTAACATATGTACAAGGGGACAGTAACAGGGTTTTCCATCAAGTATTTCTATGAATATATGCTAACGTCATACTACAAAAAACCTGTTCACTGCAGAAAAATAATAGAATAATAATAATAATAATAATAATAATAATAAGAAGAAGAAGAAGAAGAAGAAAAGAAAAGATTATTTTTGGAAGTATATTTGATGTTTGTCTATGTAGCTTACTTTACGAGCACTGTGGTGAGCAAAATGTTCTTAGTAATGGTTTAAAGTTTATATTCCATTTCATCCATGACATTCATGCAAGCAACATAGTTTAAATCGTGCGGGTTATTTCAGCCAATGGAACAACATCTATGACGCCAGACGGATCAGCTTGGCAGGGAGGACCACCAGTCACCGCAGCGGTCTTACCATGGGGGATGTCTTTGACTACTTTCTGGCAGATGTTTGTGTGATATCTGTGGTATGTTTGTGTGCTCTCTCACCAGTAGCACAGGTGACTCTGGATGGCGAACAGGTACTCGTTAAAGCTCTCGATGGGTTTTTCCTGGAGGACGTAATCGATCCGCTGACCACCATTTAGCCTCCCCACCTTCACCTCCTTCCTCTCCTCATCCTCCACCGGAGACGCTGAGGAGCATCAGAGATGGAGTTCATGCAGCACATGCAGCAGTAGCTTTGATATAGACTTGACCACATTGGAATTAGCACAAATATTCATTCACAGTTCAGTTTACTTTCATTCAGCTTTATCAGCATCACATTTAGAGATTACAAAAAGTACTTTTTTTGGCATTTTTATTTTCTCAAATGTAACAACCACAGTAGCCTATGTGTTTGGTTTGGTTGATGGTAACATTGCTTAAAGTTCTACAGTGCTTTTGGTATTGACTCACTTTCCATGTCCTCAGTCAGTGGGGATGCTGCAGCTGTAGCGCCCCCTTCAGCCAGCGCCGGAGTGGGCAGCTGAGAGAAACTCTGCCACACGGTCCTTAACGAGCCCAGCAGGTCCGAACCCACTCGAGTTAGACCCTCTTTCAGCTCTGTTACAGCACACAGACAGGAAAAGACCCTTATTACCCTTCTTCAGACCACCCCAGGCCAACTCAAAATTCTATTAAAGGGCCCATAACATTGAAAAAGAAGGTTTTCCTCACTTTTTTTAAAGTAAAACAATTTGATGTGGCATGTAAACACTGTTATGTGTAAAGTGTACCATTTACTCCCCAGGCTGTACACTCCAAACTAAGCTGCAAAATGGCTGTTTTTTTTGTTTGTTTTTGTGATGTCATTAAGCTAGATGTCCTTTACATCATATTACTTGCACTGCACTTTATGTAACTATGTTTATCTGTATTGTTCCTGCCAAATAAATAAATTAAATTAAAAAATAATCATTTCCATGTACTCCTTCTGGTCAGCTTACAGCAGTTTACCTCGCCCATTTGTTCTAAAGTTATTCTAAAGGTGTGTTTCAGCCCAGACATCCCTTTGAAAAAGGCACAGTACAGTGCAGCTAATTCATTTTCAGTTCAGTTCATTTACATTTCACTGCTGTGGGAAGAAAACCCTGTATCTCCATTTTTATCGGTTTTTGACATAATTTGAAAATGCCCTTTACGTTGTGTGTAAATTTCATGATGAATGGACCAAAATAAATGACCCAAAATTACTTGGAAAAAAAGTCTGGTTCCATTGACTTACATTAAAAGAAAATTATGTTTTTTCCTTCTCCTGTAAAGTTACCATTTTGGAGATACAAGGTTTTCTTCCAACAACAACGATATATCAGTCTTCAAGACACAGTGACAAAAATAGCCTGTTTAATGGTTTAATTTAAATATAAGGTTGGAAAATGGTCACATAAAAGGGAATTCTGACCATTTTTGGTGCACAATGTTACAAAAAATGAAGTGGACTAGGTGACAAATACAAGAAAAATGTCAGCTATGGACCCTTTAATTTTGGTTTGGAATTAAGAATTACATTTTTCAATTCAGATTTATTTTTTTACAATATGCTGACTACACTAATGGAACTGAATAGCCTTGTTTTCTCGGTAGTGGAATATAGAGAATAAAATAATACAAATTTTTTAATAGTCTAATAAGTTTATCATGGCCAGAAAGTGAGCACATTCTTTACTGAATATTGTTGTAATTAATTAATTAGCTGCAACATCCATAATTGGTGCAGTTGAATCATAACCTTCAAACTGATGCAATTTTATGCTCCTATTACAGATATTTGTCAGTGGTAGAAATTACCCAGATGCATCCTCTTCCTCCCCTTGTGATGGGGCATCAGCATGGGCGGGACGTCCATGTCTGGAGGCAGAATCATGGGCTCGATCCGGTATGCCACCGGGTCAAACTGCACACGAGGACAGGACAGATTATTAGGAATACACTGATACTGATTTTTGTTTTTGTGAACAGCTCCTGATTCTTAGACGCTGTGTTTTGTGTTGCTCTTACAGGATGGAAGATGTTGTAGAAGCTCCTGCAGGTGGGAAAGCTGTAGTTTGGGTCGATTCTCTTCAGGCCTCTGACCGTCAGGAACATTCCTATTGGTGACCCGAAGGCAAAGAAGGCCTGAGGGTGGAAGGCCAGCTGAGGGTAATCGATCGACACCTGCAAGACAAGACAGCTGATCAGCTAATGTCACATAAAAAATGCTATGTTACAGTACAGAGGGCATCACGGATGTTTACAGAACACAACAGCAACCTGAACTTCACGCTGTCCTTCTGTAAACAGAACTGAAGGCAGAAATATTTCCTTTGTTTTTTTATGTACCAAAAAAACATTTTGATTAATTTCTACACAACCCTTTTCCAACCCCTCTTTATCTCTTAGAATTAAACTGGCTGTTTTTGTTAAAGACTGATCTTTGTAAATGAGCTGAATGGGTGGGGCTAAACTGCTGTAGGCCGAATGGGTGGAGCTAAAGTGCTGTAGGCCGAATGGGTGGGGCTAACCTGCTGTAGGCCGAATGGGTGTGGGCTAACCTGCTGTAGGCCGAATGGGTGGGGCTAACCTGCTGTAGGCTAAATGGGTGGGGCTAAACTGCTGTAGGCTAAATGAGCGGGGCTAAACTGCTGTAGGGCAAATGGGTGTGGCTAAACTGCTGTAGGGCGAATGGGTGTGGCTAAACTGCTGTAGGGCGAATGGGTGTGGCTAAATTGCTGTAGGCCGAATGGGTGTGGCTAAACTGCTGTAGGCTGAATGGGCGGGACTAAACTGCTGCAGGCTGACAGGACATGTGACTTTCCAAGATATGGGTCATTTCATTTTCAAAGAGTACTGTGATTCAATGTACATTTATTTTAACTTATCTATATAAAGCCCCTCATCTGTCTTATAATGTGTCCTTGAAGATTCAGCACACACAGCAGTCAATATAGAAAGAGTAAATATTCGCTCCACCTGTCCAATGCCAACGTCAAAGTGCTGGTAGTCCACGGCGCTGGTGGTGGGCGGGCTCTCCTGGATCAGACTGTGCAGTCTGGAGGACTTCTGGGAATGTTTTCCGGTTTGGGCTGCTGGAGCATGGAGCTGGAGCAGCAGGAGAGCAACAGGGTCAGGATGAGACAAGTACCTCAGAAACAATAAAGCCCTATCAGCTTTAGCTTCCAGTCAAACAGCCACAGCGCCGCTCTGTCTCAGAGGAAGTCTCGCTGTGACCTGCTCTGCCCTCTCCACACAGAGTTAAAGCTGCAGTACATGACATTCAAATTACAGCCTCAGATACCTTCAATTTCTTCACATAGTTGAGAATCTTCTTGCGGGGGCCCAGGGGGATTCCCAGCTCTTTCAGATCTCTCTCAGAGCACAGCATCTGGAAAACAGAAAGTCGTATTAGGAGAAAGTCTGCACAGTAAAACACACAAGCATGTCAGTATCACTGCTGTGCTGAGAGTGACCTGCCACCCAAATAGCATCTGGACAGCAATGGTCCTGTGGTGGTCTTTTTCCATTAATGGACAGGAGAGAGGGGCCTGATTAACTCTACAGCAACAGATGGGCTACAGTCTGTAACTGTACACCTACATAGTAGAGATACAAGAGTGGCGTTTCTGATAAAATGGCTAATAACTACTTAGTAGGTGTTTCTAAACTGATCACACATCTGTAATGTGTGCATAATATGGTGTTGTATTGACTGAAATATGCAGGGGGTCCCTGGAAAAAATGTTGTCCTGAACGCAGCGTATCGCTGCTGTCGGAAGAAAAGCGTGTATCTTCATTTTGTCGTTTTTCCCTTTTTGAGACAATTTGAAAATGACTGTTGCTCTTTACATTGTGTGTAAATTTCATGAACAATGGACTGCAAAAAATGGCCCAAAATGACTTGGAAAAATGTCTGGTTCCATTCACTTACATTAAAAGTGAAGCAGGTTAATTGCTTTTCCCGTAAAGTTACCATATTGGAGATACAAGGTTTTCTTCTGACAACAGCGATATGTTGCTCAAAAATCTCCATGTATGTTTTAGTATGGCACCATCGCAGCGGTGTGAGTGATCTTTGCCAAGAGCACTGACACACCTCCACACCATGACAGACGCTGGCTTTCTGACTAGTTGCTGGTAACAGTCTGAGTACACAGTGTCCATTTCTTCCAAAAATGACCTGAATAGTCTGACAACAATACACATTTCCACCGTAAGATAGTCCATCCCAGATGCCTCCGAGCCCAGAGAAGTCGACGGCGCTACTGGACACGGTTAGCGTAAGGCTTCCTTGGCACAGTAAAAATTTAACCAGCATTTGTGGATGTAAATACGTATTGTAGTGCCAAAGTTTTGCCAAAGTAATTCTGAGCATGTGTGGTTCAAACGCTAATGATGAATGACAATTCTTCACGCAGTGCCATCTGAGGGACCATCAGAGAGCTCAGTTATTCAGCTTAAGCTAGCACCCTTTATGCACTCAAATTCCTCCAAATTTCTTACATTTTTTAATTATGCTGAGCCTCACAGAGGCTGAAATATTCAAATCCCTTCCTAATGATGAGCATTGTTTTTGAACATTTTAATAATTTTCTCAAGTGCTTATTGGCGAATTGGCGATCCTCGGCCCATCTTTGCTCCTAAAGGACTCAGGTTTTCCTGGATGTTGTTATTGTAACAAATCATGATTACCTGTTGGCTGTTTTAAATCACATTCATAATTTATTTTACCTCATTACTAGCCCTAAATCACCTCAAACGTTTTGGAATGTGTTGCAGGCCTGATTGGCAGGAATGGATGTATATTTACAAATGAACTAAAACTGAGCAGACAAAACATGAAATATCTTGCGTTTATGCTGTCTCCAATGTAATAAAAGTCTATTTTTCAACATTTTTTTTTATTTGCATTCTCCAAATAAGAATTTGGGGTTGTGTATATAGTCGCTGTTGAAAAAACAATCTAATCTAAGAGCACGGTTTTGTTTGTAAAACATAAGAAAAGAACAAAGTCTACACTGCCTTAAAGGGTAAGCCACCATTTTCAGTCCTTGAGATGTAAACAGAGTGATTCAGAGTGGTTTGGTGTGAAATGATTCAGATTTCTTTACAGTGGTGGTGATAGGAACCAGGGGTCGCCATGACTACAACACAAACACAGACATGTTTTTTTACTATCCCAAACCACCAGTGAACCTACACGTGTCTTCTGAGTTTTATATGGATTATTGATGATGATGATAAATAGTCATAAATCTGGACAAATACATTTTCTTTGGGGACTATTTGGCCTCACAACACCCTGCATGTATCCCTCCACCATGAAAAATGGTGGAGGAATGACTCTGTTTACACCTCAACCATTTAATTACGTAGAAATTTTGAAAAATTAGTGGAATTCCCCTTCAACTCTACTAAAGGCCTTATGAACTGCTAATTTTGACCCAAATTTAACTCAAAGGTTAAGAACAATCCATTTCACTTTTGCACATACTTTCTCTCAGTAGACTGGAGCTGCTATCTATGAACTGCTATGAACTGAATCTCCCACTAATGGGTAGTTAGCCCATCACATGTGTTTTGGTATATGAGTTGAATTGAAGCCTCACCAGAGCCTCCAGGTCCACTTGCTCTTTCTGCAGCACTCTCAGATGTTCCTCCAGCCCTGCATTCTTCAGCGCCTCCTCCAGGCTCGTGAAGGAATTGCAGTCCAAGTCAGGGAGAGAGCTGAAGTCTTCATTATGCTCTGCTGCCTAAACAAAAATGAAAATCTGAATTACAGCTTTGTTTATAGTACATGTTGAAAGCCCATAAACATTAAAAGTCGTGATGGGATCATGTTTACTGTAATATTTCCTCAGATATTGTTAGTGAATTCAGATATGAATGTAGAAGCAAACAAACCTCCTCTGGCTCCGAGCTTTCTGATCCTGTCTTCTGATTGGTCAGGAGGTCAAAAAGGATTAATGAGCCTACAAGAGAATGAGAAATTAATATTCATTTTCCTCATAAAGAAAAAAAACTTGGACGCCAAACATGTCTTGGCTGATCAACTGCATTTGGGGTAAGTAGAAAATCATGTGAGTGTCTCATCAAATGATTCCTTTACGTCATAAAGTTGTTAGTAAAGGCCAAAGTTACTGACCCAGGCTGTGTCCAACCACAGACACGGCTCCTGAGAAGTGTGGGTGTCTGAGCAGAAAGATGCTGTGCAGGCGGTTGATCTCAGACGCCACTGTGTCCACTATGGTCTGGCAGTAGGTGGCGCTGTTGTAGAAGAACAGATCCAACACTGTGTCGTTGCAGAACTGTCTTAGGCGGCTGATGCTGGGCAGAGTGATCCGCTCAATATCTCTGTTTGATATGAGAGAGAGCTCAGTTTAAAGAAACAGCAAAAACTCTAATTATCTATTTAAAAAGAGGACAAAAATATGGACAGAATTTGTTACTAGAGTTTTTAGCTATGTAATATACTTTTGTAAGTTTAAATGCAAGTTTGCTTCTTTACTTATAGCACTGGAGTTTCAAAGCTAATGAAGCTAGCAGTGGTTGTGTTTACATGAAAAGATTTTTGCCAATCTGATTGAATACATTCGGATTATAGATTAAGACTGAGGTGTTTGCCCCCTTCCTGATTTCTTATTCTTTTGCATGTTTGTCACACTTAAATGTTTCAGATCACCAAACAAATTTAAATATTAGACAAAGATGACACAAGTAAACACAAAATACAGTTTATAAATGAAGATCTTTATTATTAAGGGAAAAAGAAATCCAAACCTACAGGACCCTGTGTGAAAAAGTGATTGCCCCCTAAACCCAATAACTGGTTGGGCCACCCTTAGCAGCAGCAACTGCAATCAAGTGTTTGCGATAACTGGCAATGAGTCTTTTACAGCGCTGTGGAGGAATTTTGGCCACTCATCTTTGCAGAATTGTTGTAATTCAGCCACATTGGAGGGTTTCCGAGCATGAACCGTCTTTTTAAGGTCATGCCACAGCATCTCAATCGGATTCAGGTCAGGACTTTGACTAGGCCACTCCAAAGTCTTAATTTTGTTTTTCTTAAGCCATTCAGAGGTGGACTTGCTGGTGTGCTCTGGATCATTGTTCTGCTGCAGAACCCAAGTGCACTTCAGCTTGAGGTCACGGACAGATGGCCGGACATTCTCCTTCAGGATTTTTTGGTAGACAGCAGAATTCATGGTTCCATTTACCACAGCAAGTCTTCCAGGTCCTGAAGCAGCAAAACAGCCCCAGACCATCACAATACCACCACCATATTTTACTGTTGGTATGATGTTCCTTTTGTGAAATGCTGTTACTTCTATGCCAGATGTAATGGGACATACACCTTCCAACTTTTGTCTCGTCAGTCCACAGAGTATTCTCCCAAAAATCTTGGGGATCGTCAAGATGTTTTCTAGCAAAACTGAGACGAGCCTTTATGTTCTTTTTGCTCAGCAGTGGTTTTCGTCTTGGAACTCTGCCATGCAGGCCATTTTTGCCCAGTCTCTTTCTTATGGTGGAGTCATGAACACTGACCTTAACTGAGGCAAGTGAGGCCTGCAGTTCTTTGGATGTTGTTGTGGGGTCTTTTGTGACCTCTTGGATGAGTCGTCGCTGTACTCTTGGGGTAATTTTGGTCAGCCGGCCACTCCCGGGAAGGTTCACCACTGTTCCATGTTTTTGCCATTTGTGGATAATGGCTCTCACTGTGGTTCGCTGGAGTCCCAAAGCTTTGGAAATGGCTTTATAACCTTTTCCAGACAGATATATCTCAATTACTTTGTTTCTCATTTGTTCCTGAATTTCTTTGGATCGCAGCATGATGTCTAGCTTTTGAGGATCTTTTGGTCTACTTCACTTTGTCAGGCAGGTCCTATTTAAGTGATTTCTTGATTGAGAACAGGTGTGGCAGTAATCAGCCTGGGTGCGGCTAGGGAAATTTAACTGCATGTTGTGTTTACTTGTGTTATCTTTGTCTAATATTTAAATTTGTTTGGTGATCTGAAACATTTAAGTGTGACAAACATGCAAAAGAATAAGAAATCAGGAAGGGGGCAAACACTTTTACACCACTGTATATGCTCACTCTACTCAACATATCCAATGGAAATCTCTGTTTACATGCACACTACAAGTAATTAGAGATACTGAACCACTAATTGATGAGGTGTAAGCTTCCTTTACTCATTAGCTACAGTCCTGCACAAGCCAGAGATCATACATACATACATACATACATACATACATACATCATCTAAACCGCTTATCCTTCTGGGTCGCGGTGGGGTGCTGGAGCCTATCCCAGCTGTCATTGGGCGGAAGGCAGGATACACCTTGGACAGGTCGCCAGTCCATTGCAGGGCGGACAGACAGACAGACATATACAATCACACACACATTCACACCTAGGGGCAATTCAGCATTTCCAATTGGCCTGACTGCATGTCTTTGGACCGTGGGAGGAAACTGGAGTACCCGGAGGAAACCCACGCAGACACGGGGAGAACATGCAAACTCCACACAGAAAGGACCCCGGTCGCCTGGCCGGGAATCGAACCCAGGCCCTTTTTGCTGTGAGGCGACAGCGCTACCCACTGCGCCACCGTGCTGCCCAGCCAGAGATCACTATTCATTTATTATCAAAATTAGAAAACATTATATACATAATTACCACATTTTTCAGTATTTAGTGTGTCCATTCTATACCTTTAACACAGCTTCCACTCTTTTTAGGAGACTCACTTTCAGTTTCTCAAAGAAATCTGCAGACACACCTCCAAAGTTCAGTCTTAGATGTTGGTTCATCATTTTCTGAAGTAATCAAACACATTCAGTGATGTTGAGGTCTGGACTCTGGGGTGGTCAGTCCACTGTTCAGCTTCTTTGTTTGATGTGTCTGTCTCCTGTTCTCAGTGAGGCTTCTTGACAGCTTCACATCCTTTCAGACCCATAGCGCTGAGTTGTCTTCTCACAGTGGAAGGATGGACAGAAACACCTGTGGATGTTTTCAGATCTGAAGCAGCTTGATTTTCTCCTCTCTCTCAAAGATGAAAGCTTTAAGTGCTGTTTATCTGATGGGGACAGTTTTAGTGTCTACCAGGTCTTCCAGGTGGTTGTTAGGGGTCCCATTTTCTCTGTAGCTTTAAATCAGTTTTTGAACTCCAGTTTCAGAAACTTCACTTACTTTCCTTTGACTTTCATCTTCCTTATGCAAGTGGATTATCTTATGTAATCTCCTTAAAAATATCTCTTTAAAAAAAAACAAAATCAATAACTTGTACCTTAACGGTGTTCTGTCTGGAAATTAAATCTCTGACTTTAGCACAGTACTGTACATTAACCTCAAAGCTCCAGTGCAAAGCTAAAGACACCAAACAGACTGATGAACAACTAAGTTCATCTACATGTGTTTTGAACATTTCCACAAAAAGGCCTATTAGTGCTCTAATTACTTCATCCACTTTACTAAGCCGGTGTTTCCAATAAAGTGGACAGTGAGCATATAATAAATCAAGAAGCCACGAGAGGCCGGGTGCTGTTAGGCACAATGCAATTTTTTTCTTTTTTGTTGCTTTTTAAAAATGGCGGACAACATAAAATATGATAAATTATTTTCTGAGAAATTGTATAAGTTATTTTTAATAACAATAGTTGACATAAACAAGTATTCCGACAAGAAATGTAGTTCCTTTAGAGCATGGTATTGCTGTCAAGCAGCCATGGATCGCTGAATGAGGAGAACAATCGGCCGCCCATCGCTGTATACTGCGGTCATTTCATGATTTTTGAAAACTTTTTGCCGTATAACGATGAACATATGATAACATATCACTGTTTAATGCAAAAGTCTTCGCTTTATAAGTACTTCTTTGTCACCAAATTACCACTGTGAGTCTTATTTTTTACCGATACAGCGGCGCCCTCTTCTCACACTGGGGCTGAATCTCAAAAGGCTCCCTGCTCCCTACATAGTGCACTACATAGGAATTTAAATATTGGAGCCCAACGGTGTAAAATATAACTAAGAAATAGTCATTTGGGACTCAGACACATCAATACTCGACAAATGATGCACTATTTGGCTGTAGAGGCTAGAATTTCAAAACTTTTATAGCTAGCAAACTATTTAGGAATCCCATTTGGGATTCATCCTGGGTTTGACGTGACTTCTGACTGAAACATGAACATTTAAAGCGTGTCAGCCATTCAAGTGACATTTTTTGACTTTTATACTGCCGCTTTACAGTGAATCATACCGTAAGTACTTTAATTTAAGCTTGTGATATTAATGATGGAGGTGTTTAGGATGTTTGCTATCTTTTAGCCTGTCAGCTAGCTGACCAGCCTAGTTCTAGTTAAGAACATAAGCTGTCAGCCTCTCAGTTTGATCAAAAACGGGTTCTTACTTCATCAACATACTCGGTGGTCCATGTGAGTAGCATGAGAGTCAAAGATTATTCCATTAACAGCACAAGAGTTTTTTTTTGTGCCGTGGCGCAGTAATACAGAGTTCAGTTGTTGTGAGGCGGTCATAGGTGAGCGTATATCATGGATTCTACAACAGGTTTTTATGCTGCTCGGCCAATCAGATTTTAGGACTGGAACTCTCTATTTTATAAGAGCAGACTTAACCTCCTCCTCTCTCACTGAGTCTGTGTAGGATTTTTTAATCCCATTAGTGATGTCTGTTTATCTGACCTGTCCACTCCTGTGGTTTCTCCGTGTAACACTCTGTGCCAGTTTACAGGCAGAAATTCCACGCGGCCGATGGATTCCTGATCCACAGTAGAGCTAAAATGGCTGCTGATGAGTGTCAGAGACGCACTGCGGAACTCGTTCACTGAAAAGAAAAAAAAACAAAACAAAAAAAAACAAACAAAAAAAGAATTATTTTATTAATTAATTTAAACATTCATTTAAACAAAGGGAGCTACACTGACCATCAAATGTTTGGGGACAGCTACCTTTTCATAATGTTTTTGGTCCAAATGATCATGTTTTCTTTGAGATGCACAACAATAACACAATCATAACTGTTTCTTTTCCAGTTATCAGATTATTAAGTGGGTTGTGTAATCAGCACGCTCTGATTTCTTAGAGCAGATTAAGGTCTAGAAATCTGATTAACAAATCTGATAAAGAGGCTGGATTTGAGCTCAGTAATGGGGTTTTTCAGTGCATGTAAACCTTCACTCTGATTACTTTTGTTTCTCTGCTTGACGAAATGAAGGATTTAAATATTCTTAATCTTCATATTTTCTGACATTAAGGTTAAAAGTTTTTTAAATAGCTAATAAAAAGTAATTGCAGCATGAAGTTTGAGTTTGAGTTTCATTACGTTACATCTTATTCTGTGAGTTTATTGGCCGGTTGTAAAACCGAAATCCGATTACAGCCTGACTCATGTAGACCCGGAGTTTCCCCAGTATCTGATTACCCAAGAGCATGAAAACACAGTGAGCCAGTTATTGACACATCTGATTTTCTGCAGTGATCAGATTAGTAAGTGTAAACACACTAAAACAGTTACTGACACAATCTGATTTTCTGCAGTTTTCAGATTATTTAGTGCATGTAAACACACTCTTTGTCAGTTTGCAATAACTGCACATATTAAAGCTGAATCAGGTTTATTTAAAGAAAATCAATATCCTACGTGCAAATATTTGTGCCAATGTTAGTGACAGTGCTACCTTGGCAATAAAGCCAAAGGACAAACCCACTTTCTCCCAGTGCTGTGATGTCAGCACTGATCAGCACTCAATCTCACTTTCAAAATATATAGTGTAATGTTACTGTCGAGCTAAAGCAAACATCCTCACAGGCCACAGGTGAAGAAGGTAGGGAGTTTAATCTCACCACACTGGACGATGCCTCTCAGACGCAGGTCACACGCTGGCCCAATCCCGTGTACCATAAACACCAGATGATCCACCGAGTCCGGCTCTCCTGCAGAAAACACACACACAGCTAATATCACACATTTAACAAGACAGATACTGAACACAGTGTTGAGTGCTTAACCTTCTGCATTACAGCAACAACAACAACAACAACAACAACAATTAAAATATTGCATTTTTCACTTTACTTACAAAATCTCCAAGTGCTTTATAGAGGAATATAAATACAATATTCAAAGGATAAAAAAAAACAATACAGTCTAAATGAAAATCAGGAAAAAATGAGCCACTTTGAGGCATATCCTAACCTAAACAAATACATTTTTTATCTGGACATCGAGTTTGAAATCATGCATTCCCTTGAATGCTGCTCCAGAGTTTAGGAGATCTGTAAGACAATGATCTTCTACCAGCTGAGCTGTGAGAGATCAGTGCTGTAAGCCTGCCTCAGCTGAGTGAAGTGATCTGGATTGTCTGTTATGCTTTAACAGATTAGTATTATCTACCAGAGCTCAATCTGAATCAAATCTGATTCACAGTGATTCAGAATCAGTTTTATGTAAAAGTGTTATACGCTTCCAGCGCTTGTTAGCAACATTGGCCTCATAGCTCCAGTGCTAAAACTAAATAAGCAAATTTCAGACACCAAACACGTCTCAGATGATAAACTACATTTGGAGTATCTAGGGGTGAATCTGTGTAACCTGGATTGAAATTTGAATTTTTTGCTGAACTATTACTTTATCACAAACATATGCTAAAATATGATAATCGGATATCGTTTCTGGGGTCTGGACTCACCCTGAGGGATTTCCACTGGAATATTCTCTATTCCTCTCTTCAGAGTCCTGGCCTGTGTGCGCTCGCCGGGCGACGGAGGGAAATCTCTGCAGTAGTTTGGGTGCTGAGTCATCAGCTGAGAGAGGAAACACAAACCATCAGTCAAACCATCAGTCAAACCATCAGTCAAACCAATACACAAACGACCAGATCTTGGATTATGAAACATACATGAACAAACATTTGTGATTCTTCTTATTGAAGGAACATTATTGGAGGTGGAGAAAATATATCACAATATTTCAAGAAATTTTCACGGACATGATGTGTCACGATATTTATTTTTTCAGACATCTGATCAGTTGAAACTGAGAACAAAGAACCAGGAGTGCTATATTAAAAAATACTATCACAAAGTATGAACACAATGACTTCTGTTCAGCATTTGGCACTAAATCCAGTTAAACTGGGCTTTTACTTGCTTTATAATGAAACATGCAGTTGGTCAGGGTCTACAAGCACTGCTGATACACACAATATGCTCAGAAAAGCATAATATATTGTTTTGTGACATTACTTATCACGTTAACAATATATATTGTCGTAATGCCTAGCCCTAAGCATTAGTAACACAAATATTTTTAAAAAGTAATAATATAATATTTTTGCCTTTTTTTGTCACACAGCATGTGACAATGGAACTACATGCTGCAATGCATATAGGGTACGCAGAGTACACATAGTTAGTCAAGGTAAAAACATCAAGTTGAAATAAAATAACAGTGACCAATGGCAGTGTATTCATTTACTCAAATTGTATTCAATGCAGATCACAGTTATATGCTGTTGCCCTATGGCAACAACTATATTTCATTATTTTATATAAAACGTATCTCATCTAAACTGGTTTCTTTGCTAAAAAAAGTAATTTTAAGGTCCTACACACTGTGTTTGAAAGCTAGGCCATGTGATCAGATAAAAGTATGCCAGGTTACACAAAAAACCTTCAGTTTACCAAAGAACGTTGTGCAGTGTTAAAGACATTTTGATTTATAGACTATAACAAATGCTTGAAATTTGTTTCCAAGACAAATATAAACAGTGAAATTAGGCCTGTATATGGATTTGTTTTCAAAATATACATTGTAAATGTACATTTTTCTTCAGGGAGGCTGCTGGAGAATCTAAAACAGATTTTTTGAACACTTTTTTGCTCCCTACATAATTTCACAGTTTAATGATCTTCACTGTTATTCTAAAAGTGTGGGAAATCTTAAAAACATAACAAAAAAGACAAACGCTTCATAATCAAGTGTGACCTGTAATTGGTTCCGCATAGAGCCCGTATTCCCACTGGCACTTTTAAAAGCGGTCACAGGTCACAGTGATACTGATCACTATGAGTTTAAAAAGCTTTGGCTGGGTAACGTTACCATACATAAATACAAATTTATTCCGAATCTACTGGAATTTCCTCAGATGGAAGCTGGACTAAATTACTAAACACGCTTATAAAAAGTAAAAAAAGAAAAGAAATTATACATTTTTAATTATTAAAAGGAAACAAATACAGCCAAATTCACAAAGAGGCTTGTGGAGCAGCCATGCAGAAGGAAGACAGAAGCTGAGCAATGATGTGGTCTGAAATACAAAATTTCAAACGAATTTTGAGAAAATCACTCATTTAGTCAGCTTTATGAAAATTACCCCGAACAAAATGCTGTTTTTTACCAGTTAACCACATTTAAAAATAACCATCCTCCAGATGAATATGAAGAATATTTGTGAAAAACTTGAAGTGCACATGTTGATGTTTAATGTGAAGCGCAGACATCTTGAAGACATTTTGCAGCCACAGTTTGTGTTTACAGCAGCTGGTGATCAGCGCTGGCATGAAATAGATGGGAGGACTAAATTAAGCTAACAGGGTAACATTAGTGCTCTGCAATGCTCTTCAAGGCAGAAAATGGAAAAAAAAAATGTTACACAAACACAAGAAGTTTCCAGCTGATTCCACACACCGTCAAAACAGCCAGGCTTCAACGGTAAATAACACACTTTGGGAAAAACGATTCATTTGAACCGATCATGACGTTACGTTTGTCACATCGTCAAATTTCAGCTGTTAGCCAAGAAAGGACCCCAAATCCCAGATGCGTCAGAGTCGAAGAATCGACTCCCCATCACTTTGTGAGAGTACCTTTGGGTTGTGGAGGATGACCGTTTCCCCTGTGGGCAGCTCCAGATTCCTTTTCCATTCCTCCAGGGTCACAGCGATCATGTAGGCATCCTGTAGGATGGGGAAGAATCAAATATGACTCCCAGCTGCATCTCACCCCTCTATGTCTGTATTATATTTGTGTATTCAGTGTAGTTTCAACGTAGGTCAGTATTAAAACAGTCAAATCAACCAAATCATACTGAAATGAGGTGGAATCCGAAAGAATTGTAATGAAAGTCAGAGGTTGTGAGGTCACAGATTTGCAGCCCTACAAACAGGTTAGAGGCTGATGCAGTGATGCTGCTGCTGTTCACCTCCAGCAGGTCACTGATGTCCTCGGTGTGGGGAGTGTAGC
Source organism: Colossoma macropomum (assembly GCF_904425465.1). Taxonomy (NCBI): domain Eukaryota; kingdom Metazoa; phylum Chordata; class Actinopteri; order Characiformes; family Serrasalmidae; genus Colossoma; species Colossoma macropomum. The sequence continues at coordinate 15,710,850 of NW_023494804.1, read as the reverse complement.
TCATCTCTTTACTGCCTTTATGGAACCAGGAGCAGCGCCGGACCTCCGAGGATGTCTGATCCCAATAAACAGCATAACGCCGCCTCTCCTTTATACACACGTCATACCGCCGACCTTCTGTTGCTATGATCACCTCACCTTCACTCTCACCTGCTACACACAGAATACACACACTGACAGCATAAGCCTCATGATTTCCATTTTTCACTCTTTTAATTATTGCATGAAACTTGTTTTGAATATATTGAATGACTGAACAACGTTAAAAGTACAGTGGTATGGGGGAGTTTCAATACCAATGGGCCAATTTTTGATTTTAGTGGACGATTTATATTTATTTGCTGAGTTTAAAATATTGGAAAAACACATAATATAAAAGGTGCCATAACTTTTGCACAGGCCACATTTTTTGCTCTCCCTCAGTTTGTTAAATTAAGTAAATAAACAGTAATTGTGCATTAAAATGTGTTCTTTGTAGAGGATGTGTTGACTTAATATCACTAAGAAAATCAACACAAGGAATTTAACCAGGGGTGCCAATAGTGATATTTCTATTATTGTATATTAGCTTTTAAATGGTTACATTGAAAACTTTGAGTGACTGAAAATAGTAAAAGAACAGTAATGAATGTAAAAGTGTAAATCATTAATAAAAGTCCCACTGACCGCGAGCGAAGGCGTCCTCCAGCCTCTGAGAGTCCTCCTTGCTGAAGGGCTGCCAGCAGTCCCTGCCATCCGTCTTCTGGTTGTAGAACCAGTGCTGCTGAACTGGTTCATACGGCTCAGGGGGTTCGATCATGATCCAGTCAGGACCCCTCACCTCCTCCCTGAGCTCCACAACCTGCAACACATTACATCTGTAAATCTTTCGGTCCACATTTTTCCTGTACAAACCCATTTACACTTACTTACACAAAGCTTTGGTCTGAACATCATTCAAATTGTACTCTTACTTCTGGCCGAAGTACTAAAAATAACTTTCGACAGGCAGTTTATAGTGTTACTATGACATTTCATAACGTCATAATATGACTATAACCAAAAGTACATCTTAGGATAAAAGGGGTTCCATATTTACCTCTGTAAAGAACCATATACAACAAGTTATCTTCACAGAGAAAACCACTTAAACAGGAAAAGAAGCATTTGAATGGTTCTTGAAGTTGACACTGTTTTTAACAAAGAACTTAAAAAAACTTTTTTTAAGGGTGCAGGCCATAAAGCCTGACCCATGTGTGTTAGGGGCTGAGTGTGCCAGATGGGGCAAAAACAAAACAAAACAAAACAAGCAAACAAGCATTCAAAATCATGTTAGAAGTGACCAAATTGCTTTACACATACAAAATAGTTCCCTACGTTTACATGCTTTGCCTTTAGGCAGACACAGAAATACAATGCTAGAGAAATACTAACATTTTGTGCTTAAATGCTAACATCTAGTTAGATCTAACTTTTGTTCCATAATCAAATACATGAAAATTCAGGTCACTGCAGATTTCACAGGGCAGATTTAGCACACCACGGCGGTAAAGCAACCAAGGTCATGGTCTTGGATGACCTTTACTCTGTGTGACTGCCAGCCGGCTGACCTGCTCCAAATCATTCTCTATCACCAACCATCCTACTGCGTCTGTTTCACAAAGCACAATTCTGTTACTTTTGGCTTAAAGAAATAGCTAAGCAAAATATCTAATTTGCAGTTTCCCCTATTACCTCAAACATAGTCAATCAGCCAAGACATGTTTTGATGTCTTTAGTTGTAGCACTGGAGCTATGAGGCTAATGTAGCTAACAAGTAATAGAAGGTTATACCTATACAGTGCTAGTCATCTCATGCCTCAAAGTGTGTGGAGCTGTTCAGTATCTCTAATAGACTTGATTATGTGGTTTCTGACTCACTGCTATCTATAAACATGGACAAAAGTATGTTAGCATAGCTAAGACACTAGCAGCCATTCTGAAGCCTTAATTTTGTCCCTACTTCTTGTCCAGGGTTTGAGGCAAATGTGTGATGATCTAGTCATGCATTTAGCACCGCGCTTCCATTAACTGTTAGCTACATTAGCCTCATAGCTCCAGTGTTAAAACTAAAGAAGTAAACTTCAGACTCCAAACATGACTATGGTGATTGTCTACATTTAGTTCAAAGGGGAAAACTGGGTTGTGTGATTTTTTTTCCTAAGCCTGATCCAGCTTAGTAGAGCTTGCTTTAAGAAATATCCGTCAGAGATATTTTGAGAATCTGTTGAATCAGATGGAGATCAGGGTTGAAACTCATTGCAACAGGACACATCTCCAGAATGAGGGCTGGTGGCCCCATTGCAATGGATACACATGACCACATCACATCAGGGGGATTTTCATTTTTACACAATGGACTCTTGACCATGATGTCATTATGAGGCGATGATATTTGTCAGTCAGCCAGCTATGGCAAAAGTCAAGCCTGTCCAGTAGACCTCTGAAGTTGTGTCATTCTGTATGCCGTCATGCCCACATTAGAAACTCTGGGTCTAAACTGGATTTAGGATTAAAGATCTGGGGATCAAAACACAAAAATGTCCCAAAGCCGGTATGTTTTGTCTTGTGTACCTTTTCGCTCTAAATGCCACTGATTCTCTGAATTATGAGGTCATTAAGGAGTTGATATATGAACACTGCTAATACCCCTGCGCACTGAAATGATATATGACTAAACTTCAACACTATTGTTATATAGTAACACCAGCCACTCCTAATGTACTCTACTACTGCCAAAGACAATAAACTACCACACTGGACAAAGCGTGCAGGTTTGTTTAGGGTGTTTTTGTGAGGTCAGTGCGATAATGTCAATTTTGTGTGCGGCAGTGTTAGCTCACATGTAGCGAAAATGTATACACAATCTCGTAATTCAGAGGATCCACTAATATTCAGAGGAAAAACTATGTAGGACAAAAACCGACCTGCTTTGGAACATTTCTGAAAATCCCACTCATATTTCACATAGAGAAAAACAACTTAGAGCAAAGTTACTTTATAGCTACAGAGTTATACATATGAAATTTTTATTCGTTTTTTTTTATTATTTTTTTTTTCCATTTGCTTTCAGTTAGTGTGCATTAAAAGTATTAGTTTTGTTTTATTTGTCTAAAAAGTAATAGTCTTAGTTTTTTTTATTATTTCAGTTTCATTGTAGTTGCTGGTATTATGATGAACACTGTGATAGAAGGTATTTGATGAGGATGAACACAGCAGCAGACTGAGCTCATCTCGGCTCCAACTTTCCTTAAACACGGCCGAAAACAGAAAAAACTTATTACACTCTCATTCACTGCAAAAACTAAAACTAAAGGTTGATTCTGAGTAATTCTATTTTGTTTATATATAGTCATTTCTATTTTTATTTCAGTTTATAAGCACAGTTGTGCAGCTCTATTTTTCACATTAGAGATAGCTTTAGTGAACTATAATAACCCAGAGTTACAAAATAGATGACACAGCACCTCTGAAGCCTAAAGAGGGAAAAAATATCCACCTGATTTTCACAAAGCAGGGTATCTCAGTTAGCCAGATAACATAAAATAAAAATCGATTCTACCCAACTGTCCGCTTCTACATCTCAAAAACTGTGGATCCAGCGCAGACATGACTGATGTTTTAGATCAGGGGTGCCCAATCCTGGTCCTGGAGATCTACCAGCTGCAGCGTTTAGCTCCAACCCTAATCTAACACACCTGATCCAGCTAATCAAGGTCTTCAGGTGCATCTGACTATATGAGCCAGGTGTGTTGGATCTCCAAGACCAGGATTGAGCACTCCTGTTTTTTCATGATGCTAATTGGTGGCTATAGGCTTCCATGACTACATTAGCCTCATAGCTCCAGTACTAAAACTATAGAACCAAACTTCATACACCAAACATGTTTTTAAAGAATATTCACTGTTTTGAACCGAGCTGTTTTATTAGTTGTGGTCAATCAGGAGTAAACATCACTGAATAAAATCCTAGAGAAACCTCTCAGATAGGAGCGTATATCATATCTCTTGGCTGACTGACATTCTGGGTAAGGGGCTTAACTGTGTACATTTGGTTTTTGTCCAAACTACCTCTTTGAATCCAAAGTGAAGACTGTCCTATATATCTCTTCTTCTACTGGACAAACCCGACCTTTGGTTAATGTCTGTCTAACTGAACCGTCTGTGACGTAAACAAACAAACAAACATACACAGATGGCAAAAATGGAACTGGAGAGACTTCAGACAGTGAATGACAGTCAGTCCACTGAAAACAGCATCAACCGCTGACAACAACAGGAATACTATCAACAAAAGACTAACATATAATATATTATATAGGATCCGGACACAGACAACTATTTTAAAATGTTAAAAACCGACAGAAAATGACCACAGAAAGATAATCGGTCATCAAAACACGAAGACGGGTCAGAATAAGTACATTTACATCGCCTATATATATATAATGTATACCCCTCACAGATATCATTAACTTTCCTCTCAGCGCCGGTTACACACAACCGAGCCCTCAGGATGGAAGACTAGTGACGTATTTCTCCTGGTTTTACACATTATAACCACAAAATCGAGTTTCACAGCTAACAATGTGACATCAAAACAGAGTCCTACCCTCCAGCTCGGACATACGGGCACACAGCAGGGTCAAAAAGCGAGGAGAACCGCGTTTCAGCTCACAGTGTTTTCCACACTGCAGGAAAACACGCAGGATATAAATACACACAGAGCTGCTCTGAAAGAGGATAAAGGTCGACTGAGAGGAGGAATCAGTGAAATATCAGCGCTCATGTGAGCATGAGGTCATTCAGTGAACGTATCAATGTGGATCAGTGAGTCAGGAGGACATTATGAAGATACTAAAGATAATAAGATAAAGATGGTGATAGAAATCAACAGCAGGCACAGGATTAGATCAGGTTTCCCTAACAATACACACTTAAAAAGATGCTTCTTTAAGGGCTCTTTAGAAAAGAAAATAGTTCTATATAGAACAATGAACACTCAAAGAACCTTTTGCATGATTAAAGGGTTCTTTGCATTGCTTTGAGATTGTGTTGAATATGGATGCATAGAATCTTTTTGAAAAATGCTCTATATAGCACTGAAATGGATGCTTCTATCGTTACAGGCTTGACATCATAACAATAGCAGAACCTTTTTCAAAAAGGTTCTATATAGAACCATCTACAGCGCATTCCTCACCAATCTGAAGAACGCTTTCACGATGCAAAGAACCCTTTAATCATGCAAAAGGTTCTTTGAATGTTCATGGTTCTACATAGAACTTTTCTTTACTAAAGAACCCTTGAAGAATCATCTTTATAATAAGGGAATAATACTTCATTTTAACAACAACAACAAAAAATAGTTTAACATACTACACAAATACTTGTTTATACATATTATAAGTTTGCATCTAAACATGCCATAAGAGCAACGTGTACAGACCACAGAGTCAGAGACCAACCTTCATTGAATTCATTTCCAGTCATTAAAGGGAAACTTGACAGATTTTTCAAAAATTCTGTATTATTAAATGGTTGAGATGTAAACAGAGTCGTTCAGAGTGGTTTGGTGTGAAATGCTCTGCTCTAGATAAACTTACTGAGTCACAATTGTTCACATATTTCACAAAAGTTCCCTCACAGAAGGTTATTACATGAAATGGTTATGAATTCACTGCCTGATGTCTGAGACACTGTTTTCTGATAGTTTTGTTAAACAATTTTGGCCTAAAATGTATTTTAATTAACTGATTTTTATCAAGCCATGGTGGAGGGATACATGCAAGGCGTTGTTAGGCAAAATAGTCCCCAAAGAAAACGTATTATTTTAAATTTTCCACTATTTTCCCATCATCAACATTCCATATAAAACTCAGAGGACACGTGTAGGTTCACTGGTGGTTTTGGATAGTAAATAAAATGTCTATATTTATGTTGTAGTCATGGTGACACCTGGTTCCCATCACCACCACTGTAAAGAAATCTCAGTCTGTATGTTTCTCTACAATGAACAATTTCTTATCAAACCACTCCAAATGACTTTGTTTACATCTCAAGGACTGAATTTTTCAGAAATATTGAAAAAATGGTGGACCTCCCCTTTAAGTACAAGCTATTCATTTCTTTAGAAGACATTTATGAGATTAGATATAAGATTATCTACTTGCATAATGAAGGAAAAGGTGAAAGTGAATTTACTCTTTAATCAATTCACCAAATATTGAATACATTTATTAAATTTGATGTATTCTTTAATAGATTTATTCTCAAAGGGGAAAAAAGGAATATCTGTATTCTACTTATTGTAGTTTTTGTTTTATTTGTCCCTTACTTTAATACTTGTGTGCTGTCTGGTCTGTTCATTGTAGTAGTGATTCCTTGTATGTGTAACGTTCTTGGTGAAATGAAGTGATTCTGTTTCCAAAACTAGAGTTCAAAAAATGATTAAAAGCTACAGGGACTCCTAACAACCACATGGAAGACCTGGTAGACTCCACTGGCCTCCCCAGAGTCCAAGCCTCAACATCGCCGACTTTGTTTGGGATTACCAGAAAATGCTGAACCACTTTTTTTTTGAGAAACTGAAAGTGAAACTGGAAGCTCTGACAAAAGCAAAATATGGACACGCCAAACTCTGGCAATTAAAACAATGCAGGATGGTCTCTAACTTATGCACAGTAATGTACCAGTACTTCTTTCCCATCAGTTTACTATAATGGTTTTTAACTGGCAACAACATTGTCCAGTTCCAGGGTAGGCTATATACAGCTATATGATAAATTACAAACCTGCAGTGCTGGTTTGTTTCCTAAACCTAAATTATTTTAATATTTAGTAGAGCAGGTTTATGAGCAGTTTATTGTCTCTCAGATGAGCAGATGAATCAGTAGTGTACAGCTGTGCGTCCTGCTGTTTGACCTTTGCTTTTGGCAAGGCCTGTATGGAGCGTGACTTTATTACACCAAAACAGCTCAGACAGTAAGAGGATATCAGGCCACTGTTGGCCAGCTGACGACAAAGCTGGCGGCCTACTGGCTTTTTGCTCAGCATTTCCGGGAGGTTCACCCGTGGTAAAAAACAGAATATTAGACAAAAATGCCACTTTTACAGTCCAATTTACTTATTTTTCCTTCTATTTTCTTTCATTATCCTTTGTAAATTAGTTTAGTAAATCACTGTTCTCAGAAGAAAACCTCGTATCTCCATTCTTGTAGTTTTTGGCAAAATTTAAAAATGCCTGTTGCTCTTTACATTGTGTGTACATTTCATGAAGAAAGGACCAAAAGAAATAACCCAAAACGACCTGGAAAAAAGTGTGGTTCCATTGACTTACATTAAAAGTAAAGTAGGTTTTTTCCTTTTGCCTGTAAAGGTTTACGAGGTTTTCTTCCAACAACAGCAAAATTATTTTAATCCAGCACTGTGTCAGCAACATGTTCAAAATCATTTTCTTAGGCCTAGCCATTTTTTCTCACAGCTGTTTATAATATTTTTATTTTTCAAAATAAATTTAGGTTTAAAATCTGTTTAAGGATTAAAAACTAGATTTTGTGTGCAGTACAGTAACTTAGGTGGTCCGAGGGTCGACCAGCAGTGGCACACTGTCATCTTGTCATCAAGGTAGCAGACTGATATAGGCTCATATCTGGGAGGTTTCTTTCAGTGATCACTCCTTATTGATCACAGCCAGTGCATGCCAATAAAACATAGCTCAGTTAAAAACCAGTGAATATTCTGTAAAGACATATTTGATGTCTTAAGTTTGCTTCTTTCGTTTTAACACTGGAGCTATGAGGCTATTGTAGCTTAGAAGTAATGGAAGCTTATACCCCACAAATTAGCATGGTGCTAACTGCATGTCTAAATCATCACACTTGCTTTAACCTGTGTGGAGATGTTCATTAATCTCTAATAGACTTGATTATGCGGTTACTGACACTGTATGACTCACTGTTATCTATAAACATGTACATTACCAGCTAAAAACGTACTGAAACCTGAATTTTGTCTTAATTTATATCAACTTTTATAGTGTTATACAGCATGTATAACATCACGATGGCTTGTCGCAAGTGATAATGCATAGTTAGCACAATGGTAATCAGTGTCCAATGCTTGTTAGCTACATTAGCCTCTTAGCTCCTGTGCTAAGACTAAATAAGCAAACTTCAGGCACCAAACATGGCTGATCGATTACATTAAGGGGGGAAAATGGAAAAATACAATTTTATATTAAAATTATTTTTTCTAAATCTAACTAGGTGAGAGGGCAAATGGAGTGACTGATGATGATGATGTAAAAGAAAATTCCCAACATACACTAATGATGCAAGAACCATCCATTAGACTGGCTGTAATAATCTTTATTGACATACACCTTCATAAACACAGCGACCGAGGGACATTTATACTGTACACGCACACACACATACACACCCATCCTTACAGGCAAATTCCACCAATTTTTCAAAATTCTCTGCATAATTAAACAGTTGAGATGTAAACAGAGTAATTCCCAGTGGTTTGGTGTGAAATGCTCCAAGTCAGAATTTTTCACAGTGGTGGTGATAGGAACCAGACGTCCACCTCTAAAAGCTCCCTCACAGAAAGTTATTACATAAAATAGTTACGAATACATTGCCTGATGTCTGAGGCTTTGTTTTATGATAGATTTGAGAAGATTTTTACCTAACTTTTTAAAGCAATCCATGGTGGAGGGATTAGTCCCTAATTTTCTTCCCTTGATTTTCCACTATTTTCCATTCATCAACATTCCATATAAAACTCAGAAGACACGTGTAGGTTCACTGGTGGTTTTGGATAATAAATAAAATGTCTATATTTGTGTTGTAGTCATGGTGACCCCTGGTTCCTATCAGCACCACTGTAAAGAAATCTGAACCATTTCACACCAAACCACTCTGAATCACTCTGTTTACATCTCAACCACTGAGGTATGGAGAAATATTTTTAAAAATGGTGCAAATTTAGGTCCCACACACCCAGCAGACGTGTTTTCACTTACATCTAAAACAGAAAGCCCAAAGCAAAAACAAAGCTCAAAGACTACTTTCTACAATACGCAATTGTCCCATCCAGGCTCTGCCCACTAATGTGTTACTTCATCGCTACTGCTGTGAAGCTGAACAAGCTTTACAGAATGCTGGTGAAGATCCCCATTCCAAATGTAGGTATTGTGATACAAACAGAGTCTGTTTTACAGTTTCTCATTAGGTTTGATGGGATTTTACCAGCGTTCTGTAAAACCTGTCCAACCTCACAACAGTAGCTACAAAAAAAACATGTTTCTATGAGGGGCCTGGAAACGTGAGTTGGTTTTAATGTCTGTAACATTCCAAAACAGAAATTGGTCCTCGTAGGTCACAGGCAACACAGGAAAGAATCTGGCAGCATTAGGTTGTGGGCAATGCCTGAGGCATACTTGGCCACTCTGCACACGCCCATACAGTTCATGATTTCAACCCATACAAAATGTAATATATTAAAAATGCATCAAAATGCAGAACATATTTCTTATAACTTTGTAAAACACTGACAACGTATTCCAATATATTCCATCATACGGGTTTTAGGGGCTAATATAGTTAGGGTCCTATAGAGGCAAGAGGTAGCTTGTGTTAGCCTGTTTGCGGTTCTGCACAGACTGTGTCGTCTCTCTGAGCCGGAGCGGTCTGTGGCAGTCTGATTCATTCAGCGCGGGGTAATGTTGACGGTAACACAGGTACGAGAAGGCCAATCCCAGCAGAGATCCCACCAACACATCTGCAGGGAACCACAAAGAGACATAACACACAACGTCAGGGTCAAAATAACAGAAGATACTGTATCTTTATGGCAATAACAATAAAGAATTTACATAACTTCCTCCTTTCCCTGAATGACGACCAGCTAAGACATGTTTGGTGTCTGAGATCAAACTGTGTAGCATTGTTAAAGGGGAATTGCACCAATTTTACTAAATTCATGCATAATAGAACAGCTGAAATGTAAACACAGGTTTAGAGAAACTTACAGAGTCAGAATTGTTCACAGTGGTGGTGATAGGAACCAGATGTCCACCTCTAAAAGCTCCCTCACAGAAAGTTATTATATTATGATAGTTTTGAGAACTTAAACTACATTCATGGTGGAAGAATACATGCAGGGTGTTGTGAGGCAAAACAGTCCCCACAGAAAACATATTATTTTGGATTTTCCACTATTTTCCCCATCATCAACATTCCATATAAACTCAGAAGACACGTGTAGGTTCACTGGTTATTTTGGATAGTAAATAAAATGTCTATATTTGTGTTGTAGTCATGGTGACCACTGGTTCCTATCACCACCACTGTAAAGAAATCTGAACCATTTCACACCAAACCACTCTGAATCACTCTGTTTACCAAAGTATCACTTTAAATAAACACTTGCAGCTTCATAAGACCGTTTCAGACTCAAAACCTGGTACATTATCAGGATATTTTTAACAGTAATGTTCGGGCTTTACGTTGTTCACACATGCAGCCCTTAAACCGTACTGGGATTCTTGCGTTCATCCTTGGCACAAAGATTCTCAGAATAAACAGCTCCTTCATTTCTGGATCATGTACAAAAATATAGTGATTTTTTTTCAGCTCTCTTGAAAGCTGAAAAAACTTGACTGTAAAAAACAAAAGCGACACTTAATTTTTCTCCTCTGTCCACCATGCTTAGCCACTTTTGCACAGTAGCGGCCATTTTGTTTTCATTTTGTTTTGCTGTTGACAACATCTGTACTGCTTTTTGATTGGTCACAACGATTTTAGATTTTAGAGCTTTAGCTTTTTATTTTAGACCAAAATAACCAAAAAAAAAAAATTGAAAAATAGAGCCGTACAAACTTCAGATCCTGTGCTGACAGAAGCTGAATTTACTAAGACATTGCACTGCAGTTCTGTAAGTTACTCAGTACTTAAGCAGTTTTTTGACATGATACTTTTGTACTTTTACTCAAGTTATTTACTTTTAATTTTATTTGAGTCATTATTTTTCCTAAGTATCAATACTTTTACTTGAGTATTGATTTAGACTACCCCACCCACCTCTGTGTAATATCACAACACTTCAGGAAGATTTTTATGAAACATGTCACGATATTTATTATTTCTGACATTTAATATGAACAGACAAAGTAATGCCACATTTAAACACCAGCAAAAACTATGAATCCAATTACTTATATTCAACATTTCACACACTGTGCTGCACTGAATCAATTAAGCAGGACTAATCAGACTCTCATTATAATGAAGCATGCAGTTGGAAAGTGATTTTTAAATAATGGCAATATCCACGATATGCTCAGAAAAGCATACTGTGACATACTGTGATGTAATTTTGCATGATAATGATAAATATTGTGATATTGCCCAGCTCTACGTGAACGTTTTTTAACTCCAGCTTGTGTTCACACTTAACCTCTTCCTATGGAGTTCATTTTTGTGCCACAATGTTTGAGAGAAGATCCTGATGTTTGAGAGAGGAATGTCACGGTTTGAGAGGACAGCGGCGCTCTGAGTGCACAGCTAATGAACTTAAACGCACTTGTCAGCACCAAGTGCGCAGATAAACACCTTCGGATTTGCTCAACAAAACAAATGTTAGATTAATACGATATTATTTATGACAGGGCATAACTGATCAATCATTTCTATTAATTTGATACTAGAAAGCTATAAACCATCTAGCTAATGTCAGAAGGCTATAAGCACACTAGCTAACTCAATACCACAGCCACGAACGTGCCTTGACCAATTGGCATAAAGCTGCTCAAGAAAAGATGCCATGATTGGTGCGCTGACAGGAACCGCCCCTCGGCAGCTCTGATTGGCTGGAGTTTTGACACAAACATTCAGACATTTTACAGCGAGCAGATGTGAAAGTTGAGCGCGCGCTGCAGAGCCGAGGGCAGAAATGATTTGTGTGCACGTGCGAGTTTTGAAGGTGAAGAGCATGATTGAGCAGGTTTTCCAGTTTTGAGTGAAAACCGGAGTGTTTTGCACGTTCGAGTTTTGAGAGGGAAAAACACTGTTGTGCAGATTTTCAAGTTTTGAATGAAACCAGAGTGTTTTGTTGAGCAAATCCAAAGGTGTTTATCTGCGCACTTGGTGCTGACAAGTGTGTTCAAGTTCATTAGCTGCGTGCTCAGAGCACCGCTATCCTCTCAAACTGGAACATTCCTCTCTCAAACATCAGGATCTTCTCTCAAACATTTTGGCACAAAATTAACTCCATATCTTCCTGTTTAATCAGAGATACTTTCCCAAGTGAAAGTGTGTGTGTGATATGGGCTCAGTGTAAATACTGTATGGAGTCTTCACCTTGCCAGTGGTGTTTGTAGTCGCAGGTTCTGGACAGGGCGATCATGATGGCGAAGAGGAGCGGAGTGAGGAAGGCACACAGTCTCCAGGCTTTTCCCCGGCCAGCTGGACTGAAACAGTGCAGCTTCCCCGCAATATACAGTGCTGTGAAACCCAGACCAGCGAACGCAACTGAACACAGAGCAGAACACAGAAGAGCACAGTCAAACAGCACAGCTCAATACAATCACAATACCAACACAGAAACTCTATCACTGCCTTTATATTTCACTGGTCACTTTATCAAGGTAGGTGTTTTTAATAAAGTGGCCAGTTAGTGGACACACAAAGTGGGTGTTTCTAATAAAGTGGCCAGTGAGTGGAAGTACAAGGTAGGTGTTTCTAATAAAGTGGCCAGTTAATGGAAGCACAAGGTGGGTGTTTCTAATAAAGAGGTCAGTGAGGTTAAGTACAAGGTACGTGTTCCTAGAAGCCAATGTAATGTGAAAAAGAGAGAATGTGTAATTACATGATGAATGTCCGCTGGGAAAACTCTTCCTGCCCTCCATAACCACTTCCGGATCACCGCTGCAGCGCAGCTCCGGGTTCATCTGACCATCCGGGAAACAGCGGTAGAAGAAATCAGGACGTGGCCTGGAGGAAAAGAACAGAGATAAAAGACAGCTCACTGTAAAGTGGAGAAAAGCCTGGAGAGCTTAAGGCTTTCAATCAGACAACATTAAGCCTTAGTAGAGGGTGAGTAAAGAAGGGAGAGGGAGCTCAGAGAAAACAGCAGGTTCAGTACTAGTGGGTTTTTCCTATATTCTCAATTTCATTAGCAAAGCATGTAATAAGTGTGTAGAATTCAGTTTTAAATTATATGGTCCTGTAAACTCCAGATAAATACTCTTTTTTACTGGTGGTCAGAGGGGTTGGATTAATGTCTCAGCACTCACCTTCCCACAGCAAGCTTCACAGCATTAGTGAAAACTCCATTCAGTACCAGAGTCAACGTCACAGCTGAGGAAACATCCAGCCAAAAGACAAGTTAATACTGATACAGCACTCATATTATGAGATTGTTTTGCACTGGAGAGTAAAAAGCTAAAATAAACATGATGTCTGCACCCACGCCCCAGGAGCACCTGCCTTTTTGTTTCATTTTTGTGACCTCCGTAGCGCTTCTTCATTTCTGGTATTTTAAACATGATGTCTTTCAACAACTAAATATGAAATAAGTAACTGAGATAACTCAAGTACTATAAACGTATCAGCGTCAGAGAAGTGGTTTATGAGTAAGTGTGACTTGCAGAAAATGGCAGAGCTGTGGGACCCAAACACACACACACATCATCTAAACCGCTTATCCTTCTGGGTCACAGTGGGGTGCTGGAGCCTATCCCAGCTGTCATTGGGCGGAAGGCTGGGACCCAAACAACACCGCTCAAATAGAGCAGTTCAAGGATCAGTTGATAAAAGACAGACGTTACAGACATTTATATGACCTTCTTTACAATATTACACAATGAGATTTCATGCTGCATCAGATATCAGAATCAGGGGCCGGACTCAAAAAAGTGTCTTAAGAAAGAAAATCACCGTAAATGTTTGTTTTTTCTTAACTTCATTCGTAAGAAAAAAAAAAGTTATGAAAAATTGTTATTTTTCAAATAACTTCTTAAGAATTCTTGAAAACATTATGTTCTTAAATGTTTTCTTAACCTTACGACAAACTCACACTTGTCTTGTGCTATAAGAATCGATGAGTTGAGCATCTAAACTGATCAAACTCGTATGCTGCTCCTTATTGTCTCTTCTGCCTTCACCCCACAATTATCCTATTTTCCAAGGAGGATTTTTTCTTGTTGGCTGTTTCTTCCGTCTCCTCTAGATCTCGTTTGCTAATTTTTTTAAATGCTAGGTTTGATGTTTTTCCTCTGTTTTGCGCCCCTGAGCGGATTAAACTTATAACAGAAATAACAGTTAATACAAATTCTAGATGTATCTTGCAGCGTTTATTTAAGCTGTAAAATGCGCCACAGCCTACATAAGAAAATTGTAGGCACTAATTAAGATTATCTCAAGAGAATATTTGAGAACTTGTTTTGAAAATTGCATTTAAGAACATTCTTAGTGTTTGTCTTAAGAACTTTACAAGATTTCTCTTAAGAAAGCTTTTGTGAATCTGTGAATCTGTGTGAAGCTGTATGTGTGAGAAATGACAATTTTTCACACATACAAAACAACAATTTGATATATGTTTTTTTACCCCCAATATGTTAAACTCAGCGAATTACATAGAAACGGTGCACTAAAACGACTATATTTAGGGGTTAAGCACATTCTACAGTGAAGCTATTACCAAATCAGTGATATGGATTAACACTGTTTGTCACCACAGGAGACCTGAGACGTATTTTCCACCCTTATGTTGTTTTTGTTTTTTTGAAGCAACACTACGTAGGATTTGGTGATTTGGAGCCCTCTCTGGTGGACCCCCACAAGCGGATCAATCTGACTTTAGCAGGAGCATTTAAAGGGTATCACAAGAGATCTTAGTCCAAACTTGGTGAAGGATGCGTCTTCTAAGGATGTGAATGAATTATCTACTATTGTCATCATATCTTCATCAGTATAACACTGATGACATCCGAGCCAGACCTTCTTTTTGAGTCTGTGTGTGTGACGTTAATACGTAAAGACGTACGACGTGGTGTGAAAAACTCCTGACCCAACGCCTCTGACATTTTGTAATGCTACTTCTTTCAGTTTTAACAAAAAATATTACACAGTGTTGCTTTAAGTACAGTTTTCTGGAGGAGTGATTCATGTGGAGGGTCAAGAAGAGGAGAAGATGAAATTGTTATTAATAAACTGTGTCTTGTTTGTCACTAGAAAAATGAATTGCTATAGGATCAGGATCACTACTGAAAATTGTCAAATGATACCCAGGCCTACTTGTATCTCCAATATAATGTGTTTTGTCTTTGTCAGTGCGTGACTCACCCAGCGAAGCCTCTTTGACATCCCCCTTTTCAGTCTGCTTCAGGAGTGCAAACAGGAGGATGGTGACAAGTGGTGTGAAGAGAGCGATGCTCTACAGCAAAGATAGAAAAACAGAACACAGAGAAATCATCCACAGCAATTTACACTGTCCAGAGGACCTTTAGTCTCTTTCACCAAACAGATCAACAGGAATGAAGGCAGGAACCCACTTACGAACATGAGTGAGGTGGGAACGCGGTCGTTTTTCACATGCCGGAACTTATAGAGCCACAGCTCCTCCGGCTGGATCTCCCGGCTGAACGGAGACAGCTCCTCCGTCACTCTGAAAACCCAACAGCCACCTGAATCAGTTCCTTAACGTGACAGTTCAGTAAAAAAATCTAATTCACACAGTTTACCCCAAATGTAGTCAGTCAGCCAAGACGTGTTTGGTGTCTGAAGTCTGCTTTAGTTTTAGCTCTGGAGCTACGATGCTAATATAGTTACAGGTAATGAAAGCTTAAACCCCAACAGTCGCTGTGAAAAAAAGTACTTTCTTCATATATCACCATAGAGGGTTTTGCTGTTGTTACAAGTCACAGAACCTTGAGATATAGGGGCTGTTGGGTTTGCAATATTAATACTGTAATATTCAGGGACAGCTTTTCAGTCATCCACTGATATGCTGAACAAGCTGCACAGTTCTGTTTATTAGCAGTGTATAACTTGAGTCTACAGGCCTCTGAAGATATGTTGTTCTGTAGTTGGCGTCACGCCCTCATTAGGAACTGTGGGTCGACGCTAGATTTATCTATGCAGAAAATGAATGGAATTTCTGAAATTCGCTGTTACTGCGTCCTGTAGTAAAGAAAAATGTTCCAAACGGATACACTTTTTTCCCCACCAATCAATGGTCTGCACTAATAGCAGCTCCACCCATACGGTACCTCGACAAATTCAGCACAGGTGCTCAGGTACAGTACGGGTCGTTTGGCAATGGAAAAGTATAAAAAACACCTTTACTATCCTGTTTTCTGTTGTGTCCACGGTTAAAGCACTGGATTACTGTGAAAGCCTCTGTTGTTGCTTTCAACACGTAAACCAAACTGTTTACCAACACAGTTATATACAGTAGTTTGAATACGGCTGGTCAGGTTGCATATTTTGTTAAATTTGGTGCACAATGTCTGTTTATTTGCTGGATTTAATACAACCATATTTCCAAAAAAGTTGGGATGCTGTAAAAAATATAAATAAAAACAAAATGCAATGATATGCAAATCATTTAAACCCTATATTTGATTGAAAGTGCTTTAAAGACAACATATCAAATGTTGAAACTGAGAAATTTTATTGTTTTTTTTTTTAAATATATGGCCATTTTAAATTTGATGCCACGGGGACGGGGGCAACAAAAGGCTGGTAAAGTTGTGTAATGCTAAAAAACACCTGGTGGTTAAATGGCAACAGGTCAATAACATGACTGGGTATAAACTAGCATCCCAGAGAGGCTGAGTCTTTCAGAAGTAAAGATGAGGAGGGTTCACCACTCTGTGAAATTTCTCAACATAAAAAAGAACTTTTGCTTTTCATTATCTGCCATAAATGATAACATTAAAAGATTAAGACAACCTGAAAAATCACTGTATGAAAGGGACAAGGCCAAAAACCAGTATTTGCTGGCTGTGTCTTCTGGGACGTCAGACAGCACTGCATTAAAAACAGACATGATTCTGTAGTGGAAATCACTGCACAGGCTTAGGACTGAGGGGAAGTGGAAAAGTGTCCTGTGGTCCAACGAATCAACATTTGAAATTCTTTTTGGAAATCATGGACACTGTGTCCTCCGGGCTAAAGACCACTCAGCTCGTTATCAGCGCACAGTTCAAAAGCCAGTATTCATGATGGTATAGTACAGGGGTGCATTAGTGCACATGGCATGGGTGACTGGCACATCTGTGAAGGCTCCATTAATGCTGAATGATATATACATGTTTTGGCAACATATGCTGCCATGCAGACGACATCTTTTACAGAGAAGGCCTTGCTTATTTCAGCAAGACAATGTCAAACCACATTCTGCATGTATTACAACAGCATTGCTCCATATTAAAAGATTTCAGGTGCTAAACTGGCCTGCCTGCAGTCCAAACCTGTCACCACTGATAATATCTGGCACATTAGAAAATGAAAAATACGACAAAGGAGACCCCGAACTGTTGAGCAGCTGAAATCCTATGTTAAGCAAAAATGGGAAAACAATTCACTCTCAAAACTACAGCAATTGGTCTCCTCAATTCCCAAACGCAGATTGTTGTTAAAAGAATAGGTGATGAAACACAGTGGTAAACATGCCCCTGTCGCAACTTTTTCGGAATGTGTTGCTGGCATCAAAATCAAAATCAGCAAATATTTTTCAAAAAACAACATAATTTCTCTGCTTCAACCTTTGATTTGTTGTCTTTGTACTATTTTCAATGAAATATAGGATTTAAATGATTTGCACATCATTTAATTTTGTTTTTATTTACATTGTTATATTTTTACCCCCAATATGCTAAATTCAGCAAATAAACAGTAAGTGTACATTAAAATGTGCAGAAGGGTGTCTCTGTAGAGTATGTGTTCACTTATTTACACTTAAAAAACCAACACAACATAATGATGCGATTTGACCAGGGGTGCCAAATATTTTGCATACAACTGTATATACAACAAGCTTGGGCTCGATCTAAATGACAGGCTCCTTGACGTGGACCGTCATCGTACCACAAGACATGAACTCACTAAACACCATGTAGATTTAATTAGCACTTGTGTGCTGTATTTATAGCAGCTGGATCTCTGCATGAGTGAAAGGACTTACAGGAACACAGCCAGCAGCAGCAGACGCACCACGACTTCAGCAATGAAGCCGCTGTCCAAACTCTTCCTCATCTTTAGGCCAGGTGAGTTAGAGCAGTCCACTGCACCTGTGCCCTGAGGGTCAGGAGGACACAGAGGTTTTACTGCTTACGCTGATCAGGAGAACCTGAAGAGCATTTCATAAAGCAGTTGTTCATTTAAAGGGGAATTCCACCAATTTTCTGAATTCTTTGCATAACTCAATGTGAGATGTGAACAGAGTGGTTTAGTGTGGAATGGTTCAGATGTCTTTACAGTGGTGGTGATAGGAACCAGGGGTCGCCATGACTACAACACAAATACAGACATTTTATTTACTACCCAAAACCACCAGTGAACCTACACGAGTCTTCTGAGGTTTATATGGAATGTTGCTGATGGGAAAATAGTGGAAAATCTGGAATGAGAAGTTTTCATTGGGAACTATTTTGCCCCAGAATATGTCCCTCCACCATGAATGGATTTTAAAGATACATTTTACACATATTCCTAGCCATTTCATGTATTTGTGAGGGAGCTTTTAGAGGTGGATGTTTGGTTCCTATCACCATCACTGTGAACAGTTCTGACTTGGTAAGTTTCTCCAGAACAGAGCATTTCACACCAAACCACTCGGAATTACTCTATTTACACCCTAACCCTTTAGTTATGCAGATTTTGAAAATTAGGTGGCGTTCCCCTTCAATGACCAGCAGGTCTGCTTCCTGAAATGCCCCTCTATTAGACCTTAAAGCTAGTTTAAACACTGAAGACAGGATTTATGACCACTAGAAAGGTGTCAGTGTGAAAATAAGTCAAACAAAAGGTTGAAAACTTTAAAAACTCCCGTACAAATTAAAGCCTCCACCTCCACAGATAGACGAGGGTTAGTCAGATGGCGATGATGTGAAGCGGGAATGAATCTGTCACCTTAAATACGTTAAATATAAGCAAAGTGATGAGTTGTGAGGTTCACAGCCACATCTGGCTGATTACACCCACCTAAACACACTCTGACCTGAGGAAAGGCAAGTCAACAGAAAGAGAAAGTTGCCAGTGAATAATCGATAAACAACCAGTGTCCACCCAGGGGGTACTATTTTTAATATTAGAGCCCAAAAACCTGATTAACAACACGAACTTTAGGTGCTTGCTGGAATAACCCGTTCCACCTTAAATGGTGCAGCAATTACATTGTGGCGCCTGAGGCACCACAATGTAACCGCTGCACTATTTAAGGTGGAACGCGGAGTTTCAACAGGAAGCCAACACACGCGAGATAAAAAAAGGCCAAAAGAAGCTGCAGGAGCCACATGTTCAGAGCTTACGAGCCTCAAACACGGAACCGCAGCCATCATCATCATCGCCACCTTCAGCATCATCATCATCATCCTCCTCTCCGTCTTTTGTCCAACTGGCACAGTTTCGTACAGACCTTCACTTTCGCTCCTTTTGCGTCTAAACCGGCGCCGTGTAGCGCAGCCGCCCGAGTCTGCTGTGCTGGTGGAGTCTGTCATGTATTGTTTTGGTGCGTTCTTGTGGTCAACATCGCCGAATCTGCTTAAAAAGGAAAAAACATCTTCATCCTGGAAGAGCAGAAACCGGACTGGCAGGCAAGGCAACGCACATGAACACGTCACATTAAAACAGGCGGCCTCTAGCGGTCAGCCAGAGCATTACACGCCGCACTGGGCGCGTTCCAATCTGCGCACTCGCGTTCTAGAACACTTGGCTAGTGCATACTTTGATAGTCCCACGTGTGCCCTTAAATTGGGCTTTCCGGCCTAAAACGTGGGTTTGGTGTTATTTTTTGTGTTATTGAAATTGCGCAGCACCGTATCCCTGAGCCTTTTTTGACCCAGCATTGTTATTCAAATATGGCTTACAACCCTTTTTTTAGCGGACTGCTAGCCTAGCCGCTGAGCTGTACACAGGGTTGGGAATACATATTCAGAATACAGACATTAAGTATCTGTATTCAGTCCAACTTACATTTTATAAAAGCCGGAATTTGTAGTATACAGTTATTTTTTACATTTTGAGAATGCTTTTAGAATACTTACCAACTACACAAAAAACATACAATGAACATACAACGTTCAAAAGAAATACCATGAATTTATGGTTAACTATTAACTATTAACCTTGGCACACAGCAAACATGCTCATTAGACGAACTCTTTCTTTACAAACACTGAAGCTCCTGCTAAAGTCTGAGTAGACTGATAAATCAATGTGATGATCAGTGATTAATCTCAGTGTTACTGAGCTCTGCTAAAGCCTGAGTAGACTGATAAATCAATGCGATGATCAGTGATTAATCTCAGTGAAGATGTTACTTCATGTGCCATTCACAACTGTTCAAGTCAATAATATCTGTCTGCAGAGCTGCAGAGCCGCAGTTTCACACCAGCAGGTTCAAGCCAGTGGCATTCAGCGCATGTGTCAACACTTGCTTTGGTTTTTCTTAGTGAGTTTTAGGCTAAACAAGATTTCAGTCATCATTATATGTGGGTTTCCAATAAATATGTGATAAATTTGCGCTGGGCTAATGTTATGTTTTAAGCTTTAGGCTAAAACAACTTTGGACACATATAGAGATTCACAGGGCAAATATTACACAAACTACAGCTGATGTGGCCTGGCTAAGCTAATGGGTTATGTAGACATAATAACACAGGGCTTTTTGTGTACACTTACATTACATGTGCAGGAATAAAACTTTACCTTAAGCAGACTGAGCATAACATTAAGCTTTAGGCTAAAAAAAAACTTTAGTTTTTGAACGTATCTTTGCTGAAAGAAACGATTAAGTGATTATTTTGGTTTCTGATGGTTTTGTAATGTGCTTTGACTTCTAGTTTAACCACTTTCCAATGATTGATTGGTATGTTGGCAGCGGTATCCCCTCCTGAATGGTAATATACATGGCAACACATAAAACCAGCACAAACAGTCACTGTGTACACCAGAGACATTATGAATAAGGACACCAGTCACTGGTTGAAATATGAGTGGGATCACTTGAAATGCTCAGCTTTGCTATAAGGACTTTGTTTACATGGCACAATCGCGCTGTCCTACTGCGCATGCGTTCCACTGGACTGAAACCGCTAGAGTGACTCTTACTACCTTTAACGCAGAGGAGAGATTCTACTGTTACAAAAACATATCATGAAAAACAAAGTATATACAAAAAGTGGTACAATTAGCTAAAACACATCTAAAATGCGTACTAGCTCTGGTTCCTGCCTGAGCCAAACACGGTGCACTGTGGAATTTGTAGTCCTTCACCAACCTACGTTTGACTTCTTCTACATTTTCCTTACATTTTAAAATGTGTATCTGATAAGTTCTTACATTTATCTTGCGCCGTCACGTCTGATATTGATAGAAATGGAAACGGAAGCACACAGATCAATTCTGAAACCGCTATGCTACTAATCTATAAGCATACTCCCGAAAATGGCCACGCGACGTGCATCATATTACTGTAACAGAATATTGATCTGCATCGTGTATCAGGTGCTGCAATTAAGGTGTATATGTACCCATTTTCTGTGAGACCGGGTTGGACAGGAACTGACTACAACACAAATATAGCCATGTATTTACTGTCCAAAACCACCAGCGAACCTACACGTGCCTTCTGAGTGTTTATATGTAAATGGTAAAATAGTGGAAAATCTGATAAAAGAAGTTTTCTTTCGGGACTATTTTGCCCTGTAACGCCCTGCATGTAATGGATTAAAATAAATGGATTAACAAGTCGTTTCATGTCAAAACTTTATCACAAATCTATCGTAAAACAAGATCTCAGGCATTCATAACCACATCAATGCGTTTCTGTAAGGAAGCTTTCAGAGGCGTTAAACTCTTCAGACATCTGGTTCCTATTTTGTGTTTTTTCTTATGTTTTCAGTTTCCTTATATTTTTTCATATTTATATTTTGTATATTCTTGTATATTTTCTTATTTTTCCTGTTTTTATTGATCATTTTTCATAACTGCCATCGTCTCAGCTGGCTGTTTTAACTTTGAACCTATGTCGTCTGGGCAAATGTGTTTGTAGTGAGTGGACTCGTGCCTCAGGACGAAGGCGCTGCAGTGTTGGTTTTATCTGGTTTTATCACGTGTGGTATCAGCTCGCTGTCGATCATTTTGATCATCATTCTCACTGTCTGTGAAACTTCATGCCCTCTTTGAATGGCACGGAGATGTAGCCACCCATAGCTGTGTAGACGATCCTGCCTGCGATTCTCCCTCAACAAAACAGACAGTTTCGCCCGAGTCCTTCTGTTTTTTTATCTAAATAGACACAGTTTCTTGCACAGCCGTTTCTTATACTAATAACAGGCTGGTGAAATCGATATGAAAGTATAACTCCACCAACTCCTCACCGCCCCTCATTTTAACAGGAGAAGGTGCTGCCTTCCCTTTGCAAAGCCTTTGGCCACAATATTGCGAGTTTTCCTAGTATTACCGCCACTTTAACGCATAATTCTACGACGTTTTTTCTAGAAAAAAACTTTTTTCTCGAAATATTACGACTTTATTCTCTAAGTCTACTATTTTTATTTTTATTAACAATGGCTCTAAAACGCCGCTGTTACCCTGCTTTACCCTGTTTACTGCTGTTATTTACTAAAGCAATACGCCACGAGAGGCCGTTACGGCGATTTTATCCCGGGGAAGGCTGTGCTTTAGCAGGAGGCGATGCTGAGTGCCTAAAACTCCCTTCCCCGTGGTAAAATCACAGTAACGCACTGTCTCAAGTAGCTTATTGCTTTTATAAGATGGCGGCCAAAATAAAATATATTTAAATATACAATGTTTTAGATAATTATTTGTTATTATTACCAATAATGGACATAAAAAAGTATTCCGCCAAGAAATGTAATTCCTTTAGAGTGCGGTACTGTTGCTACGCAACCTTTGACCGCTGAATGGGGAGAACATTTGGTCGCCGGTCGCTGTATATTGCGATCATTTCATGGTTGTTTTAGTTTTTGTCGTATAAGAATGAACATATGATAACACAGCACTGTCTAATGCAAAAATATTTGCTTTATAAGTACGTTTTAGTACAGATTACCACCGCCAATCTTATTTAGCACCAATCCAGCAGCGACCCTCTTCTCGTGCTGGGGCTGAATCGCAAACGGCTCATTGCTCCCTACATAGTGCACTAGCTAGCTAGCTACGTAGCTAGGAATTTATACTGGCTCCGGCACCGCAACGGTGCAAAATACAGCTAGAAAATAGTCATTTGGGACTCAGCAACATCCGTACTCGATAAATGATTCATTATTTGGCTGTAGAGACTAGAATTTCTAAACCTTCATAGCTGGCACACTATTTAGGGAGCACAGAGCCGTTTGGGATATTCAGCCTGGGTTTGACGGTACAACTGACCGAAACACCAACATTTGAAGCGCGTAATCCATGCAAGTGACATTTTAAGGCTTTTATACCGTTTCACAGATAATCATACTGTAAGTGCGTTAATTCAAGTCTGTGATATTAATGATGGACGTGTTCAGGCTGTTGGCTAACTTACCTTTTAGCCTGTTAGCTAGCTGACCAGCCTAGTTCGAGCTAACTATGAATGTAAGTCGCCAGCCCCTTAGTTTGAACAAAAAACGGGTTCTTACTTTATCAACATACTCGGTGGTCCATGCGAGCAGCATGAGAGTCAAGGTTCATTTCATTAACAGCACAAGGTTTTTCGTGCCATGGCGGAGTGATACACGATTCAGTTGTTGTGAGGCGGCCATAGGAGTGGAGCTCAGCCAATCAGACTGTAGCTCCCCCTGACAAAAACGTTTCAACATATTTTGTGGTAACCGTTTGATGCACAACACGAGTCAAAGGTGAGTTTTTTATTTTCTATATCTTTGCAGTAAATTAATTTATTTGATTCTTTAAATTAATGACTTTTTGGTTAAAAATCATGTTTGTTTACCCTTCTTTCATTAAAAATGTCATTAAAAACAAAGGTGCACATCCAAACTTTATATTTAACCTGAGAGTATGCTCCGGCGCAAAACTAACATTTTGCAATAAGAATTATGTTCATAAGTTAGAAAAAGGAAAGTTGTTTAACAGAAACAAACGAAACCGCTAAGAATGCTGGGAAGCTTTTTGGGCAAAAGACTCTTCAGTCTGTAGGACTTGTTCAACTTAACTAGCTTTACATAAATAATTAAGAATAAATATAAGATTGAATGAGAAACAGGATGTGTTATTAGATTTGTATTCGTCATTTAAATACATAAATAAATAGATCTAAATAAAAAAGGAAGTTGTGCAGTTTATGCTTTACAGCCCGTACTGTACTGACTGAAACTTTTTCAGTCACTTTATATATTGAACAATGGTTCATGTCGGCGATGACGTCATCGAGCCGTCCTGTGACGTCACAACCGAACCTATAAATAGAGGCTGCAGATTATTGTTTTCTCACTTCGGCTTGTGTCGGCGTGAGCTTACTGAGTTAGCATTGTGAGTGTTTCGTGATGGCAGCGATGACATCCATGAGGAAGCGGTTGTGGAAAACGACTGCAGAACTTTGGAAGAAGACACTGGACGTGTCAACAGACGGATGCTGTCTGTTAGAAGAGGAACCAGGAGACGAGATAGACTGGAATGATGTGTCAGTGACAGAGGAAAAACTGAAGGAATGTAAACAAAAGAACAGGAAACTGTGGAATGACTCCAGGAAGCTGTGTAGGGCCGAGACGCAGAAAGCCGTGAATAGAATGACAGCAGCACTTTGGAAAAAGACAGAGCACGTGCGAACAGACGGATGCGGTCTGTTAGAAGAGGAACTAGGAGACGAGATGGACACATTCACATATAAAACAAAGTCTCGCCGCCCTAAACTGCCCTGGGAGAAGTTTCGGACACTGAAAGAGAAGACAAAGGAGATTCAGAAGAAATGGAGCAAATTCGTCGCTGAATACATAGATGTGGCTCCCCCTCACCAGTATGAGCCGCAGACCATGGAGCACTGGTTGCAGGCGATGCGGCGAGGGTACATGATGTAATTATGGGAAATAAATAAATTACCGCGGTTATATGTTTAAGGTAATTTTTAATAGACATGTAGTATAAATTATTTTAGGCTTAAGCCCTATTGGAGCTGGAGTGGTTTTACCAGAGCAGGTCCCGGAGAGTAATTTGTAATGAATTTGACTGGCCAGTTCGTTGGGAATTAAAGTTATGTGTAATTTCCCCACATTGACGTTGGCTCGGATAGCCGCGATCAAAACGTCATATATATTATACTTGCATAACTGTATTTTTTTACTACTATATACCGTCCTTCTGCACTTTATATGTAAATAATACTGTATTTTGCACTTCTGGTTAGATGATAACTGCATTTCAGTAGCTCTGTACCTGAACTCTGCTCAATGACAGTAAAGTTGAATCTAACCTAAGGAAATGATGATTTTTTTCACACCAAACTCATTTTTTTCGGACGGGCGACAGTTTATGCGACATTAATTTATTCATCCTCTGCTCGCTTTTTGGCGAACTTTCACCCGCAGAGTGACTCCACTCTGGTGTCCGGTGTTGGCAGGTTGAGGGCCAGCAGACAGAACTTTTTGACCAGCGTCTTCTCTCCGCTACCAGCAGTCCTGTTTGAACTCGAGGATAAAGGAAATTTGCCAAAAGCTCCATTTTAGCATCGTCTCCCTGTCACGTAAAAACAGAGGTGCTGATTTTATTACATTACCGTGAGGTGGATTAAAACAGGACTTTTATTAACAATAGAGCTAGAATTCACTCCGGAATTATGACTTAACATTTGTAAAAACTACGGACATTGATGAACTGGTACTGGATTAAAATCACAGATCTTGTCGTAATCATTCAAACTACATGACATCCCCAGGTAAAACTAGTTCAACTTGACTATGGTTTTGAACAGGACTGCTTTCACAGAGGGAGGTTGGGGTGATTATTACCAGTGTTTCTCAGCGATTTTAAATTCATAATCTAATGATAATGTTAATAACACACTGAGTTCACTTAAAACAGCTAGAGAGCAACGATGGTAGATGAATTAAGATTAAAGTAAATATGTGGACGTTTTCTACTTAGGAGTACTGCCTTTTTGGTGTGAACGTAGTGCGTAAATCGAGCAGCCCTCTCACCTCAGTAATTTAAACAGATTACTGACATTCTGATTTATAAGATTTCTTATTGGTACGAATCAGTCATAAACATTATCCTGTGGTAAAATTACATTTCCCCACATCTTCTATAGCTAATCGTGTCGGAATAACCAGAGTTTTTATTCAAAGGTGGTTAGTTGGTTTTTATTTATAACAATATATTTTTCTTTTAGATGTCTCTTGTGCAAATACACTCTCAGTGCAGTGTTCTGCTGCTCTCATGTTTATGGTAAGTGGACACAGTTTGCAGAAATATTTATTTAAAAAGCTATTTATCTGGGGGGAGTGAATTTATTTGCTGAGTAAACAGTTAGTTTACAATAAATACAAATATTCATATGATAAGTGGTGTTTTTTACATACGTCAGCATGCTCATTTAACCCTTTCTAGACCTCCAATACTTGGTTTATCTAATCAACACTATGTCAAATCAGGTTGGCTGATGGAATTTAATAAATCCATGTAATGGCTGAGGACAACTAGAAGAAATCTGGAACCAAACTTTGTTCTTCAAAGTAGGTCATAAGATATCAATGACTTTTTTCAAAATAAGTAATTCTTGTTAGAAATTATTTTTACTTTATTTGCACTTATTACGATAACGTGGTGCAGCATTTTCTGCTACCTAACACTGGTGTAATAGCATATTGTAGATGGCAACAGTCTGTAGCTTTTTCCTCTCTTTGCTTTCCTGTTATGCCACTTGGAACTAGCATATCGCTGCTGTCGGAACAAAAAATATATAATTTTTCAGTTTTTGATATAATTTGAAAATGTTGCTCTTTACATTGTGTGTAAATTTCGCGAGGAATGGACCAAAAGAAATGGCCCAAAATGACCTGGAAAAAATTCTGGTTCCAGTGACTTACATTAAAAGTAAAGTATGTTTTTCGCTTCTCCTGTAAAGTCATCATTTTGGAGATGTGAGGTTTTGTTTCCGACAGCAGCGATGTGCACAAGTAGCATGTTAACATTAGTCAAGCAGAACATTAATGACGCTGCTCCGCTAAAAAATATCTGCGTTTTGTTAAGGTCACTGCCTTCGCAACCAGATAGAAATAAATGTTATATGTCTCTGTACTGCTTTTCTCGGTCAAGACGTTTTCCCTCACAACTAAGGAGTTTGCTCACTGGGAGAACCAGTCAGGCAAAAGGCGAAAATCTGGTGACGGGGAAATTTTCTTGTCAGTGGAGGAAGCCCTTGCCATCATTTGTGTAATCAGCCAAGAGAGAGAAGGTGTGTTTCATCTACTGTGGATTTGTATTCAGTTTCTCCCCTCTGTAAATGTTAATGTATCGGCGTCAGCGTCATCAGATAGATGAAACATGTCGAATATCATCGTTGTCCCAGAATTCCTAAATTGTTGCAGAACTTGTAGCATAAAGAATAAAAGTACTCTGCAGAAATCTTAAGCAGACAAACACATTGATCAGAATCATTTGTCTTGGCAATAAGAATGTTTTTGCTTGTAAAAAAGTGTATATCTTAAGAACAAATAAAAATTGGCTGGATGTTTTAGGGTACTGGGCATGTCTCAGCCTAGCAGTGACACCTCAGCAATGCTGCTGTGCCTGACTTGTACCAGTGTCGCACACACTACCAAACCACTACAAAGTCTCTGTTACTGTTTGCTGAGAATGGCCCACCACCCCATCAATAGAACATTATTCATTAAAATATAAAACATTTAAAAAAAGATACATTTTTGGACCATAGACAAAAAATACAATGAGGAAATGGCTCTCACATGACAACTACAAGGAGTATGATTTTAAAAAATGGTACTACCTGATATATAACAAGTCAGATTTCAATAATATAGGTTAAATTGTGAATATGTTTGAGATTTTTGAGAGATTTTTTTTGGTATTCTCAGAGTCCCAACTTGTTTACAATTACAGATATAAGGGTTACGAACATGTTGGCTAGGCAGAGGAACAAAGTAGCCTGGCATCAAACTGGAGCTGTTTGCGGCAAAAAGAAAAAAATGTGACCAGTTGTCTTGTAGCACTTCTTAAAATCTCTGGGCATAATTTCTGTATAAACGGAACAACGGAATACAGCCAAATGTTCCAGATGTTAACTGGGATTTATCCTTTTTCTCCCCCTGAACAGTTGCTGTAAAGAGGAACTCCATGTGTAGCAAAGCCACTGATGGAGACTTCAAAGATTCATTAAGAGATGGTTGTAGCTTGCACTGGAATGGGATTCATTTGCAGGTCTGTATTACAAGTTATTCACCAATTTCAGTACATTGACAGTTGCTTGTGTTTATAAATGTTAATTGTAATTCAAACAAGCTAAATTTGTATGAATTATGTGTATTGGTGATCATAATTATTAAAATAAATGAATGTTATTTGTATTTTAACACTTGAATAACATCAGGTGTCTTTTATTCAAAATTTTGAAGAGAATTGATCTATATAAATAAAGCTTTATGTTCATCTAGCCTAGTTTTGGTTGTATTTTGGTTGATTTATAAGCTAGCATCAGTGTAGCTTTTACTTCGGTTATGTTTTTTACCTTTTCAGCTTGAGAAAAAAGGCAAACTAAATTAAGATATTGAGACAGCCAGCAGTGCCAGCTCTACCTAATAAGCAACATAAGCAGCTGCTTAGGACCCCCCACAGCCACCAAGCGACCCCCTAAGAACTTCTGGGTTAATAAGGTACCATTATGTTGTCTAAGATTCTTGAGTGAGGGGGAAAGCAACTGGTTAATCATGTTTCAAAAGAGATGTACATAACTGAAACTAAAAATCACAAAAGAGATGAGGAGAAAAAGTTTAAAGGATAAATGTGGAATAGGATATATGTAAGATGACACAACCTGTCAAATTCATACTCACAGTCCCTCCTCCCTCTTCACTCCTCCCTCTGTTTACTTACCAGTCTAGAAGAAACATTGTGAGCTCAGTGTCAAACTCTATCCCTTTACTGTCTGAGAGCTCCAGCAGTGGAGAACAGCACCAACGCTAACTCTTATTTTGCTTCTCTTTATGTCACTTCTTTTCTTTGTGGTTTCTTGTTGTCTTCTCATGTTGGGATGACAGCAGACTTGATGCTACAGTGACTCACTGTTGCCTCTTGAGGTACAAAGTGGTATTACGAGACAGGACGGGCCATAGCTAGCTGGTTAGCATGCTAACTTCAGTAGACATCTGCCAAATGGTACACAGACGCCTTTTTCACATAATGTCAAACGTTATTTCTTCACATTCTATTGAGAATTTTAGCAAATTTGGGAATGTTTTAAACTAAAAATCTAACAAATTGTTCCTTTAAAGATAAAGGTATGTTTTTTGTGGTGTTAATGTTATACTGTTTGTTTTGGCTTGTAGCTGGACAAGAAGTAGCTAATCTGTGGTCAAAGCAGGTTCAACTTTAGACAGAACTTCTGACTAAGTTTCAGCTTCACAAAACCTAACAAACACAGCCATGGTTGACTAGTTTAACAACAGCAGTTAACAATCTACATTAATCCAGGTTTAGATACTCAGGCTTTGTTTCTGATGAACAGCTTATCGTGTAAAACATGGGAAGCTGCCAAAGAAATAAAAAAGAAATCATACTACCTAAGTATGTCAAAATAAATGTATTTATAACGGGGAAAAAAGCGACGCCGTCACTACTCCACCCAGGGTTAAACTAGACCAAGCTTAAAGTTAGCTGGATAGAAATAATCATAGTGAGACAGAGGTTTTCTGTAATTTAAATATAACTTATTAGAGTGAACATCCAATCATCAGCTATACACAAATTAGCCAGTTATAAATGTACAGGATTTAGACAGTTTATCGCCAGGGTTATTCTTTAGCCTCTAATTTTCTAGTATATCAACTAGCAAGATGGGGGCCCCCAAATTCTGGGTAGCACACTTCGTCAGAACACCAGCCCTGATAGCCAGGTAGCTCCACTGCTAACTTTAGCTTGTTAGCTGGTTAGCTTATTGTCGTCCATATCTGATGAATCATTTCTTTGATTTCTCCACTGGCAGATTGGTTTATATGAAGAAAGCTGCAGTTGCGCTGTCTGTTTTATCTCGGCACGGCCATCTTTGAGCTGTCTGAACAGCCTAGCATTTATTCTGTTTCCTTTTAACAAGAATTTTCCAGGGAGCATGTTTGTTCTTTTCAGTTGTGAGAAATATCCACTTTACTCACAATTCTTTACATGCAAGGTAGCGGTTTAGGCAGAAAGAGGCATTTTGTCGCCCCCTCTGGTGGAAATGAGAACTGCGCTTGACATTCTGAACACTAAACTGTACAATACCTCTTTTCTTCAATATTGTTGATGCAAAATATGAATTTGTCACACGTCCCTAACCTTCACACATCTGCTCTGACCCCACAAATGAACATTCAGTACAGTTTTATTGAAGTCAAACCAGGCAAGTCTGAAACCGAGTAAATCTGTGGAATGTCGCTTAAAATACTCTCAATAAATTATGAATTCTGAAGAAAAAACATCTCAAAAGTTGGTCAAATAAAAATACAGTAAAAGAAATTTTACAAAAATGTGTCTACGTTCACAAACATTCAGAATTTTACAGGCATTCTTGAGACACTACAATATAATGACATGTCGAGTTCTTTGCCTTCTACTATGTACAGGTTGGACAAGCATCATTCTCGTACATAAATGCAATAACACAGGCTAGTTTACATAGCCGAAAAATCTCTATTCATGAGTATATCGTTATAAAACTCGGAGAGGACGTTCATTCTACCCAAGTAATATCATTTATGATACTTTTATTTAGTTGGAGTGTATACTTTGAAGGTGAAAACTTTACATTAACACTTAAGCTTTACACGAAACAGAAGTCCAGTAGCAAGATTTTTAGCAAAACAGTCTATTTTTTTTCCAAGGAATGTGAGATCAATGTAACATCAACACAAATGAGCTTTTATGTAGCTGGTGAGATCATTAAAAAATGCAATTTCGCAACATAAAGAACAGGCACCACCATGCGTGAATAAGCACAAGATGTTTATGACACTTTAAATCACATATTTATATAAAATTAACAAAAAGAAATGATGAAGTACAGTGCACTAACACTCTCAACAGCTTTAAGGAGGTAATACAAAAATTTTAAACAGTTGATATGGACACGAAAAGGGCTCCTGAAATTAATAACCACCAATTGAATAATAACAGAGCCGCTGCACAAATAGTAAGAAATTTTAGTTAAAGTGACAGTCATACAAATCCTACGACTATCTGTGGAATCAAAACAAGGCATTTGTGCATCAGTCCAAAAATAATCAACAAATCGGGACGTAAACGTCCAGTGGAATTGCCGAAACAAGCTAAAAAAAATAAAAGGAGTATTTCATGCGGGGATACTGAAGCAGAACCAGAAAGGATAAAGAAAAAAAACAAACAAACAAACAAAAAAAAAAACACACTCTCAAAACAACACGTCCTTCATCTAGGCATGAACACCACGTGTCATTTTAATACAAAATGTGTTAAAATAGATAATAAAACACGAAATGTGTTTTTTTGGAGAGCGCACTTCTTACAACTGCTTCACTGGGACTCTTTTCTGCCAAAACCGTTTACCACACATGGAATTCAACATACATGAGCAATACATTGGTCTTTTGAGGAGAAAAGTGCTAAATAATAATAAAAAAAGTAAAAAAGATGTGAAAAAAAAATCTAGTATGTCATAGCATCTGAGCATAGTAAGGCCAAAAACAAAGCAAAAACAACACAAAAGTGCATTATGAGACAGCGCTCCAAGTTTAAAATGTAACGCAATGCAGATCCGGACGCTGGAAAAACGGCACGTGGTTCACCGTGGACGTCCCAAAAGCCTCAGTTTGGCAGTGAAACACCTTCAGAGTGGACACATACTTTCAGTACACGACGCATACAATACTAAACCGCCGCAAAACTAAAAACACCATGAAAAGGGAAAGAAAAAAATGATTCAAGTAAACTGGAACTGGCAACACTTCTGTCTCCCACAGATACAGTGAAGAACACTGATGCCGTACAATCTTAAAAATAAAGGCTTCTGATTGGCTGTGCAGTTCTATGAGAAACCTTCAGTTGGTTTAATGTGGAGATTCTTTAAACTTCACACTCATGTTACTCATTTACAAAACTAAAGCTGGGACCACTTATATATTCATCAATAATTACTGACATATCCAGTAAAACTGACAGGTACATTTTTAATTTTGGCCATGTTTTTCTATCTTAATTTTAGTTGAGTGTTTAGTTAGTCGCCCCCCTCTGGAGGAAATGGGAACTGCCCATGATTGTACTGAATAATAAATGTGGTTTTGAATTAAATTTCGATATTGATATTTTTGTCCTTTAATGACGTTCATCACACTTAGATGTCATTTGCAAAACTTAAAACTGGGACCATTTATTGATTTATTATTAAATATTGATAAATTGAGTAAAATCACTAGGTAAAATTTATTGTTTGAATTTAAGTACTTTTCTTTCTTAATTTTATTTCCTTTGAAGGCTTTGTCGCCCCCTCTGGTGGAAATGGGAACTGCCTGTGATATACTGGACACTAAACCGTAAAATACCTGCAGTTCAAAAAATATTGATATTTATTGATTATTTTGTCCTTTAACGAGGTTCTTCCCACTTACATCTCATTTACTAAATGCAAAGCTGTGACCACTTCATGCCTTATCAATACTAATTTATCGATAATTATTGATAAATTCATAATATTGCTACATGATTTCAATCGTGCTTGTACTTTTCTTTCTTAATTGTAGCTATAGGTTTAGTTGTTGTGACGAAAGCATTGTCACTCCCTCTGGTAGAAATAGGAACTGCCCATAATATACTGACCACTAGACAGTGAAATACCTCTGGTTTTTAATAATATGAGAATATTTATTTATAATTTTGTCCTGATTTATCGATCTATCTAAAACAACATAACCGACAGTGGTTCTTCTGCAGCATAACTTTCTTTACTCGCCTTTACTTTTAAGATTGTATTTGAGTTGAACATTGTGGACTAGCGATTCATGATTAGGAAAATACGTGAACGTCATGATGAGGCTGAGCCGCGAGGGTATAAATACAGCACATACAATACTGCACATGATCCTGCACATGCAGGAAAGACACAAGGGTCAAACAGGTCAAAAGGTTAGCGAGTGTATCTACTGCCGTTCGGTAAATGCGGCCTAAAAAGACATGAATGAGTTCTCAAGCACAGTACTTCACATCACAGGAGCTACTGAGCGAGGAATTAATCACGATACCATTACACCGAGCCATGGTGGAGGTCTGCCATGATTAAAAGCTATCGAGATTTTCACTCAGATTAACAGTGAGAAGTAGAAATTACGCAAAACGTTTATGCTACACTCGGCTGTAGGCTGCACAGCACGTTCGTTTTTCCATTCGACCGATTAATCCATGTTTTTCATCTTCTGTCGTAACCGTCTGCGTTGAGTCATTAAGACAAAATGTGGTACAAAAGATCTGTTTAAACATCGATGACTTAAAAAAATTAATTCTGGGTAAAGGTACACCTTGAATGTGACACCTTCAGAATTTGTCACTATTGTACAATTTTTTTAAATGCATGATACAGACAAAGTGACTGATTACATTGGCAACAGCACTGAAAAGAAAATAAAACAGATTGTATTTACATAAACCAAACAAAAATGCAAAGAAACAGCCGCAACTCTAGCAACGGTGCTGAAACTAAACAAAACAAGCGGTTTCCTACTTGATATCTGTATTGGCACAACACTAACGATGGCAAAATCTGAAGATGGCAGTGTTAGGATTATTAACGATGGCCAAATTTGAGACAACAGCAAGGTACGGTTTCGAGGTACCTTAAAAAGTACCACAAGCTGGTAATAACACTGAGGAAACCTCGCGTCTCAGGCAAAGAGGTGAAAATGCTAAGTGCTAGCTGTGATTTTCTACGCATGTCAAGTCGCCGTAGATCACGTAGCTCCTAATTCCCGGCGTCTGAATTTACAGTCCTGTACGAAAAAGAGTGAGGCAAAAAGACAACAAAAAGGCCAAGCGATGGAGTAGGGTTAATCATAGGGCACATATACAACATTAAGAATAGTGATATCAAAGTCACTAATACCAATGAACAATACTGTACACTTGTGAGTGGATGTAAACATAGTCATAAATATATTAATAATGATATATATCTTACAAATCACAAACACACAGGTATGAAGTGGCAGCACGTGACCAAACCTCAGCCACAGGCTGTCCAGTGACTGCTTTTGTTTTGTTTTTCCTTTTCATTTCTTTTCTTTCATAAGGTACCACCAATAGTCGATATTACGCAGCGAAATCCTTCCGATGACCTACATGTCTCATACGAATCCTTTCTATTTACATGAGGTACATAAAATCAAGTTCTGGAGTGTGTTGCGGGTACCGTACAGAGAATGAAATGCGTTAAAAAGCCTCCGCGGCTTCCGGAAGGGGTTGAAAACATCAGTAAAGTGACGGTTTGCTGTGATTTTTTCCCCCCATGGTGACTGCCTGACTACCGTACTGTTTCTGAAGAAGTGAAGTGACTTTTTGTGGCTCAAAAAGCTCACCAGCTGCTCCAGACCTGGAATGAATAACAAATAACACTTTTTCAACGCCACAGCGCCCACACCTGGCTGCTCTGGAGGACCTCGTATTTCAGTTCCAGTCACCAGGTTTGGTTTTCAGTTTCGCCTTTTTTCCCTCCAGTCACTCGCCCCCCGCATCTCCACCTCGCTCTCCATTTTTTCCTCCGCATCCCGCCGCTCCCTCTTCCTCCTCCTCCTCCTCTTCCTCCCCTTCTCCCTCCTCCTCCCCTGGTTCCGGTTGTTCCTTCTTCACTCTGGCCCGGCCGGTCTGAGACGGGTCGTGTTTCGGGCAGCATGGTCGACTGTCCTGGGCCGAAAGCACCAGCTGCCCAGCCTCGTGTTCGCGGCAAAAGGAGGTGGGGCAGAAGTGGCAAAAGGTGGAGGCGGGGCGCTGGCACACGCTGCACTGGTGCCACGGGCACTCCCAACGACCTGAAACACAGCCATAAAAATTACACTTTTATCGTTTTTTTTTGGTTTTGCTCTGCTTTCTGAATACGAAATGTAAAGTAACTCTGACCTTAAACATTGTCGATGCAGAAGATTCTGCTCACTAACATCTAATATACAGAGTATAAAGCTAGGACTGCTTAATGATTTATCAATAGTTTATCGATAATAACTGACAAAACCATAAAATCACTAGAGTAAATATATATCATTTTAAGCGTGGGAGTATTTTTCTTTTTTAATTGTAGTTAATGTGACGAATACTTGGTCTGCCTGTGAAATGATGAATACTAAACAGTAAAATATCTGTGGTTTTGAACT
The DNA here is from genome assembly GCF_904425465.1 of Colossoma macropomum. Taxonomy (NCBI): domain Eukaryota; kingdom Metazoa; phylum Chordata; class Actinopteri; order Characiformes; family Serrasalmidae; genus Colossoma; species Colossoma macropomum. The sequence goes on along the minus strand of NW_023494804.1, from coordinate 15,675,053 downwards.
AAATTTTCATATTTATTGATAATCACAAACAATATGCACAACAATTGGAGCTGGGCGATCTTATGCTATTTATTGTTATTGTGATAAATTATGCCACATTATCAAACAATATACTTTTCTGAGTATATAGTGAATGTCATCAGTACTTCTAGAACGCTGACCAACTGCACATTTTATTACATATAGAGCATATATATTTAATTGGATGTAGCACAGAGCAGTGTGTGAAATGCTGTACAAAAATCACTGTACTTAATTTTTATTGACTGCTGGTTCTTTATTGTCCGTTTTAACTTATCGGGTGTCATGCATCATGATTTTGTATTTTTGGCATATCATCCACTTCTAATCACAATATTTTACATGATATTTTAGAATTTAAGTGTAGAGGGTGATATGGCTTCTATTGTTTCATTTAAAAAGTACTCTATAATGTCCATATGATCCACACAGTCATTCTGACAGACTGTAATACATTACAGGAAGTGGTTTCACAATGCTCTATAACATGTGTCAGGCTCCAGTCCTCATGGGCTAAAACACTGCAGACATCAGCACACTGTCTCATTAAACACACCTGTTTCAGCTAATTAGCAAGGCCTTTATGAGCTGAATTCAGAGCGTTAGATAAGAGTGAACGCTGATCTCCACAGCACTTTGGCCAAGAAGGTCCCCAGTTTGACATAGCTGTTCTATAATGTTCATGCAATGCACATAGTCATCTATTTTCATGATGAAAGCACCACAACACAATAAGTAGCTTAACTGAAGAACATTCCATTGAAAGCTGTGGTAGAACCAGTTCCTCAGGCTCTGGTGTAGCTTTAGCATACCGTATGGAGGCTTGGTGAGGTTGAGGCAGAGCAGGTGATAGGCTTTAGGACAGTCTTTCTTGTCACACATGACCAGCTCTCCACCTTCACCGCAGCAGTAGCAGTAATACTCGTGGGTCTGCCTGCTCTCCAGCTTCAGCTTACGCTTCTTAGTCTTCAGCTTTGAATTCTTCACCTTCTCCTCCTTCTCCATCACCACTACACTCTGCACAACAGCCACAACAGAACAATACACATCTGAGACGAGGACCAAAGATAAATAAAGAAGCAGTGGTGCACCAAATCGAACATTCTTGGCCAAAATCTGAAAACAAAAAGCTTTAATTTGCCTTTTTGCACAAATTTCTATAATTAATTTTTGTTTGACATGCTGTCAGCAGTGACCAGTGCAAGAAAAACACTGTTTAATTCTCATTCTCACCAAAGAAATGTTTTGTAAAGGGTTATATTTTGCCTCTTTGTTGTAGGCATATTTTGTCTTTCAAGAAATTAAAAATTTTCCCCCTAAAATGTTCTGCATTTTCACTCTTTTGAGCAAAACCTTAAGTGCCCTTTTTTCATGCTTTGGACAAAATTTTTCAATGGATATACTTTTGATGCATCCCTAGGAGAGAGAACAAAGGTAAGAGATAAGAAGTAAAAAAAGACCAAAAATGAGAAAGAAAGAAATAATAATAGGGGGAAAAAACTAAATTATGAAGTGCTTGTGTTCCGTGCATCAACAGTGATTAGGTTAATACTCTGTATTGACAAACACACCGCGTGGACGTACCTTGGGCCGAACTCCGAGGAAACCGCTGCAGTTCTCTGCTCCACAGTGACACGATGTTCTCCCATTCCCCAGACAGTCCAGATTATAATTAAACGTCAGCTCAGTGTCTGTGGAAAACACGCAAACCTACTGTTCTAACTCAGAGCTCTACACACTCTTAAAAAAAGATGGTTCTTCAAGGGTTCTTTAGTAAAGACTATGGTTCTATATAGTACCATAAACACTCAAAGAACCTTTTGCCTGCTCAAATGGTCCTTCGCAACGTGAAATGGCTCTTCAGAACAGGATTCTGCTATTGATACAAGCTTAGTGGGATCAGTTTCTCACCTGCTGTGATGTCACACAGCGTGAAGAGTCCGATGCGAATGTCCCCGTTCACCGTCCACTTCTGCGTCTCACAGTTTGGGCTGCAGCTGTGGTTCATGAAGCGAGAGAGATTTCCTTTGGGTCCAGCGTCAATCACACGGTCCTGTAAAAACAACACAAAACCAAAAACGGGTTAATCAAGATACACCAAAAATTTGTTTAAATGTGAATAGATTAGCTTTTCTGACCATTAGATTACATAAAATGAAAATCTTTCTCTGGCACTGACACATAAAACACTGCATGCCATACATACAATACTTAAACAATGAGATGAATTAACAAATACTAGCTACTGAGATTATGAATTATTATTTTACATATTGACATATAAACAGCCACAGACAAGTGATAAATTACTCTTCTTCTGCCATTTCTGACCAAAACATAAAAAATACACATCAAATACAATAAAAAAGATTTGTAATAAAAGAAATATTTTAAAATACCTTGGTGAGGGTCAGCATGTAAAAGTTTGTCACATGATTCTTGTTTGCGTGGCTTATCCGCTGACGACACTCTTCCAAATCAATCAGTTCTCCAACATACTCCATCACAAAATCTCCCTTTAAAGTATGAAACAAATATATTACTCATAAATTCAACTCAGTTCAAAATCTAGCAATATAATTTAAAACTACCCAGTCGTTAAGAGATATGAATACTGACACAACTATCCCTCACAGGTTTTCAGTGTTTATCTAAGTGAGGTTCATGCATTTTACAACATAATGTATTACTGTGGGACCACAAATAACTAGCTGTCAATGTCAGTTAGTGATCCATGATGTCATTCATGGGGGGAAAAAAGTCAATATACTGTTCATAAACAAATTGCAATACGCTACAGGAAGTGTAGGGGCAATATGGCTTCTCTTGTTTTATTCAAAAAGTGCTCTATAATGTTCATATGGTCCACAGAGTCATTCTGACCGACTGCAATGGGGTTAAACAAAACAGTTAGTCAATTAATAAATCTGGCTGACCTTCTTCAGGTCCTGTTTGGTTTTGAGACCCCAGCCGCGGCCGCTGGTCTTGATGACCTCAGTGTCGGTGTAGATGCGTTTGGAGAAGCTCTGGTTGAGGCAGCGTTCTCCGGCTGGACACACCTGCGGGTGGCACTCGTACTGCAGCATGCGGTTCAAACACTGAGAGTCCTGACCGCACGGCCGCTCGTCCGTCGGCCGGCAGTTACAGCGCGGGATCTCTGAAAGATCGGCCACGTGCACCTGCACCTTCCCCACAGGCTTATTGAACTGCAGAGAGACGAAGCAGGAAGTATAAAATGAAATGAACAACTTCAACACTTTTAAAGCATTCATTCATCCAAATATCAGATTTACTCAGTTTTACCTCTTAACACAAAGCTTCTTTAGCTTTAGCACTGGAGCTCTGAAGCTAATGCAGCTAATGAGTAATGGAAGATTATTTAAGGTAATTAGCAGTGTGCTAGCTGCATAATTAATTTGGCATGCATGCCTTAAACCATGTGTAGATAAATAATCCCAAATAGACTTAATGATGTGGTTTCTGACACTGTATGACAAAAGCATGGACAGAAATTCAGGATACTACTGTCTTCATCCATGCAAACTTAAGACACCAAACATGTTGACTACAGTTGCGCTAAAAACAAATATTGTACCAATTTTGCTGAACTAATCCTTTAACGGCACACTTCAAACACTGCCAGGGATATTCACAAAGTGTTAAAAAAAAATTTTCATTTCATAGCATTATTACATTAGCATTATAGCATCATGCACCTAAGCAAATCATTTAAAAACATTTATCTGGACAGAATGTACATTTTTGTCTGTAAAAATACAATATATCATTGATACGAGCTGGTTAGAAGAATGCATATTTGGTTCCTGACTTCTGGCTGCACTCCAGCCATCGCATGGATTTGTCGTACTTCATTTTAATGCAATAAGATGAATTAGGCATTTTATTAAAAATTGGAATTAATACCGGGCTGCCACAAAAAAGAGGGCTGGAAATGGTTAATATATATAAAATCACTGCTTAATGTCTTCATTTTGTTTTAATTTATTCTAATACTAGTGTTTCCAGAGCTAATAAACACTTTCAGGTTAAAAACTTTTTTAAATAAAATTTTATCAGGTGTCTAATTAGGGAGAATTAGAAGAATTAGAATTATGGGGAAGTTACTGCTAACAGAGTATGTATGGTAAAGTATGTGTTGTACCTTGATGAGTTTATATGGTGGGGGTCTGCGGGAGTTGCGCTCCTGTTCTAAAGCCTCTTTCGTCTCGCGCTGAGCCTTCAGCTCCTGGAATCTCCTCGCTGCCTCCTCCAGAGCTACACACAAAATCATACACAGGCTCAAAACTCAGAGCAGCAAAAAGCTCAAACATGATAATGTATATTATTTAGTATAAATTATGTTTATACAGTAACCTGCAAATGTCTATCGACAGCTGAAACAAATACACCATCAGATACACCAATTAGGAAAAAAAGATTTCTTTTGTCAACGCTCTATAATGTCCATATGATCCACATAGTCATTCTGACAGACTGGAAAACACTACAGGAAGTGTAGGGGGCGATAAGACTTCTATTGTTTCGTTTAAAAAGCGCTCTATAATGCATTCAAAATAGTAAGAACAGTTAACTGAAAACTAGTCAGTAGACTAATCAATAATAAAAATAATCATTAGGTACATCCCTAGTTAAATGATGATGCCTTTTTATGTTTCTTATTCGTACCTTTCTTAAAAGTCTTGTTAATCCCGACTTGTCCCTCAGCAAAGTTCTTGTCACTCTCCACATAAGGGAACACTCTGCCCTGGTGGATCCAGTAATAGTCGTGGGACCCGAAGAAGAAAACAGGGAAATCTCCGATGTCGTGCTTCAGACTCTGGATGTTGGACGGAACCAGGCGAGGGTTACAGATTTCGGCGGGCCACCACCTGCAACCGAGAAAATGCACAACAACGCATACAGGACATCAGCATCAGCACAATCCAACATCCGTGAACTGTTTTTCAACAGTTTTTCTCAAACTTTTAATCTGTAAACATTTCCTTTCAATTTTATTATTTTAAGCTGCTGTAAATTTGCTGTCTATGTACATGTTTTTACTTTCCTTATAAATGTAGCTTTATTTAGTAGTTTCTATTTTCATTTCTGATACACTTTGGCTTGTGTTATTTTTTCTGTGAAAAGCTCTGTACATTGTTTTTTAAAAGGTGATACATGAAGGTTACAATAACAATAAATAAATAAATAAGTAAGCAAGTAAGTAAACAAATGACTGTAACTGTTAATAGTATTATATTTAATTACCTTTTCATGGCAATAACAGTAATAACAATCATTATTATTAATAACAATACAAAAACAAACTATGTGAATAATAAACATTATTACTGACATGTTTTAACTGAACTTTATATGTGAACAAGTTTGTCCCAACCCCCCCCCCTTCACTCAGAAAATCTACAATATGGAATTTAAATAGTGTTCAAGATAGAGGTGGGCGATATGGGGAAAAATCTATTATTGCGATTCTTCGATAAATTTTCACAATATATGATACGTCACGATATAGGAGTACTTTGTTAGCTGTTCAGCCTTGTTGTCCCTCTGACAGAGTTGACCAGCGCATCGGCGCCCCCTACTGTGAGCACTGCTTCATGATCTGTTGGGCTGGTTTAGAAATTTTACTCTCACCTTGTTTCCACTCCAATAGATCTACGCCCCCCCCCACCATTTAGCCCAAAAACTTCTCATGATCATTCCCATACATTCTTGTTATGCATGACTATCTCAGGGCTGGCTGAGCTAGAAGTGGGCGGTATGGGAAAAGATCTAATATTGTGATACTTCAAGAAATTTTCACAATACACAATTTTATTATATTTATTTTTTCAGACATCTGATCAGTTGGGAAAGACAAAAAAAGAACCAGTTGTTCTGCATTTTAAAAAATACTATTACAAACTTTTCAATATTTTTTCAATAATTACTTCAATATTTGGTATACTGTATGCACTAAATCAAGTTAAAAGGGACTTATTTTGCTCTCTTTATAATAATGAAACATGCAGTTGGTCAGTGTCTACAGGTAAGTTCAGAAAAGCATAGTGCATTGTAAAATCATTCATCGCGATAATAATATATATTGCTGTATTGCCCAGACCTTGTTTAAGCTTACAACTGTGTATGTGAGGTGCAGGTTTACCTGTAGTTGCCCAGTTTGACCCAGACGATCTGTTTGTAATGAGGTTTCTTTCCTGATCTGCACTCACTGCACAGCCAGACTCCCTCCGGCATCTCAATGTTCAGGCATGAGGGGTGAAACGAGGCGGGACACGCTTCACAGCACAGCAGCCTTCCTCCTACACACACACACACACATATACACACACACACACAAACACACATGCATACGCAAGAGACACATACACAAAGGAGCACACCCCGTTACTGTGTGCCACTCTGCTAACAAACACTAGAGGGCGCTATTCTCCAAACCTCACCCGACAGCATGCCTGTCTCGAACACTGAGGAATAAATGCAGACAGCTGAGGAGCGGATTGCAGATACTGAGTGGGGTTAGAGGTCTCAGGGGTCTGACACCTCTGAATTACTTTAAATAGTTATGGATACACTGCCAGACATCTGAGATATTAGCCACGTTTACATGCAGCCTAAACAATCCGACTAATAGCTCAATCGGAATAGAGCATGTTAATGTATACACTCAATCAGAACAGGCTAGTCTGATTGAAGCCATTCGGAATACAGTTTCTATCCATTTGAACAAGGTAGGTAATCTAGTAAATAATCCGTTAAATAGAAGAATGATAACCATGTAAACGCCTGTATCTGATTACATTGCCAATCAGAAAGTTTAAGTACGTTCTGCGGATGTTCGTTTGCGCCATGGCAAAAGTTTATAACATTCAACATGCTGGAAGCAGAAACTGGTCTGCAGAGGAGACGAAGTTTATGCTTTGGACTTTAAAAAACGGCGGTGGGACGGGCATCCATCTTATGTGTCTCAGAACAAAATGTCTTCCTCTTGCCCTTCTTTAATAAGGACATGTAAAGTAGGTTTTCCATTTTTAACCAGTCTGATATCATTTTAAGGTAATTAAAAACACGCTGCTTAAAAAGCTCACTATTTTCTCATCCATCCATATAAAACTCAGAAGACACGTGTAGGTTCACTGGTGGTTTGGATAGTAAATAAAATGTCTATATTTGTGTTGTAGTCATGGCGACCCCTGGTTCCTATCACTACCATTGTAAAGAGATCTGAACCTTTTCACACCAAACCACTCTGAATCACTCTGTTTACATCTCAAATGTAAAAAAAAATTGCTTTAATTTATCATTGTGGTCAAATAAAAAACTCATATCTCCACTTTTGTCTGTTTTACTTTTTTTGCAAAATTTGAAAATTCCAATTACTCTTTATATTCTGTTCAAAACATATTACTCTGACTTCCATTACAAGTAATGTTTTTTCCTTCTCTTAAGTTACCATTTTGGTAAAAGGTTTTGCTCAGACAGTAACAATGCTAGTATGCTGGCTATGAGCTAATATTAGCAGGTCAACTTATCTTGCTAGCTTGTTTGCAGTTAGGCTACTTTTATGCTGTCTGCTGCGATGATTAATAAAATACGAGGCTTCTTTATAACATATTTGCTGTCTAAGTGAGAATACACGTTTGGGACAACTTGTTAAATATTTGGTGGTGGAATGCTAAGAAATCTGATGCTAACAAGCCTCTAAACCCCGCCCCCAAATTCCTTAGTCCACCCTCTTTTAACAAGGAATTTGCACAGGTGCTTGAGTACCTCCGTATGTTTTTAGCTTTGTTGTCCGTCTAATAGTGTTGACAAGCACTCCAGCGCCCCCTACCGTGAGCTCTGCCATTGGGATTGGTTTAGAAATTTCACTCTCACTTTATTTCCACCCTAATACATCTACGTTCCCCCAGATTTAGCCCAAAACGTTTCTCGTTACACAGGACTATCTCAGCACTGGCTGGCAGATCAGTAACTGAAGAGAATAAAGCTTTCAAACTTTTAAAAAAGCTGAGGAAGAAAAGCTCCTTCCGCCAATTTTCATTCTATAATTTGCAATTCGCAACTCTAATGAGGAGACTTAGTGAGTATTCTGAATGGTTCAGGCATGCATGCTTCAGGGTGAGGTTTGAGGAATATAAAATTTGCATCTAAAAACCTTTGAGCTGTTTGATTTACAATGCAGCCACAGCAAAGGGATCAGACACATAGCGATGAGGCGCATGCCTGCATTTAAAATACTCAAACTAACAGCAAAAGAGGCTAAAAAGCCATTATTTTGGATGGCAAAAAAATAAACTGTGTGCAACAAAATGTCAACAAGGACATAAAAAAGAGAAAGAAATGCAAATAATTTGCATGCTGCCATCCAAAATATGCTTGGAGTCTGGATACAGAAGGGTGCGCTCAAGCAAACACGAGGTGATTTGAAGCAAGCTTACAGCCGAGCAGCTCTAGGACTCAAAATAACCTGCCTTACACCTGCAGAGTTAGGAATTCTGGGAATTTATGACTTTACTACTGAGTATGGTATTATGCCCACCTTTCCTGTGCTTCCACTAATGGGCCACTTCATTAGAAACACCTACCTTGTGCTTCCACTGACTGGCCACTTCATTAGAAACACCTACCTTGTGCTTCCACTGACTGGCCACTTTATTAGAAACACCCATCTTGTGCTTCCACTAACCGGCCACTTTATTAGAAACACCCACCTTGTGCTACCACTAACTGGCCACTTTATTAGAAACACCGACCTTGTGCTACCACTAACTGGCCCCTTTATTAGAAACACCCACGTTGTGCTTATACAATATAAAATGAAAGGTAGCTCCAAGGTAGGTGGACTAAATTCAGTGGACACTAAGTGTACGATAAAAGTTTGTACGAAAAGAGTTTTTATTACGGCTCTAAGGTGTGATTTAATGCGGTGAGTTATTTCAAGTCCATCATTTGCATTAGTAACTGCAAAATTATGGGAAACTTGAACTGAAACTAAACAAAACAAATCAGAAAAGGGTGCCAACACTAAGATTGAAAACAAACGAAGCACACAAACGATTAACACTAAAAATGGCAAGAAAACGTGATGTTACCTTTTCCGATATTCTTTTTGGTAGCTGACGAAGAAGAAGGAATCATAGGTAATTTCATCAACTCAGCACGATTTGACTCAGTCAGAAGGTAGTGAGACTTAAAGGTATAAGAACTTAAAACGGTGTCAGTGTGGTCGTGCACTAAGAGCCCTACACGAGACAAACAGGAAAATCCATGAGCAATCACACACTACCCACCATCCCCGAGAACACACACAGAGAACACACAGCACGGTGAAACACACACACAAACACACACACACACACGCACGCACGCACGCACAGACTCACGCTGTTAAAAAGGGTGAACGAGTCCTGGAAAGAGAAAACAGAAATCTGATGTCTGGGGGGAGTTCAGTGTTGGTCTGGGAGTTTCTGTGATGTCAGGGTTAAAATGCAAATAACTACGGAAGTCCAGAGAGGCCATGAGGTAGTAACAATTTTCTGGATTGTTATCAAGATCACAACATAACTAAGTCATGATCTCAAGAGAACAACTTAACATCTTGTGATCTTAAGAGAACAAAGCTGCCTTGAGAACACAACTTAATTGTATTGTGATCTCGAGGTAACAAAAGTTATCTTGAAATCACAACAAAATTAAGTTGTGATCTCAAGATAACAAAGCTATCTTGAGATCACAACTTAATTATTTTGTAATCTTGAGATAACAAATGTTATCTTTAAAATCACAACAACATTAAACTGTGATCTCAAGATCACAATACAGAAAATTACAGCCACAGCTAATGGCCTCTATGGACTTCTGTGAATAACAGCTGCACCGAAAATTTCAGAATTGAATTTTTTTTTGTCCGATAACTGAAAGTGCCATTTTTGACCACTTAGGACTGAAAATAAGAGAAAAATTTCTAAAAACTTTGAAATAGAGAGTACAGCCACTTTATAGCCCTTTTCAAATTTGATTATTTATTGAATAATTTTATTTTTTTCATTATGGCTACGTACTGTCTTTTACCTAACATTATGATTTTATTATTGTATTGTAAACATTATGAGTTTATCTTTGTAGCATCTTAAGATCCTCTAAATGAAAGACGCATTCTAAATAAAACGCATTATTATTATTATTATTATTATTATTATGGGGACATAAGTTTAAAACAAATTAACAAAGTACAAAGTACATGTCTCTTCAGTAATAAAAATCATCCAGAAAATAAAATTACTACAGGAAGCGCCAGTTTTGGGCTGTAATTATCCAAACCCAGACGTTTGCATCATATATGATGACGCTCTATGCATGTGTACGTGAAAATAAAGTTATATGTGAATATAAAGTGATTTAGTTTAATCTGTTAGTGTGGAATAACTTTCAACTGAGTGCTAAAGTACAATATCTTTTGACTTTTGGTCTATATTATACTACTGTATTTCATGCATGTGTTACAGGGCGCCACTGTAAGTCCTTGGTCTCAGTGGGCTAACCTGTTCTGCAATTTAAAAAAAAAAATAAAAATAAATAAAAAATACAGCAAAGAGCAGTGCCCAAAAAACATTTTTTTCCCAGCACAATGCGATATGTGCCTGGAAAATACATAAAAATCAGAGATATGTAGGACTAAATTTATCAGACGACTACTGAGTTAAAAACAGTCTTAATTTTGCCTGTAATTTTCGCAGAGGACAAGAGACATGGCTGCTCCGGACATAAAAGCCACAGAGTAATGCCTGTAAAACAGGAAATTATTCAGGAAACCACATGCAAACTGAATCCCATCAGAACAGGGCTTTTCTAAGTTTTGGTGATTTGGAGACCTCTCTGGTGGAAATGTGTAACTGCACACAATGCAAATTTAATGCACAATATTTGCAGTATTTGCTTATCATATTTGGGAAAAAATCCATAAAATGTGACCTGTGCAAAGAAAAAAACAAAACCAAAAAAAACCCCAAAAACATTATATATATATATATATAAATAATAATAATAAAAATAGTAAAAAAGAAAACTGTGCACTAAAATTAGCAGAAAAATGCTATATTTATGTTTTCGCATCAGCACAACGATATTTGACCGGGGTTGTTCAAAAGTTTGCATTCGACTGTACAGTAACAATTTCAGTACATTTATTTCATAGAAATTGTTTTTATTACAAATTTATCACAAATTTTTTGGGAGTGTGTACTGAGTTTTGTTTTTGGTTTCAGCCAAGAACTTTGATTTCGGTGCATCATTAAACCTGATACATATTCAATTCAGATTATGACTCATTTTTGCTCAAAATAATCCACCAGATTATGGCTTTTTAAATTTTCTGGTACAGAATTACTCAGTGTGAATAAGAGATAAAATCTGTTCCCATGCCAACAGCCCCCCACCATCAGGACTACAGACAATACAGAAGAATTATCAACACTCTTCTATTCTTAATTAGTTCCTAACCTATTAATCAGAAGAAAAGAGAGCACAAGGGAGTAGAGTATGAACACTAAAGGCTGAAGGTGTCATCAGTGATGCTTCAGCATTTTCACAGAACTTCACTCTGTTAGGGTGGACGATGTAGAAACAATTATAATATCACAATAATGTTTTCACGATACATGATATGAATCACAACATATTGTTATTTCTGAAGTAGAAACAAACAAAATGCACCAGTAAAACAGCAGTGCTACATTTCAAAAAAGCTATAAAAACAATGTGTATATATTTTGTAGCATACTGTTAGACTGTAATTTCTACTATAATGTTCCTTTTGGACTTTCTGGCACATTTCTGCTCAGATTTGCACTTCTTTCCCCCCAAAAAACCCAACTTGTTCTTCGTCTTCAAACAAAGCACAAGCCTACGGTGGTCATGATTAGCCATCTCGCATCCTGCTTCCTAGTAATGTTTTCATCAGCTAACACTATACTGCGGAAATGATCCACCACACACTGACGCAGCTCCATCGAGGCCAACTGATATCCAGTATCTGACAGTCTATTCACAAACACATTATTCTCTGCTGAAATAGCAACTTCACCAAACACTGTTTATTCCCAGAAAACACAAAGCAGGAATTAAACCATAGAGTGGTTATTTTTGGTGTTTTGCTGATGATTTACCGATCGTTCTACTTCATTTAGGCTGTTCAATAATTTGTGGGATTTCTCTTCATGCTTATTTCATCCCACTCCCGCCTGCAGTGGGCTGGTTACCAACTCGCTCCCACACACAGCACTGAAAATTAGTCCCGCACCGCATATTGTGGCTGGTCCCGCAGGTCCAGCAGCAGTGCAGATCTCTACTGTCATCTACAGTTAAGCAGAGGCAAATCAAGCAGAGCTACACTTTTTTTCTTGAGAGTGAAAACATATTCATTTTGCTAGTGTACAGGCTAAAAATTTTAAATTGTATGTTAAGCTAAGACAACTATTTTAAGTCCGTCAACATGGTATCAAACGTTTAAGTTTTTGTGTTAATAGCAAAGATGTGCTGTGGAAAAAGCGTTTACCAGTGTCATATTAAAGACATATAAATGAACATAATTTAATAGCTGATAAAGAAACTGTTGGCCGTGTCAGAATGCAAAATGAATGACAGTGGCGTCTCCAAGGCAGAGTACCAATCAGAGCAAACAACCTGGCTCTAGTGACAGTGGACGATTCTGCCTATTGGTCTGATTCAGCCCTGCATGACTGAGCCCCCCCGCAGAAAAACAGACCACTTCACACTGAGCTTTTATGAGTTATGAGCTGTTATGAGTCGACCTGGTCAGATTTTCAAACACAGTACAGAAATTTCCCATCTGCCTGACTGCTCCAAACCTGTAAGGAACACACAAAGATGGTTCTTCACGGGTTCTTTAGTAAAGAAAATGGTTCTATAAAGAACATAGAACACTTGAAACACCCTTTGCATGATTAAAAGTTCTTTGCATGTGGAAATGGTTTATTCAGGTTGATGAAGAATGTGTTGTAGATGGTTCTATATAGCACCAAAAAAAGGTTCTTCTGTTGTTACAAGTTCGACATCGTAACAACAGAGGAACACTTTTGGGTGCTATATAGACCATTTTTTTTTTTTTACTTAGGAACCCTTGAAGAACCATCATTTTTAAGTGTACTATAAGAGATTAACTTCTTTTCTGTCAATCAATTTTTCTGCCGTTCTTCTCAGCTTGATTTGAGTTGGTGGGACTAAATTTAGAGCAGGTACGTCAGATTTGCCAGAGTACCAATCAGAGCAATCGGCGTGTGTACGTCAGCTACTCTCCCTGATCTCCCACTGCTCCAAGTCCCAGACAAAACTCCAGAAAAAAGTGACATCAGAAATTTCTCGACAGAAAAGAGCAACAGCGTTCTTTCTCTGCCAGTTCAGGGTCAAAAACATCACAAAAACTATGCACTCTTAAAAAAGATGGTTCTATATAGAACCCTTATATTTCCTCTTAAATTTTCTACTTTATACTATTTTTAGTGTGGCTCTACTATTTTGCTGGTGAATTTTCTCCCTTCCAACATTTCTAAACTTCAGAAAAACTAAGACCCAATCCCATTTCTTATTTTTACTCCTACCCCGTGTTTTTGAGTGTCTCCTTGCCCCTTGGAACTGAGTTACAGGGTGTAGTGGTTGAAATCTTCCCAATGAAATGAGACCCTCAAATAAAAAAGAACATTACTTCATTAACTGGCTACTAGCGGTGCTCTGTAGGCGACCCTGCCAGTCTGCAGTGATAGCAGAGGAGGGTGAAGTTCAGCAACCTCACTGCTGGGCTTTAGTTACATTTAGGGAATCATATGCCTTCAAAGGGGGGGGGCAATTATTTATTATCACCCACCCATAATTCTTCAGTGATATAAAGCTGAACTATTCAACAGCTTCTCCTTTGAATTTTCCCATTTCACCTTAAATGGTGCTGCACCATTTAAGGTTGAATGGGAAACGTAGCTAGCTAGCTACCGAGACATCAGCACTACTAGCGACTTTTTATGCTTGTTATGAAGAAAAGGGCCATAACACACTGAAACAACATTAAACTAAGATAATACAATGGTTATTGGAATTTTTAAGAGAGAAAATACTCACATTTGTGGGTTTCTTTGGTCTCTTGTGCAGCCATCTTGCCGGTTTTTCTGTTCTTTCTCAAAACACTCTGCTTGGAGTCTGAAAAACCTCCGTTTGGAGGGTCATGTAGCCCTAACGCTTCGCCCTACCCCTCTACCTCAACAAGAATTGAGACACCCTACCCCTAGACGTGACCGCACAAAACACAGTGGCAAGAGCTGAGTGGTAGGGGCGAGGAGTGAAATGGAATTGGGCCTAAATATCATAATACTGTGTACTGTAAAAAAGTCTCTAAATTTTATGTTGTAATATTTCTGCCATATTGTCCACCTTTAACTCACAATCACTGTTTTTTTCAGCCAAAATTACAGCAAGTTGCCCTGAGAAGGCGGCCTACAGAAATCTGAGCCATGCGTGAGCTCACCATCACTGATAACACCTTTAAAGGACACAAGAGAGAGGAAACGAACTGTTTTATTTGAAAGGGAAACGTCTGTTTGCGTCCACTTTAACCTCAGCCACACTTCTGAAGGATCACAGACAGAATTAATCTTTTACAGATTATCAAGAAACAAACACGCTCCGATGGTTTACGGACACACAGTACATCTAAAAGGAAGAAGATTAGGTGAAAAAAGGAAAGAAAGGTTAGAAACTGCATTCAAAAAGTGTCCCTACAGTTAGAAAAGGAACATTTACATGGACAAAGACAACACAGGACCAGCAGTCATTAAGTTATTCGTACTGTATGAGAAGTACTAATAATATTCTGTTATGGCTATGTCAATATTAATGAGGAAAAGCATGCGTTCCGCACGTTTCGCTGTGAAAGAACCAGACATATGAACACAGCCTGGCTGCTCTCTGGTGACTGACTCTCTGTATAAGAGGGTGAAGGGACCAGGCTTACCTCGGGCACAAATGAAACACCAGCCTACGTTTACAGGCGAGGACAAGTGGCCATTTCTCCGAGCGCTCGAGTGGTTGCTGCAGATGATGACGTGAGGTGTGATGACCACACTGCCTGCCGCGATGCAGGCGTCTCCAGTGTGGTACGCCACGGGACAGCGGATACAGCGCATCATTCGGCCTGCAAAACAAACACTAATCACTGAGTTCTGTTCAAGGGTTCTTTGGTGAAGAAAACAGTTCTATGTAGAACCGTGAACACACAAAGAACCCTTTGCATGATTAAAGGGTTCTTTGCATTGTGAAAGCGTTCTTCAGATTGACGGAAAATGTGCTGTAGATGGTTCTATATAGAACCTTTTTGAGAATGGCTCTATTTAGTACCAAAAAGGGTTAGATGTTAAGCCTGTAACAACAAAAGAACCCTTTTTGGTGTTAAATAGAACCCTTTCCAAAAAGGTTTTATATAGAAACAAATAAAACACACTCTCCATCAATCTGAAGAACCTTTTCATGATGCAAAGAACTCTTTAATCATGAGTGTTCATGGTTATTTATAGAATTTTCTCTACTAACCCTAACCCTGAAGAACCATCTTTTTTAAGTGTGTACTTAGCAATGGAGGTACTGTTTATGGGGCATATTAGCCATGTTAATATAATAATCTAATTTACCACAACAATTAGAAATTATGCATTAATTTTAATGTCATAATTTATCTAATGTATTTTTAATTTTATTTTATTATATAATATAAAACTATTATATACTACTATATAGTATAAATTTTAACTATTTTTTTTGTTTTAACGTTTGGTTCATTAGCATTGTTTTTTATATTTTATTTCTAGTTATGGATTTATAAACGTGTTATAAATTCTATAACCAGATATTAATGTGTTTTCTGATGGTGTATGTATGTGCCTGACCTTTGTTGGCCTTGTGCAGGTCTCTCTCCAGACAGCAGGTGGCGCAGCTGTGCTGAGGGCAGCGCAGTCCTCTGGGCTCAGCGGCGCTGCCCGGGTATTTACGAGCACACGTCTCATGGTAGTAGCGACCACATCCGTTTACCGAACAGCGCTTTATATCTCCTTCAGCGACTTTACAGGAGAAACAGGGGTGGGAACCTGGAGGAGAGAGAGAGAGAAAAAGATAAAGAAAGAAAGAAAGACAAAAAAAAAAAGAAAGAAGGAAAGAGTGAGTGAGTGTGAAGGTAAAGCCTAACTTAACCATCAAATTCAGTGGAACTACACTGCTATAAAAGGTTTCCAGTGTACACTACACACTTAAAAAAGATGGTTCTTCAAGGGTACCTTAGTAAAGAACCTATATAACCTATATTCTATATAGCACCATGAACACTCAAAGAACCCTTTGCAGGATTAAAGGGTTATTTGCATGGTGAAATGGTTCTTCAGAGTGACAGAACCATTCTTTGGTGGTTCTATATGGCACCAAAAAGGGTTCATCTATTGTAACAGGTTTGACATCATAACAATAAAAGAACCCTTTTTGGTGCCATATAGAACCTTTTTCAAAAAGCCACAAAGAACCATAATTTTTAAGCGTGTACGTGGATCTGCTGTGATGCACCCACAACACAATATCAAGCGTCAGCATTCTCCATCATTTTATTAATTTATTGCACTCCATGTTAAACCCATTTAAGCTTAAGTGTCACAGTTCATCATATACTGTCAGTTTAACAGCTGTAGTAGCCATAATAATAACAATAATACTACATTAATGTCTAGAATACTTTTCACACATGTAACATCTACATTCTGACTTGACTTAAAGGCAGTTTCCTAGAATAACGATTGTCCATTCTTTTAGTTTGAGCTGTGTATTATTATTATTATTATTTTTCACCATTATCTCACTTTAAATGTTTATCCTGACCAAGTTACATTATCCCTCACCACATTATTTTATACATTTGGGGAAAATATCTAATTGCGATTTTTCTGACCAATATTGCAACTGTCATTTTAAACTGCAATCTATAAATTTCTATAAATTTAAATTTTTTTAGGCCTGAGGCTCGAACACTGAAACATAGTGTGCTAAAATGCTTGTTAATTGTGATGTCACAGCACATGGGTGTTCGATTGCTTCTGACTGTTGAGCTCTTAGGTTTTCTACTCAAAACAGTGCTGCTGATAATGTAATACATAACAGTAATAATATTAATAATAATAATTAGAATAATAACAATAACACAACAACAACAACAACAATAAGAAGAAGAACAACAACAGTAGTAGTAATTGATCTGACCTGTCCTGCACTCAGTGCAGATGGCCTCTCCCTCCGTCCCCCCAGCGGAGGCCAGACACTCAGGGTGAAACAATCTGTTACAGTCGCCCTCACAGCTCAGCAGGGAATCCCCAAACGTCTCACACACCTGCAGAGGCACCACACACAGTTCTCCTGAACACCTGTCTAGAGCTTTTATCTTCCTTCCGCACAATGACGCAAGAGCACAGCTAAACTCCAGCGTTAAAAAGTGACCTTTGTTTGGGTTTTTGTGTCAGACCACCCTGTGAGCTTTCTCACCTGACACACCAGGTCCTTCTTAGAGGAGCTGCTGCCCTGCCGTGAGACATTAGAGTCAACTGACTGAGCGTCAGAGCCATCAGCGTCCACTGTAGCAGGACTGTCTGAGCGCTTCCCAAAGCCACTCTGTTCAAAACACAATACACAAAATACAAACTTTCAGTGATTGGTTAAAATTCTGAAATAATGAATTTTATTCTCATGTGGCATAGCTAACAAACCACACTACGTCTATCTAACTTTACGCTATCAATTTTGGTTCCTTCAAAAAGAAGCCTTATGAGTAGGGATGTACACATATACATGTATACATACAGAGAGAGAGAGAGAGAGAGAGAGAGAGAGAGAGAGAGAGAGAGAGAGAGAGAGAGAGAGAGAGAGAGAGAGAGAGAGAGAGAGAGAGAGAGACCTTATGACAGATACATACTTTCTTTGATTTGTTACCTGTGGGTCGTTGAGTCCTCTGGAGTCAGAGTCAGATGTGTCTCTGTACAGAGAGCTGGCCATCTCCACATCCGTAGAGGCCCGGCTGCGTTTCTTCAGTGGCTTACACGAATCTGAGATCTCACTCGCCCCTGCAGGAGCACAGAGCTGTTAGCAGGCTGCAGGCACACTACCCATTACAGCAATACCATCTCAGCACAGGACAAACCATCGCCGCTCAAATCACCCAGTACATAACAGGGCCAAATGATCTATCATGCCAACAATGTGTAGACGACTAGTGATTTTTTTGGTTGTGGAATCACAGGAACTCTTGTGACAACATTGTGGAAACGGCCCCAACTGCTGAACATAATATGAGCCCCACCGTTTAACTATAGGACATCAATATAGACTGAACTGGAGAATCTAAACACTGAACAAAATCACTGTTAAAACAAAGACTTCTAACATCATCTCTAGTGTCAGAATAAAATGTTATAACTTTTTATGAAGAGAATTGTATTATCACCCCAAGGCCTACAATATTTATAATTTTTACAACCAATGTTTCCCATTAATTTACCTACATTGTGGGGTCTGCTATAGTCTAATTTGTCCTGCCAGAGTTTTATAATGAACTGAAAATACCTTTACACTTCGCATAATAACAAAGAACATTGTGTTTTGCCCTGTCACTTTGGCAAAGCATCTTGCACTACCAGTCAGACCCCCTCCCCTCCCCTGCTCACACACACATGTATGCATGCAACACAACACCGTTTGACTTGAGGTCAGTAACATTTACTTTAGTGTCCACTGCAGTTCCACACTCGTCCAAACATAGTCTTATCGTTATCAGTGTAAGACAGTAAACAGATAATGTCAACACAGAAGTCATTACTGGTAATTAATGTTAATTCAACTTTACACTCTTAAAAAAAATTGTTCTTCAAGGGTTCCTTAGTTAAGAAAATGGTTCTATAAAAAAAACATGAACATGAAACCCTTTGCATGATTAAAGGGCTCTTCAGATTGATGGAGAATGTGCTGTAGATGGTTCTATGTAGAGCCATTCTGAAGTGTTCTATACAGCACCCAAAAGGGTTCTTCTAGTGTGACAAGCTTGACATTGTAACAATCGCAAATATCTGAACTATTTTCAAAAAGGTTCATTATAGAACTATCTACAGCATTCTTCATCAATCTTAAGAACCCCTTAGTGACGCAAAGAACAATTTAATCATACAAAGGGTTCTCTTAGTGTTCACAGTTCTTTACCAAACCCTTTTCTTTACTTAAGAACCCTTTTTAAAAATGTAGCTTTGTTAGCGAATGTTAACGTCAGCGTGTTCGACTCTCGTCTCCTCACTTTAAAACAGGGCGTGTAAAAGCAAATATGGACTTATGTATTTATCTAAATGAGTGACCGTGGTCATCTGTAAGATCGTCACATCACCCACCCCTGCGCTCTACAGCTCAGCTCAGTTGAAATAAGCCTATTTTTAATTATTCTGTATATTACTCTGTATACTCTCTATTCAGTATTTTATCTTTTCTAAAAAATAAACACAGGTAACCATGTTTTTTTTTTTTAACACAGGTAACCACTTCTGCTTTGTTTCTTTGACGGCTGAAATGTGAGCTCTAGTCGTTCTTTTGTGTCGTCCGTTTGCTTTGTGACCTTTTCACTGTGTCATTTACACCCAAACAACCTGTGTGTTTATGACAAAATCACTAAAGCACACAACTGTTTAGAGCACAGAGTTCTTCACACATCTAACCTCTTAATTTTGCTCAAAGTGCACGAGACTGACGCATTTAACTTTAAAATATACTTCCTTCCAGGGGGTAGGATGCCCCCAGACCCCCTTAGAGGGTTCTCAGCTAGGTCCACTCATCATAGTCCCACAAAATTCTGTGGGAAACACTGCACACTGTGAGTTTCTACTTTTTATTTGTGTTTATGAAGTGCAATTACTAAGAACTGATAATGAAATCAATCATTAATCACTATTTAACTAAAACTACATACCCTCTTAGAAAAGGTTCTTCAAAGGCTCTTTAGTGAAGAAAATGGTTCTAAACAAAACCATGAACACTCAAAGAACCCTCTGCATGATTAAAGGGTTCTTTGCATCAAGAAAGTGTTCTTCAGATTGATGGAGTGTGTAAATAAAACCTTTTTGAAAATGGTTCTATATAGCACCAAAAAATGTTCTTCTACTGTTACGGTGTCAAGCCTGTAACAATAGAAGAACCCTTTTGGGTGCTATACAGAATCCCTTGCAAAAAGGCTCTACATAGAACCATCTATAGCACATCCATGCACATTTTTCCTCAATGTGAAGAACGCTTTCATGATGCAAAGAGTCCTATAATCATGCAGAGGGTTCTTTGAGTGTTCATGGTTCTATTTAGAACCATTTGCAGAACCCCTGAAGAACCATCTCTTCAAGAGTGTACTGCAGTATAAAATTACATTTTTCAAATATGAATTTTTATCAGTTATTGGAACCTCTTAAAACCAGTTTTGTATTTGCCACAACATTTTCATATCAGTTGGGCCGTTCTAGACAAATGGAGTGTAGTATTATTCTACAATAGTAGTACGTCTTTCCTTACCAACAGTGTGATCTAAAAATATATATACACACACATAACGACTAAGCTACAACACTATATTCACTGTCATTCTAGCACACATCTGAAACCCGCAATGTTTCTGTTCATCCGTTTCAGTAAATGCTGGTGTGAACAGCTGCGCTAACAATGTGAGGAGAGCTTCACCTTTTTGCGATCCCGTCTTAAAGTCCATCTGAGGTGCAGTTTCCGCCTGGAAGACAAAGGCAGACATAATTCTTAGAATTCAGTCAAACGTCTACAACGTCTGTACACACATACAGCATCCTGTACGCCGCACTCAAACTGTACTTTACACAAAACTGACCTTGTAAAACATAATGTAGGAAATGAAAATGGAAAAGCTGCTTTGTGTCAAACCTTTATTGCCTTAAGTGCAATAATAAACGTGCTTAAGTTATAAATTGGCACTACGTGGCAGGATGCACGCAAGAAATAACTACAGTATACAAATATATCCTGCCCGGTCACTTAGTCTCCATTTGTCACCAAAGTTTGTGTGGTAAATGTGTTTAATATGTGTTCGATGAGTTTAGCGAAAATATATCAGCAAAATCAGCAAAGAAAAAAAGGTAATCATAGGTAAAAAGGTAAAAAGTGGCAAAATATGACAAAAAATATATTTATATTAAAATGAGTGAAAGTCAATGAAAGAAATGCTTTGGTTTAACTCTCATTATTTGTATTTGTTTTGCTAGTGAATTTTAATATTTTATCTGAAATGTTTAACACTAAAATTAACTCCACATTCCATTCTCTACAGTATTTATAAATAATGTTTACATTCACAAGAGGACAAAAACCGAAGCTGACTGAATGTCAATACACACTCACACCCACATACATACATTATATACATACATACACAAGGTGGAGTATTAGGTATTAGTGGTGGTAAATGTACTGCATGGCTGTATTTATAGAGCAGGTGATGCTGCAGTGATGGACAGTGTGATTTTGTTCTACCTGTTCTTTCTTCACCTTCTTCTTTGGAACGGGTTCTACACTCTTCTCTGACTCTGAGCGGCTGCGCACACACCGGCGCTGCTGCTTCCTCTCCATCGCTTCTGCACAGAACGCACAGAACACACACACACACAGACACATTAACCTGTGTAGGCACTGGGGTTGCAACGATATGAGATTTTCACAATATAATAACCGGCTCAAAAAATATCATGGTATCAGAGTATACGGTATTTTACAATTCTTAAAAGCAACTGCTGTAGCTGGTTGAGGTAGAGAAATGCCATCCTAAGTGCTTTAAAAGACTCAAAATGGTTGCCAATTCACTGTAGTTTCATGACAGAGCAGCCAGACTCATCCTGTTTGTACTCACACACACACACACCACACACACACACTCACTTATGATAGCCCTCCAAGCCAGGACCGTTAGAGTGTGTGTTTCTTTATGGGGTCAGATCGAATTCTTATTTATGCTACTTAATGCCTAATTTCCCTATATTTTTGTTTTTTACTCTGCTATGTTGTAAATAAGGCCTTTACCTTAATCCATTTCCAAGTTATTTTTAAATGAACAGTGTCTTATTATTAGTTCTTTCACTTTTAGAACCATATTTAACAACTGAGATAAAACAAAAAAGGCTTTTTAATATTTTATTGTGCAAAATAGTAAAAACAAAGAACTGAACAACATACAGATAAACTTAGAATGCCTACATGTAAGCAAGCATTGAGTTGTGCTATGACTGAGCTGGTCCTGGGCTTGTTGAGAGCAAGAATTTCAACAAGTATTTCAAAACAGTTCTACAGGTACCAAATCAACCTATGTGAAACAAAACCAGAGCTCTGCAGAACTGCGAACATTTTAACACAAAACATATCAGAAATCTAATGAAGTCTTGACTTTAGAACTAAAATCCAAGGCCTGTTTGGTGGATGTTTAAGTCCGTACCTTTTGAAGTGTGCTCCCCGCTTTCTGGGTCGCTCCAGGTTGTAGGTGAAGCCGCTCGTTCTTCCTCGCTGGAGCACGTCTCAGCCTCTGCTTTATCACTCGAGCCCTGCACGCACAGGACAGAGAGGTCAGATCAAAACCATGCCATCATTGAAATATAGAAAACTGTACAAGAAATACAGCCAGTAAAGGAGTTCCAAGCATGAAGAGAACCAGGAGGGTCTATGGAACATGAAGCATATTTGCTAGAACTCACACTAGAGGTGGGTTAGCTTTAGTTCCCACCAACACTGTCAGCTCTGTCTACATTTAGACAGAAATCTGAGGACTGCTGCTTAATGCCAGCCTCACATCAAACAACTTTTCAAGCGATTCCAGTAAACACGTTTATATTCAGCCTGATAATCCATTAATGACTAATAGCTCAATCAGAATAGAACATGTCCACATGAACACTCGGAATACAATTTCTAACTGATTGAACGAGGACCGTGCAAACGCCTGAATCTGATTACAATCCCAATCAGAAAGTTTAAGTATATTCTGGTGTGTGTATTGTGTAATAGCGAAAGTTCATAAAGTTCAACATGGCGGGAGCAGAAACAGGTCTGCAGAGGAGACGAAGTTTATGCTTTGAACTTTAAAAGACGGCAGTCTTTTCTTCTCGCCCTTCTTTCATAAGTACATGTGAAGTACATTTTCTGTCTGACATCATTTTAAAGTAATTAAAAACACAAGCGCTGCCTACTGCTGCTCGTCTCACTGACTGGACTCACGTGATGTTGGTTGTCATGGTAACATCTACACTAAGTGGTACTCTTTCATCAGATTGTTGAGTAGAGTGAGCACATAAACATCCCAGTCTTCAATTGGATTGGCAAAAATCTTTTCGTGTAAACACAGCCAGTGTCGCAGACAAATTTCCGATTTTGGAACAAAATCATGAGAGTCTTGCTAGAGTTGAGTCACGCTTGCGTCATCTAGATCATTTAGCCTAAGGTGGGCAGGTGGCTGTCTTAACTCAGTCTTTTTCTTGTCTTGCGCTACGGCAAAATCAAATTAAGTTGCGGCTTACGCAAATAGTGACGTGCTAGAAGTGTGAACGAATGACTAACATTACTGTTGTAACATTAATGCAACAGTAATGTTTTAATATTTCTGATCTAATATTTCAAAAATCAATAATTTTCTGTCTTGAAATTTAATAACTCTTTATTTTGAAATTATGAAGGTTTAAATTCCTGCTCAGACAAAACTGCTAGTATTTTGCCTTGGGAAAATACTCTTAACACTACAATCACTTTCCTATGAAACGTGATTAGTCTCTCATTATAAAAGTTGTTTCAATGTGCTCTAGATTAATTTTAATGCATGTTCAGCGTTCCCTTCTTCCTGCTGAGCTGCCCGCCCACCAAAGTGTCTGTACACAAGCCTGAATATGAATATGTAATTAGAATAAATGAGTCTGACCTCAGGAGACCGAGCCTGGTCTCTCGCTCTCTCCTCTCTCTCCACCTGCTTGGGCGGCGGCTCCACCTTCACTTTGGGAAGCTGCCAGTCGCATTTAATGATCTCCACATTCAGCTTCTTCATGGTGATGGAAAGAGGAAGCAGCTTTCGAGCAGCCGCGGTTCTCCAGGGTGTCCGGACCGGAGGAGGGGAGGGCTTTCGGGGGCTCGGCTGAGATTCTTCAGGACTAGGAGACTGACCTGAGGTGGGGGGGGGGCAGTGTCAGACCATATGATCTCAAATGTGTATCACAACAATATTTGTCAACATTTCTAATCAATTATAAATCATAATTACAATGATTATCATACAATAATATTAATAGTAAAAATAATAATAATAATAATAATAATAATAATTTGAAAATTAAAGTTTTCAAAGTATTTTAAAGTACTTTTAAAAAATATAGGCTTGTAGGGTACAACATGAGAGGAAAACACTTTTTTGTTCATATAAATTACAATAATACTATTTTGTTCCTGAATTGCAATGCAAGATTCAAATACAGAAGCAAAATAATCATGATTAACATTTTAGTCGTTTTTGTACAGCCCTAGTACAGACATAGCTGTAAAACAGCACCCCCCTCAGGAGAAACCGGGTGCATGACAGCCCTACCCGCAGGGCTGAGGTCCGTGTCCTCCTCATCCCGGTTCGGAGAGCTGTGCTCCTCAGCGCTGGTGATGCTGCACTGGCGGCGCGGCTGCTGCCGCCGTGGTAACACCTCCTTCCTCACGCTCCTGGAGCGCCGGAGTCTGCGCTCAGGTCGGGCGGTCTTTCTGGTTTTGGTGGTGGGGGAGGTGACGGGTTCAGGCTCATCGCAGGGCTGTTTGTCGATGTAAATGAAAGTGTAATTCTCATTGCGTTCCTCACGAGTCATCAGCAGGGCTGCCTCTGCGTGGCCGACGCCCACTTCCCACTGAGCGCGCTCACGCTGAGACTGAGGCTTCAGCAGCTGGAGGGATGGAGTGAGAAACACCTTCATTACAAACTGACACACACTGTGTGAAAAGATTTGATCTTTTGACCTCAAACATCAATCAGTTACAATCTCAAGACTTAATGTTTATGAACTACGAACTACTGAGAACATACAATCTACTATAAATTATTCCGTATCTACTATAATTACACAACTATGACAAATTATTCAGCATCTCCTACAAATTATTTATAACATCTACACATTATTCTGTAACTATTATTAATTAGTCAGAACCTAATATAAATTATTCAATATCTGCTATGAATTAGTTAGTATGTTTTATGTATTATGTGGTACCTAATATGATTCCGTGTCTTCTATGAATGATGAATGATTCATCTACTATGAAATATTCAGTAAGTATTATGAATTAAGTAGTATCTAATATGAATTATTCAGTATCTATTACAAACAATTCACTATCTATTATGAATTATGCAGTA
The DNA here is from genome assembly GCF_904425465.1 of Colossoma macropomum. Taxonomy (NCBI): domain Eukaryota; kingdom Metazoa; phylum Chordata; class Actinopteri; order Characiformes; family Serrasalmidae; genus Colossoma; species Colossoma macropomum. The sequence goes on along the minus strand of NW_023494804.1, from coordinate 15,649,516 downwards.
TGTAATATGAAAGTTTGAGTATCTACAATAATTACTCAACTATTACAAGTTATTCAGTATCTCCAACAAATCATTCATAACTTGTACCAATTATTCAGTATCTATAATTAGCCAAAATCTACTATGCAGTACCTAATAAGAATGATCCAGTATCTTCTTTGAATAATTCAGTATCTCCCATGAAATATTCATTATTTCCCATAATTAATTGGAGGTACTGCACTGAAGGTATAGATCAAGTCCACCCCTCAAAAAAAAAAATCAATAATGATCAATGTTCACAAAAAAAACAAAAACAATTAAAGAGATATTTTTTGTGAAAATGACCCTCATACACAAATGTAGTCAATCAGGAAAGGCATGTTTGCTGTTTTAATTTTGCTTCTACACCAATTATGACTAATCCAGGCACTGAGTAATGGAGCATTATACCTCACCTACTGGCACACCAAAAACGTGGCATTTGAAATGAAAGCTGTGTAAATGTGATTTTTCGTCAAAGCATTACTTCACACAATCTAATTGTATAGCGTTTTCACATAAAACCACAAAACTGCCACAATCGATTACCATGAGTCTCCTATTCGTAGTCTGTTGATACGTTACTAACATCGCCAAAACAGTGGGTGTTTTATGCTAGTTACCAAAAAAAAAA